>NC_044031.1:287679492-287989981 GCF_901765095.1 Microcaecilia unicolor | reverse complement strand
TGCTCAGCCTGCCCTCACGGCTCCCTGTCTGGGGAGCGAGTGTCAAAGGTGCGGGACCACCCCTTGCAGGGTGTGGAGTCGGCAGTACCATTGGCATTAATTTCACTGAGGAGCAGGATCAGTTCTCTCAGATCTGTCTCTTCTTTTTTAGTAGCACTTGTGCCTCAGGGGAAGCTGAGGACCAGAATAACATAAGTACATAAGTACATAAGTAGTGCCATACTGGGAAAGACCAAAGGTCCATCTAGCCCAGCATCCTGTCACCGACAGTGGCCAATCCAGGTCAAGGGCACCTGGCACGCTCCCCAAACGTAAAAACATTCCAGACAAGTTATACCTAAAAATGCGGAATTTTTCCAAGTCCATTTAATAGCGGTCTATGGACTTGTCCTTTAGGAATCTATCTAACCCCTTTTTAAACTCCGTCAAGCTAACCGCCCGTACCACGTTCTCCGGCAACGAATTCCAGAGTCTAATTACACGTTGGGTGAAGAAAATTTTCTCCGATTCGTTTTAAATTTACCACACTGTAGCTTCAACTCATGCCCTCTAGTCCTAGTATTTTTGGATAGCGTGAACAGTCGCTTCACATCCACCCGATCCATTCCACTCATTATTTTATACACTTCTATCATATCTCCCCCAGCCGTCTCTTCTCCAAGCTGAAAAGCCCTAGCCTTCTCAGCCTCTCTTCATAGGAAAGTCGTCCCATCCCCACTATCATTTTCGTCGCCCTTCGCTGTACCTTTTCCAATTCTACTATATCTTTTTTGAGATACGGAGACCAGTACTGAACACAATACTCCAGGTGCGGTCGCACCATGGAGCGATACAACGGCATTATAACATCCGCACACCTGGACTCCATACCCTTCTTAATAACACCCAACATTCTATTCGCTTTCCTAGCCGCAGCAGCACACTGAGCAGAAGGTTTCAGCGTATCATCGACGACGACACCCAGATCCCTTTCTTGATCCGTAACTCCTAACGCGGAACCTTGCAAGACGTAGCTATAATTCGGGTTCCTCTTACCCACATGCATCACTTTGCACTTGTCAACATTGAACTTCATCTGCCACTTGCACGCCCATTCTCCCAGTCTCGCAAGGTCCTCCTGTAATCGTTCACATTCCTCCTGCGACTTGACGACCCTGAATAATTTTGTGTCATCGGCGAATTTAATTACCTCACTAGTTATTCCCATCTCTAGGTCATTTATAAATACATTAAAAAGCAACGGACCCAGCACAGACCCCTGCGGGACCCCACTAACTACCCTCCTCCACTGAGAATACTGGCCACGCAATCCTACTCTCTGCTTCCTATCTTTCAACCAGTTCTTAATCCATAATAATACCCTACCTCCGATTCCATGACTCTGCAATTTCTTCAGGAGTCTTTCGTGCGGCACTTTGTCAAACGCCTTCTGAAAATCCAGATATACAATATCAACCGGCTCCCCATTGTCCACATGTTTGCTTACCCCCTCAAAAAATGCATTAGATTGGTGAGGCAAGACTTCCCTTCACTAAATCCGTGCTGACTTTGTCTCATCAGTCCATGTTTTTGTATATGCTCTGCAATTTTATTCTTAATAATAGCCTCCACCATCTTGCCCGGCACCGACGTCAGACTCACCGGTCTATAATTTCCCGGATTTCCTCTGTAACCCTTCTTAAAAATCGGAGTAACATTGGCTACCCTCCAGTCTTCCGGTACTACACTCGATTTTAGGGACAGATTGCATATTTCTAACAGTAGCTCCGCAAGTTCATTTTTTAGTTCTATTAATACTCTGGGATGAATACCATCAGGTCCCGGTGATTTACTACTCTTCAGCTTGCTGAACTGACCCATTACATCCTCCAAGGTTACAGAGAATTTGTTTAGTTTCTCCGACTCCCCCGCTTCAAATATTCTTTCCGGCACCGGTGTCCCCCCAAATCCTCCTCGGTGAAGACCGAAGCAAAGAATTCATTTAATTTCTCCGCTACGGCTTTGTCCTCCTTGATCGCCCCTTTAACACCATTTTCGTCCAGCGGCCCAACCGACTCTTTGGCCGGTTTCCTGCTTTTAATGTATCTAAAAAAATTTTTACTATGTATTTTTGCTTCCAACGCTAATTTCTTCTCAAAGTCCTTTTTTGCCCTCCTTATCTCCGCTTTGCATTTGGCTTGGCATTCCTTATGATCTATCCTGTTACTTTCAGTTGGTTCTCTTCTCCACTTTCTGAAGGATTGTTTTTTTGGCTCTAATGATTTCCTTTATCTTACTGTTTAGCCACGCCGGCTGACGTTTAGTCTTTTTTCCCTTTTTTCTAATACGTGGAATATATTTGTCCTGAACCTCCAGGATGGTGTTTTTAAACAGCATCCACGCCTGATGCAAGTTTTTTACTCTGCGAGCTGCTCCTTTCAGTCTTTTTTCACCATTTTTCTCATTTTGTCGTAATCACCTTTTCTATAGTTAAACGCTAGCGTACTTGATTTCCTAGTTTCACTTCCTTCAATGCCAATATCAAAACCGATCATATTATGATCACTGTTATCAAGCGGCCCTCGTATCGTTACCCCTGCACTAGATCATGAGCACCACTAAGGACTAAGTCTAGTATTTTTCCTTCTCTTGTCGGCCCCTGTGTCTGTTTTTCTCCTCCTTTTTTTGTCCGAAACCAAAACCCCTGTGGACCCCCGGAGAGGGTAACATCCGCGCTCCCCCCCCCCCCCCCCCTTGAAGTCCTATTTGCTCTTTCAGGACTACTTCCAGAGAAGAAGAGGCACTGCTCATCTCTGAACTCAGTTCTAAACTTCCCTCCGAAAGCTTAAGCTTCACTTCTACTGGACCACTTTCCTGGAGTAGACCTCCCCCCTCCCCCGCATTCAGATTTGATTGGCACCTTTTTAGAGCAGGGACTCAGAATGTTGTTCCTGCAACTGCGTAAGAAAGTACATTTTGGCAGCCTACTACATATGAAAATGTATTAAAGGCAAATGCTACTTTAACAGAGTTAATAAACATACTAACAGTTTTGAAAAGTATAAAGACATACAGTTAATGAGCCCTAAAAGAATTGGGGGGGGGGGGGGTCCATACGCTGTAGATAGCCCATCCAGTCTTCATATAAGCCCAGTGGTTTGCTGGAGCCAGCTCGCACCGGCTCGCAAGAGCCGCTTGTTAAATTTTGACAGCTCTTGCGAGCCGGTTGTTGTATGGGGCGAGCCAGCTCCATTGCACGAGGTAAGCATGGCAGGAGGGTGCCATGCTTACCTCCCCTCCCGCTCCCATCCATGTCTACTGATGTCCTTCGCCCCCCCCCCCATCTTCCCCTGCCGCTCCCATCCGTCAGTTTCAAATACCTGCCTCGAAGCGCCACCTTATTTAAAACCCTGCTGCCAGTCTCCAGCTGCCTTCCCTGCTTGCTTCTCAGGCGTTCGGTTCGCGCCCTTAGTCCCGCCTTCTGATGTCATTCTGACGTCATTTCCTTTTCCCACGGCGGGACTAAGGGCGCGAACCGAACGCCTGAGAAGCAAGCAGGGAAGGCAGCTGGAGACGGGCAGCAGGCAGGCCTTAAATAATGCAGCGCTTTGAGGCAGGTAATTGAAACTGACGGATGGGAGCGGCAGGGGAGGATGGGGGGCGAAGGACATCGCTACACATGGATGGGAGCGGGAGGGGAGGGAGGAGAACTGCTGGGCATGGATGGGCAGGGGAGAGAACTGCTGGGCATGGATGGGCAGAGGGGGGCAGGGGAGAGAATTGCTGGGCATTGATGGGCAGAGGGAGGCAGGGGAGAGAACTGCTGGGCATGGATGGGCAGAGGGAGGCAGGGGAGAGAGGAGAGTTTCAGGACATGGATGGCGGGGAGAGCAAGAGAAATTCTGGACATGGAGGGAAGATAGAGGAAGGAGATTAGATGAGGGAAAAGGAAGTGAAGAGAGAAACTGCACATGGATGGAGAAAATAGGCAGAAGCTGGATCCACTGTACAGTCAAGTATGCGGAGGACCAGCAATGAAGAAGAAAGGAGGAAAGAAAAGAAATAAATGGAAAGGAAGCCCTGGAAACGGAGTCAAGGGAACAGATAGAGAGCAGCAGAATCAGATACTGGACCAGCATGATCAGAGAAACAAAGTCACCAGACAACAAAGGTAGAAAAAAAAATAATTTTATTTTCATTATAGTGTTTGGAATATGTCCACTTTGAGAATCAGGTGCTGAACGTTAAAAGTTTGTTTATTTACTTATTTATGGCATTTTATCCCATATTAAACATGAATTAGATTGGAACCTGGGATCATTTAATTTTTTTTTCCTGGAGAGAGTAATGTGTTGGCTGGCGCCCCCCCCCCCCCCCC
This sequence comes from Microcaecilia unicolor, assembly GCF_901765095.1. Lineage (NCBI taxonomy): Eukaryota > Metazoa > Chordata > Amphibia > Gymnophiona > Siphonopidae > Microcaecilia > Microcaecilia unicolor. The sequence continues at coordinate 287,985,624 of NC_044031.1, read as the reverse complement.
CCCCCCCGCCCGGGTATAGCCAGCTCTGCAAATTTTTTTTTTTTTTTTTTGGGGGGGGGGGGGCGCAGAGGTGGGTGGGGGGGCGCAGTGGTGGACGGGGTGGGGGGGGCGCCGAGGTGGACCGGGGAGAGAGCCTGTTGTTAAAAATTTACCAGCACACCACTGTATAAGCCTCTCAGACTTGCTTTACACAGTGACCTGAAACAATTAAGTTTGGTTGTAGTAGAGGAGGATTCTTTTACCTGTAAAAATAGGAGTTACCTTGATAATTTATCAAACCTTTACAAGGATATTTCAAGAAAAATCTGAGGTACTTGTTTATGTTAAAAAAATTTTTTTTTAACTCCAAATTTTTCTCAACACATCTGGATAAATTCTCTCTGCCTGACCCCAAAAAAGTCAACTAACATTTAAAGAGTGAAAAAACAGACCTCTCTGAATCTGGAGCAAAAGTAACAAAGGTCCTCTCTTCAAACAACCTCCTGAGTAGATTACAAACAAATGGGAAAGCATATGGAGCATGTCTCATGGAATTCTTTCTAGTCCTGTGTGTGTTTGGGAAAGGGGAGGGAAGAGGCAGTCTGAACAGAGCAATTTCTTAATTGCTGTATTTTACTGTTTCAAAGTTTCTATGCTGCAGAAGCTGGAACTACTACTTCCATAGAAATGCATTGGTTCACTTTTACTACTACTACTACTGATCTGGGCTGTTTTTGAACTCTGTATTTTCACAGCCCTCTTCCCCCCTCCCCTCCTAATTTTTGCCCCATTCTGTTATTTTGCCCTTGCACAGGCATTCTCGACCCCTTAGATATAATTTGTTTCCAACATCCATAGAGTTTTAAAGACTAAAAAGCACCTCCAATGTCACTAAGGTCCTCCCAAGGAGTATCTCTAACCATACCCTCTCCAAAAGACATCACACTATGCGATACCAGTAAGCAAGTGTTCTCTGGATTAGCCCCCATACTGTGAAATGCTTCCCTTAACAGAAGACTCTAACACACACACACACTGTAAAAATCCTAGGAAGTAACCTTATCAAGAATTTACATTAAATTATCATAACCCTTAAAAATAAAGCAGAGTATCCCATGTACCAAAATTTAAGTATCTCCTCCATCAGATAAGTAAAAGGAAAAGAGACTGTTTTTTAACAGTTTACGAAACTCCAGGTAATCTGAAGTCGGTCTCGGTTCAAAGGGAAGGGAGTTCAGACAGCAAGCAGAGCTATAAGCAAATCCCGTTGCATGGACAGATGGATTTGTATTTCACTTTTTTCAGAGTAGGGAACTGTAACAGACCATTATCTCTTGGCCTAAGAGGACGATCTGACATTCCAAAGGTAAGACTGGCCCAAGTATTCAGGGGCAGAACCATAAAGTATTTTGTGCACTAAAGTGCATAGTTTGAATTGGCAGTGGGCCTCCATTGGGAGCCTGCAAGCTCCTCAACTAAGGTATAACATGGTCAGATTTCCATTTACCAAAGATTAGCTTCGCTGCCATATTCTGCAAAACTTGCAAACATCTAAAAGATGATTTAAGGCAACCTAGGTAGAGTGAATTACAATAGTCAAGCTGAGATAGCACTAGTGCCTGTACCACAATTTGAAAGTATTTATGATTTATAACATTTTATATACTGTAAGTGCCTCAATTTGACCAAAACTCTCCTGGTAAGTAGCTTAATTTGGTTCTTCATGGTTAAATGACTATCCAGAATTATCCGTAACACTGTCAAAGATGTTTCCAGAACAAACATAATACCTGAAATTACTAATGGAGAATTTGGGGGTTCCCTAAATAGTGAAAATCAAACTGAGAATCTTTGTCTTGCTAGTATTTAACTTCAGCTTATATTGAGCAGCCCACTGTTTCATTGCATTAAAATATCTCAACAGAATTTGATAGCGAAAGAATAATAGAAATATCATCTGCATACAGGTACATATTGTGCTTGGAGAGATCAAAAGACCTTCTTAGAGTTGCTATTAAATCATGAATCGGGGACAGGGGGAGCCCTGCAGGACACCCACCATAGGAACCCAAGATTTTGCCCCTTCTGAATCCTGTAAACCCTACTAATTTAAAAATCTTTCAAACCACTTGAGCACAGAACCAACCAAACCAAAATGATCCAGAATACCCAATAGAATAAAATGGTACACCAAGTCAAAAGCTGAAGGCAAATGAAATTACATTAAAATGACATTGTTAACCTAATTGGGCTAGTGAAGAACTAAGTAATGTCTCGGTACTGAATCCCCATCTAAACCCAGATTGTATTTTCAAAAGCAGACTGATGATCTAAATAAGCTTCCAGATGCTTGGCCACTAAGCCCTCCATGATTTTTGCAAACATCAGAATATTAGCTATGAGGTGGTAATGGTTTGTTTGTCCTGGATCAAAAGTAGGAGCCTTTAAAAGTGACGTAAGTAAAATATCTCCTAGACACGAAGGAAACTGGCCTGCTGCTAGGTGATCAATAATCGTAGTATAAAGCCAAGCCTTAAACTGTGGTGGAGCAAACGTCAACTGGATATGGACAAATATCCAGTTGATAACAAGATCTGGAAAATTTAGTATACAGGGCCAAGGATGACTCCACAATTGATAAGCAAAGAATGACTAGAGAGCGCTCTGCCAGGACTCCAAAATTTTCAGTATCCAGGCAGACCGACACTGCTATCTCCTCATTTTTTTTTTTTATTTTTGTTACATTTGTACCCCACGCTTTCCCACTCATGGCAGGCTCAATGCGGCTTACATGGGGCAATGGAGGGTTAAGTGACTTGTCCAGAGTCACAAGGAGCTGCCTGTGCCTGAAGTGGGAATCGAACTCAGTTCCTCAGTTCCCCAGGACCAAAGTCCACCACCCTAACCACTAGGCCACTCCTCCACTAGCTGGGGTCCATTAATTCAGCACCAACCCAATCTTATCTTGGAAAAAACCCTGCAGAATCATTTGCTGCAGGTTCCATTGAAGAGTCCAAGCTCATGACCGAGGACAATACCAGTTTAATTAAAGAGTTTATCCACTTCTACCCTATCTAAGATAATATTCAAGAAAACTTGTAATTTGTGATATTATATATTGAGTCTATACTCCACATACTGGTGCACCAAAGAACTAGCAATGCATTCTTTGACTTTTCTTTCTAATGATCCTGTGCTAAGATTTAAATACTAGGCATTACTCGTATGTCATCTCTATTTAATCAGTACTGTAGGTTGACTGAAGACTGCAAATCCAATTCCTGATCTACCGCCTCTATTCCAGTTTAGTACTTCTATTGCAACTGACCTCTGGCAAGAAAAAGGAGCACCAACTTCTCCAATGAGAATTTTCTTTTGTCCAAATGATGTCCTTAATTTAGACCTTCTTGGTTATGCTCTTAAATATTCTGCTATATTAAATATTTTTGCAGGCTCATCTTTTCCAGAACTTACATGGCACTTTACATACGAGCTCTCTATTACAACAGACAGCGATCGTGATTCCAGAAGATACTTCCATCACCTGGACTAGTTATGCATTTTAAATTCCTGCACATTAGACTTCTGCTCTGAATATGACTATTTCCTAAGCTACCCTTCTTTCTGAATCATCTAACTCGTAAGTCCTGCTGGCCTCCTGCAGCTGAGGGCTCAACCCTTGGTGAATGGTAGTCATCGTAGGTGAAGATTCCATATCTATTGGCGATAGATTGCGACGCATTGCCCTCCATACATCAATAATTGAACATTTACCATCATCTCTAAATGTTAATTGTTTTTTTAATCTTCTCTTTTGTTCCATATACTTTACCATTGTTATTTGATCATGCCTTTGTAATAATTACCAATCTGTCTTGCATTTATGTAATTGGCTTTTCATTATTGAACCCTTCTGGTTTCCCTTTTGCTTTTGCACCTAATTAACACTGTTTTCTCCATGTTGACATTGTCTTTCATGTCTATTCAATTCACACTGATTATGCCCACTAAGATATAGCAATATATCATTCAGGCATACAGTTATTTTGCTTATTCCTTTGCCAGCCTCTGGCTCTTGATGGACTGATTATGATGGTGTATGCCTAGAATAAAAACAAAATCTATCCTGGCCCAAATGATGTTAGATCCCCCAAGTTTATGGCAATAATCGTTACACCTTGCAAACTACTGGACCACAAGTCTTGGGTCCATGTGAAAGATATACGTGTTTACTCAGCCATAGAACCAGATGTTACATCTCAAGACCGGCAACTTCCTTCAGCAAGCCAGCCTGCCAGATCTCCGTCCAGATTCTTCAGCGCTTCCACCGCCTCAACCGTGATCGATGAAAGAAACTTTTGAAATGATACTTAATTTGAGAACTACTGTTGCTGTTTATGGACATTATAGATTCATATTATGTTTTATTTTCAGTTTAGCAACAATCCTGTCTAGATATTGAAAAGGTTTTATTTTTATTTTCCTATTATTTCCTTAATTGTTCTAATTGTTTTTCCACGAGTTTCCCCGTCATTTCTGTTTATGTAATTTAAATTGAAGTTGATATTGCTCAGATACAAGGGTAACATCAAACCCTAATACTGGCTCTGATATCATAATGAAGATGTAAACTCTGTTAGTATCAACCTGTTATGCAATTGTTTAACTTTGGTGTAGGCTTACTTGAGCTGCATGTCTTTCTGTAGGTTTGACTAAGCTCCAAGAGGGGTAACGGATATATACAATGCTTCCCATACTTCCAGGTCATTATGCATATGTCAAGATCCATGCATGACCTTGGTTAATATAAATTTTCCTAGGATTGACCATTTTTGCTGTATGAGGCAACCTCATACTTGCTATCCACTTATTAGTGCTCATGATTGGATGCCAATGATGAGTACTAGTAAGGTCCAGGAATCCAGACCTGTTTAAGGATTCTGAATACCTACAACCTTAAACAGCCTATTAGTATGATCCACCTGAAATTGCTATTACCCGCATACCTATATTTCATGGGATTTTGTAAATGAGCTCATGGATTAGTCCCATTCATAAAAACATTTCTCGCTACAGGTTTGAGTAAGTCTCAACCGAAAACTAAACAAATTGTACCAGTTGATCTTAAGACTCAGATAATTTTATGGCCTCATAGAATACCTTCTGGAATGGATGGTACCAAGGTACGTTAACCCTGGTGTCACCCTATGGGATAGGGTGAAGAGGGGAATGTTAATATATGGCCTAGCTTTAAGGCTACCACTGGAATAGTGATGGGTAAAGCTATGCAGCCTAGAAAAGTACTAGAAAAGTACTGACTAGGCCAAAGAACAAGCAAGTGATTTAATATTTGAGAATCTGCAAAAAGCAGGTCTGAATAATGGTACAATTTTTAAATCAAATATAGCATCTGTAATGAAAGATCAGATGAATAAAATGGAGCTTATTAGTTTGGTATACAATGATACAGAGGTAATACAGAGTTCATGAGAAGGTATGAAAAGTATTGCAGCCGGAAGATGTGAAACTGTTATCTCAACGCTTCCCAAAACATGTTGATAATTAGCAGTAGCTGAGAACGGAAGGAGGTGGGCACATCAGATAGCAGATCGCATGGGAAGTATGATCTCAGAAAGTGAGAAAGATTAGGAGCAAGGTTTCTCACCATTCACTTCTATGGAGAGGATAGAGTATAAAAGATGGCAGATTTTGGCTTAGTTTGAGAGTCTTCTCCAAAGCTTCTGTCAGACGGCGAAGCTCTGTCCGGTTGTACCCAGAATCTGTCTGCTGAATGTACCTGATTAAAGTCTGATGTACAAATAAAATCCTTATTCGAAATGATGATTTGTGGGCTTAACTTAATGATGAAAGGCTGTAAGTATAATGCTTCTGCTGTATCAGGCTATCACTCGCTGCATTATATAACTTGTAACCTAAATCCAGTTTGTCATAAGGCTGGTATCTGTTCCTTGCCAGTGCTGAGAGGCGGACTAATGCGGGTCTCTTAGATCTAACGTCTCTTTCAGTGGCAACTCCTCTTAGAACTTCACAACCCCCTGATTGCCCCAGTTCTAGGGCTATTCAGAGATGGAGTCAGATTAAGGTCATTTAAGCCTTCTTGGGGGGGCTCGGGACCCCTTAATTCACGACACACCTTTCTGACCTCATTTGCAAATTTCTTTAAATTAGTATCTTGTTTTCTTACTCCTGTTACTCTTATCTATTTGTGTGTTCCATCTTTGCTTACACCTTATGCTGTCTATTAAAATGAGTGGAAGAGTAGTCTAGTGGTTAGTGGAGCGGACTTTGATCCTGGGGAACTGGTTTCAATTCCCACTGCAGCTCCTTGTGACTGTGGGCAAGTCACTAACCCTCCATTGCCCCAGGTAAAAAATAAGTACCTGTATATATGTAACCACTTTGAATGTAGTTGCAAATACCACAGTAAGGCAGTATATCAAGTCCCATTTCCCTTTTATTGTGTAGTATATTGACATTGTACACTGTGCCACACTTTGTATTACATTGACTTTGTAATCTATTATACAATGCCACATTTTGTATTGTTTGAATATTTTTACTACTGTTATTGTCTGTTGCTTATGTTTGACTAATTCTTACTGTACACCGCCTTGAGTGAATTCCTTCAAAAAGGTGGTAAATAAATCCAAATAAATAAATTAAATTAAAAATAAATTGAACAGGCTGAGAGCGTTCTGAATAGCAGTAAAAAGTTAATAAACCCTGCTAGTAGGTGATGGTGAATCAACAGGAAGTTTTAAAAATGTCACTCAAATATTTTTTTTAATGCATTTACAGCAAAATACATTCAACATAAGGAAAATTAATAAACCTCAGGTTGCAATATCTCAAAGTATTTTTCATAGTATTCCCTTTCTTGGTTAAACATAAGGAAAATTAATAACCTCAGGTTGCAATATCTCAAAAGTATTTTTCATAGTATTCCCTTTCTTGGTTAATTCAACAGCTTTAACCACTGCATCTTCAGAGGCCTCAGACTTACCAGTTCTCATTGTGTGCTCATGTAAAGGATATTCCTAATCAAGTAACAAATCTTGTGGTGCAGATTTGGCTTCCATGTCTTTTATTAAATTACACAATTGAGATAAGCATCAGACACATTTGCCTCAGTATATGTCAGTATCCTTCATGTGTTATCCAAGGTAATTGTACCTTTGAGGACTTAGAAATGAGATTCAATAAGGGATATCCACTTAGGGAAAAATCTTCTGGTGTAGGAACTAACATTTGTTATGCATTGAAAGGGCTTTAACCTCGTCAATAGACGAGACGGCTTCTCTCACCGAAAGAGAGAGATCACATGGGATTGTTTTTCCTCAGCTTCTCGAGACAGGGGAATCTCAGACTCCTACCTGTTTCCCGAAAGTAAGACATCCCCCGAAAATAAGACCTAATAGAGGTTTTCCTGAATTGGTAGATATTAGGCCTCCCCCGAAAGTAAGACCTAGCAAATTTTTGTTTGAAAGCAGGGCTGCTGAGAGCCGGACAAGGCCGCCCCCCGGGCCGCCCCCCCCCCCTCCACCCACCCTCCATCGCTCCCGGAACTAACCTTAAACGCCTCCTTTCACCTTCGCAGCAAGAAGCAGCAGGGCAGACCTCTCCTTCCTTCCATGCCCTGCCCTCGCGGACATTACGTCAGGCGAGGGCGGGACACAGAAGGAAGGAGTGGCCTGCCCTGCTGCTGCTTGCTGCGAAGGTGAAAGGAGGCGTTTAAGGTTCCGGGAGCGACGGAGGGTGGGTGGGCCAACCTCGATCCAACCCCGATGTTTTCCCAAAAAATAAGACAGCCCCTGAAAATAAGACCTAGCGCATTTTTGAGGGCAAAAATTAATATAAGACAGTGTCTTATTTTCGGGGAAACACGGTAAGCCCCTGTGGACTGAGAGTCCAAGAAGACTTCTGAGTCCCTCCCCCACCTCCTCTGAGGCAATTGTCACCTCTGGCACCTTCCCCTCAGTCCTACACTGCTTAGAACCCAACTGGGCCCCACCAGAGGGGGAGGGTCCTCCATCCAACTGCAAACCGTCAGACCAGCTATGCTAAGCTCTGGAACCAAAGCACTCCTGGGGTCCCCCAAAAAGGACCCAAGGATGGGAGAGGTAGGCCCCTCACCTCTCCACCCCCTCCAAGCCCTGATATGTAGTGGACAGGTTCTTCCTGCTGAGAAGCAGCAGGAGATGAAATCCTTAAGGGAGACAAAATGGCCAACATGCCCATGAAATGGGGGGGGGGGGGGGGGAGCATATCGACTCCAGAGCCCCCCTCCCTGGGGGCCGTTTCCAAAGTTTTAGAATGTTAGACACTGGATCCAGTAGGTAGTTTTTAATGTTTTTAACCTATATATTGAATAATTCCATTAAAAAAATGTTTAATTAGTAATATTTTCAAATAAGTGCAATAAATATTTCATTAAGCACTTTAATCTTACTTTGTGTGATACTGTAACATCATTTAATTCTCTGATCACTTCATCACAATAAGTAAACATATACTTTTCCATCTGGTGTTATCTAAAAGGGTGGAGTATTTCTTTTTGTACCACCCCTCTGCTAGGAATTGAATCCAGACTGAGGTAACTCAGCGGACTCGACTACATTTCAAAGGTAATTTAAGTAAGTCTGAATTCATTTTTCAGTGAGGGGCTGCATTAAGATGGTGGAAGAGGGAGGGAGGGGGTTAATTGTATAACCGAACACACACAACTTTTCCTATGCTGGTATCAACAGATTTTCAAAACAAAAGTGTGCACATACAGTCCATTCTCGGTATTTGTGTTATGATTCCCCAAAAACATTGCGAACCACGAATTAATGAATACTGAAAAAATGGACCTATGGGAAATAGGAGTAAGGTTCCAGCAATACCAATGTTTTTTCTCAAAACCGCAAAAACTGAATACATATCCATATAGGAAATGCAGGGTTTGGTTCCTGCATTAGACAACACATAACAAAAACCAGAGAAACATTGGAGGCCTCTTTTTTTATCAAGCCGTGCTAGAGGTACCTGTTGCAGCAATGCTGACAAAGCCCATTCACTTTGGGCTCGGATGGCATTGCCGCATGGGAACCGCTAGCGCGGCTTCATAAGATGCAAATAGTTTGTTTCAAAAAATATATATATTTTTTTATTTGTTAAACCACTTACACTACTGTAGTAACACTCTCAAATTAAACATCTCTCTTGGCTGCTATAGGACGTTTGGTGGCAGTTTCCAGAAGCAAACTAGCAAAGGCCAAAAATGCGAAAGCGAAAGTTAAGGCGCGTGTCCACGAATATGCAAACACAATACCGTGATTGGTGGTCTCTATTTGCATCTCCGCGGATAAGCGAAATAGCAAATGCAGAACGCAAGAATAATGAGAACAGACTACTTCCATTATGAAATTTACACCAGAGAATTTCTGCTCACATTTTACAGTTGTTTGGTATTCACAAATTTCTTGAATGAATTTAGGTGCATGTAACATAACATAGTAGATGATGGCAGCATGTGCGTGTAAACTGTTTCCTGGGACTGAGTGAAGGTGTTTTGGACATGGGTTTGGGGAGAGGTTGTATGCGTGTAGGCTGTATGTTCATAAGTTTACGTGCATATAGGGAGGGAAGATGTGTAAAGCAGGATTGCATCCATGAAGTGCCTTTTTAATATTACCCTCAAAGTATCCAAAGATTTGTAGGACATTTTTTTGTGTTCTTTTTTTTTATTTTTTTTTTTATTAACTTTATCCTTGACATGTGCCCAAATCCCTTCTAGAAATTATCATGCCTTATTTCCTCGCCAGATAGGAGCTATCAGGCTTATTTTCGAAAGAGAAGGATGCCCATCTTTTGACACAAATCGGAAGATGGGCGTCCTTCTCCCAGGGTCGCCCAAATAGGCATAATCTAAATCTGTTTTGGGCTTCCCCAACTGCTTTCCGTCGTGGGGATGACCAAGTTCCTGGGGGCGTCAGAGGCGTAGCGAAGGCAAGACTTGGGCATGCCTAACACATGGGCGTCCTCGACCCATAATGAAAAAAAGGGCGTCCCTGGCGAGTACTTGGATGACTTTACTTGGTCCTTTTTTTTTTTTTTTGATACGACCGAGCCATGAAAAGGTGCCCGAACTGATCAGATGACCTCCCCTTACTCCCCCAGTGGTCACTAACCCCCCCCCCCCAAAACATAGTTTAAAAATCTTTTGTGCCAGCCTCAAATGCCATACTCTGGTCCATTGCAGCAGTATGCAGGACCCTGGAGCAGTTTTAGTGGGTGCAGTGCACTTCAGGCAGGCGGACCCAGACCCCCCCCCCCCACCTGTTACACTTGTGGTGGTAAATATGAGCCCTCCAAAACCCACTGTACCCACATGTAGGTGCCCCCCTTCACCTGTAAGGGCTATGGTAATGGTGTACAGTTGTGGGTAGTGGGTTTTGGGGGGGGCTCAGCACACAAGGTAAGGGAGCTACAGTGGGGGAAATAAGTATTTGATCCCTTGCTGATTTTGTAAGTTTGCCCACTGACAAAGACATGAGCAGCCCATAATTGAAGGGTAGGTTATTGGTAACAGTGAGAGATAGCACATCACAAATTAAATCCGGAAAATCACATTGTGGAAAGTATATGAATTTATTTGCATTCTGCAGAGGGAAATAAGTATTTAATCCCTCTGGCAAACAAGACCTAATACTTGGTGGCAAAACCCTTGTTGGCAAGCACAGCGGTCAGACGTCTTCTGTAGTTGATGATGAGGTTTGCACACATGTCAGGAGGAATTTTGGTCCACTCCTCTTTGCAGATCATCTCTAAATCATTAAGAGTTCTGGGCTGTCGCTTGGCAACTCGCATCTTCAGCTCCCTCCATAAGTTTTCAATGGGATTAAGGTCTGGTGACTGGCTAGGCCACTCCATGACCCTAATGTGCTTCTTCCTGAGCCACTCCTTTGTTGCCTTGGCTGTATGTTTTGGGTCATTGTCGTGCTGGAAGACCCAGCCACGACCCATTTTTAAGGCCCTGGCGGAGGGAAGGAGGTTGTCACTCAGAATTGTACGGTACATGGCCCCATCCATTCTCCCATTGATGCGGTGAAGTAGTCCTGTGCCCTTAGCAGAGAAACACCCCCAAAACATAACATTTCCACCTCCATGCTTGACAGTGGGGACGGTGTTCTTTGGGTCATAGGCAGCATTTCTCTTCCTCCAAACACGGCGAGTTGAGTTCATGCCAAAGAGCTCAATTTTTGTCTCATCTGACCACAGCACCTTCTCCCAATCACTCTCGGCATCATCCAGGTGTTCACTGGCAAACTTCAGACGGGCCGTCACATGTGCCTTCCGGAGCAGGGGGACCTTGCGGGCACTGCAGGATTGCAATCCGTTATGTCGTAATGTGTTACCAATGGTTTTCGTGGTGACAGTGGTCCCAGCTGCCGTGAGATCATTGACAAGTTCCCCCCTTGTAGTTGTAGGCTGATTTCTAACCTTCCTCATGATCAAGGATACCCCACGAGGTGAGATTTTGCGTGGAGCCCCAGATCTTTGTCGATTGACAGTCATTTTGTACTTCTTCCATTTTCTTACTATGGCACCAACAGTTGTCTCCTTCTCGCCCAGCGTCTTACTGATGGTTTGTAGCCCATTCCAGCCTTGTGCAGGTGTATGATCTTGTCCCTGACATCCTTAGACAGCTCCTTGCTCTTGGCCATTTTGTAGAGGTTAGAGTCTGACTGATTCACCGAGTCTGTGGACAGGTGTCTTTCATACAGGTGACCATTGCCGACAGCTGTCTGTCATGCAGGTAACGAGTTGATTTGGAGCATCTACCTGGTCTGTAGGGGCCAGATCTCTTACTGGTTGGTGGGGGATCAAATACTTATTTCCCTCTGCAGAATGCAAATAAATTCATATACTTTCCACAATGTGATTTTCCGGATTTAATTTGTGATGTGCTATCTCTCACTGTTACCAATAACCTACCCTTCAATTATGGGCTGCTCATGTCTTTGTCAGTGGGCAAACTTACAAAATCAGCAAGGGATCAAATACTTATTTCCCCCACTGTATGTACCTGGGAGCTTTTTCTGAAGTCCACTGCAGTGCCCCCTAGGGTGCCCGGGTGGTGTCCTGGCATGTCAGGGGGACCAGTGCACAACGAATGCTGGCTCCTCCCATGACCAAAGAGCTTGCATTTGGTCATTTCTGAGATGGGCGTCCTTAGTTTCCATTATTGCCGAAAATCAGAAACGACCAAGTCTAAGGACGACCATCTCTAGGGACGACCTAAATGGCGTCCCCGACTGTATTATCGAAACGAAAGACTGATGTCCATCTTGTTTCGATAATACGGGTTTCCCCGCCCCTTCGCCGGGACGTCCTCAGGAAAACTTGGGCGCCCCTTTAGATTATTCCCCTCCACGTGTTTCTTCAGTCAGGGCTACTGTTGAGCTGTTTTCAGGGGAAGAATATTTAGGCCTGTGATATCGAAAAAGCATTCCAAAAACAGCACCTCTTTTTTTTTTTTTTTTTGGTGGTGGTTTGGCTTATGGAAAGTCTCTGAAAACAGAACTGCTGACAACTGAGAATGAGTTCCCCATGTGTTGTGAAAGGCAGCGGCAATCTATATCTGTGTAATCAGACTGAAAATATTCTCTGGTTTCAGGGCTCTGCAGGCTTCTTAATGTAGACTCCAGCTGTGGAGAACCACAGTGCAGCACAGTTAATGCTGTAGTATTCTGGTTTATTAAATCGAATGCTAACTTACAGTGACCATAAATACTTAAATAGCCCACCTTCATGGATGGTTCTATCCAACACAGGGTTTCTGCCACACTGACAGCCTTTAGAGAGCAAGCAAAAGAACATAAGCATTGCCAAACTGGGACAGATGGAAGGTCCATCAAGCCCAGCATCCTGTTTCCAGCAGTGGCCAATTCAGGTCACAAGTACCTGGCAAGATGCCAAAAGAGAAACAGATTATATGCTGCTTATTTTAGAAATAAGCAGTGCTTTTTTTGTGCCAGTACGTTGTACCGGCACCTTTTTTGTGATGTCCGGATCACCTGCCCGCTCCCTTCCCTTCGTGCACCCATGCTCCCTGCTTAGAAATCTTTAATTTATCCAAAGTTGCAGCAAACTGGCGGTAAAAAGCAGCAGCAGGCAGGCACTGGCAGGCAGGCTCGCCTCCTCATCGCTTCCCTTCCCTCTTGGTGCGTCCCGCCTTTCTCTAATGTAATTTCTTTTCCTCGAGGACGGGACACACTGAGAGGGAAGGGAAGCGACGAGGAGGCGAGCCTACCTGCTGCTTTTACTGCCTGCTTGCCACGACTTTGGGTAAACTAAAGATTTCAAGGCAAGGAGCACGGGTGTACGAACGGAAAGTCAGGGAGGGCGGGGTTCGTTGGGGTTTGAACGAATCGCTGGACATGAGGGGAGAGGAGAATTGCTGGACATGGAGGGGAGGGCAGGGGAGAGATGAGAATTGCTGGATGTGGATGGGAGGGGAGAGCAGAGGAAAGAGGAGACATGCTGGACATGGATGGGAGGGGACGCCAGAGGAGAGAGGAGACATGCTGGTCATGGAGGGGAGGGCAGGGGAGAGAGAGGAGAATCGCTGGACATGGAGGGGAGGGCAGGGGAGAGAGAGGAGAATAGCTGGACATGGAGGGGAGGGGAGGTCAGGGGGAAGAGAGGAGACATGCTGGACATGGATGGGAGGGGAGGGCATGGGAGAGAGGAGAAATCACTGGACATGGATGGCAGGGAAGACAGAATTACTGGATATGGATGGGAGGGGAGAGAGGAGAATCGCTGTACATGGTGGGGAGAGGAGAATCGCTGGACATGGATGGCAGGGGAGGACAGGGGATAGAGGAGAATTGCTGGACATCGGAGGGGAGAGAAGAGACATTCTGGACATGGATGGAGGGGATGGAAGACTGGAAGGAGATGCACATGGATGGGAGGGGAGAGCAGGGGAGAGAGGAGAAATGCTGGACATGGATGGAGAGGAGAGCAGGAGATAGAGGAGAATTGCTGAACATGGATGGATGGAGGAGTTGGCGGGGAGAGAGGAGAAATGCTGGACGGATGGAGGAGAGGGGAGAGAGAATTATTGCTTTATATGGATACAGGGGAGGGAAGAGAGAGGAGAAGTGCTGGACATGGATGGAGGGAAGGAAAGAAAAAAGAAGATGCACATGGATGGAGATGAGGGAAAGGGCAGAGAGGAGAAAAACTGCACATGGATGGAGAAAATAGGCAAAAGCTGGATCCACGTTATACCTCCTCCAGTCAATTCCACGGAGGAGGACCCAGCTTTTACTTATGGATGTAGGGCAAGAAATGAAGAAGAAAGAGAGGAAAGTAAAGAATTAAATGGAAAGGAAGCCCTGGAAACGGAGTTAAGAGAACAGATAGAGAGTAGCAGAATCAGAGACTGGGACCAATATGGATAGAAAAAACAAAGTCACCAGACAACAAAGGTAGAAAAATCATTTAGTGTTTGAATATGGCCAATTTGAGAATTTACATCTGCTGTCTTATTTTGCACTTACTGGAGCTGTAACAGCTTACAGAAATTATTTATAATGGAAAAAAAATCACGTTATTTTTTTCTCCTATAGTAGTATAATATTTTCAATGATGTCTGTTTATGCACCATGGCTGGTATAAGGGGTGTGGCTAATGTGGGTGTGGCTACAATAGGGGTGGGACCATATGTTGTGACCCCACCCATAATGAGTATCAGCACCTTTTTTTCTACATAAAAAAAGCACTGGAAATAAGCAGTGGATTTTCCCGAGTCTGTCTTAGTAATGGCTTATGGACTTTTCTTTCAGGAAATTATTAACCATTTTTAAACCCTGCTAAGCTAGATGATTTACCACATTGTTTGGCAATGAATTCCAGATTTTAATTATTTGTTGAGTGAAGAAATATTTTCTCTGGTTTGTTTTAAATTTACTACTACTTAGCTTCATTGTGTGCCTCCTAGTCCTAGTATTTTGGAAAGAGTAAACAAGTGATTCATGTCTACCCGTTCAACTCCACTCAGTGTTTTATAGACCTCTATCATTTCTCCCTTCAGCTAACCTTCAGCCATCTCTTCTCCAATCTGAAGAATCCTAGCTGCTTTAGCCTTTCCTGACAGGGAAGTCACCACTTATCATTTTTGTTGCCCTATGTACCTTTTCTAATTCCACTATATCTTTTTTGAGATGCAGTGACCAGAATTGCATACGGTATTCAAGATGCAGTTGCACTATAGACTGATAAAACTGCATTATAAGATTCTCATTTTTGTTTTTCATGCCTTTCCTAATATTTTATTTTTTTTTTTTAGCTGCTGCTGAGAGTGCTTCAAAGCATCATCAATGATCACAGCTAGATCTTTTTCCTGGGCGGTGACTGCAAATGTGGACCTTGCATTATGTAGCTATAGTTTGGGTTCCACGTTTTCACATGCATTACTTTGTACTTGCTCGCATTAAATGTCATCTGCCGTTTGGATGCCCAGTCTCCCAGTCTTGTAATGTTGCCTTGCAATTTTTCACAGTCCTCTTCTGATCTAACAACTTTGTCATCAGCAAGTTTAAAATTACCTCCCATCTTGAGATCATTTATAAATATGTTAAAATCAGAGGTCCCAGCACAGACCACTGGGGAACCCCACTATCTGCCTTTCTCCATTGAGAATACTGACCATTTTAACCCCATTCTCTGTTTTCTATATTTTAACTAGTTCTTAATCCACAATAGGACATTGCCTCCTATCCCATGAGTCTCTAATTTCCTCAGGAGTCCTTCATGAGGTACTTTGTCAAATGGCTTTTGAAAATCCAGATACATGATATCGACCAGTTCACCTTTATCCACATGTTTATTGACCCTTCAAAGAAATGTAGTAAATTGGCGAGCCAAAGTTTCCTTTTTACTAAATCCATGTTGGCTTTGTCTCATTAATCCATGCTTATGTATATGCTCTGTAATTTTGTTCTTTATAATAGTCTCTAGCCGTGTTTCTTGGCGCTGACGTCAGGCTCACCAGCTGCATCATGAAGTCCTTGATTTCATCAAGTAATTTTATCTCCCTAGCATGCCTTGATATTACATTTACCCAGTCAATATTGGAGCAATTGAAATTGCCCGTTATTATTGAGTTCCCCAATTAGCCTCCCTAATTTCTGATAACATTTTTGCATCTGCCCATCCTGGCCAGGTGGATGGTAGTACACTCCTATCACTATCCTTTTCACTTTTACGCATGGAATTTCTATCCAGAGGGGAATCCAAGATGTTTTGTGTCCTACAGGAATTTGTATTTTAAGGCCCTCCTTAATGTATAACCCTACAGCTCCACTAATTCGATCCTGCAATATAATTTGTACCCTGGTATGACAAGTGTTCTATTGGTTATTTTCCTTCTACCAGGTCTCAGAGATACCTGTTATATTTATTTTTTCATTTAGTGCAATATATTCTAAGTCTCCCATCTTATTTCTTAGGCTTCTTGCATTTGCATACAGATGTTTCAAACAAGGTTTGTTCTTATTTACAACTTGCTCATCAGTTGACCGTGATAATTTGCAATCATTAAAATCTGTCTGCTCCTAAAGACACACGGGGGTGCTTTGCAAATATGCCTTCTGGTCTACTACAGTGTCTATTGCAACCTCGTTATTGGGATGCCCTATTTTGCCTATGTTGGTGATGTCTTTGAAAGATACCTTGGCTAAATCATGTGCTTTTGAGCGACTCAGCCATGCCCCAGTTTCTAGTTTAAAAGCTGCTCTATTGCCTTTTTTTAATTTTGATGCCAGCAACCTGATTCCACCCTGATTAAGGTGGAACCCATCTTTCCGGAATTGGCTCCCGGGAGACAGGACCGTGGAACAGAAGGAGGAATCCTCTTAGTTTGCAATCGCTACACGAAAGAGTCTGTCAAAGGAGAGAAACCACAACCAAGTTGCTGCCCTGAAAATCTCATCCAGATTGCCAACCCAAGCCTTCACCCAGAAAGACGTCAAGGTCTGTGCAGAAGGCGCCCACAAAAGGGCCAGAGAACCACTGGCAAGTTCATACATCGAGGAAATCGCCTCCTGAAGCCACCAGGCAAAGGTGGATTTGAAGCAGCCTCACCTCTCTGAGGTCCTGTGAAAATATCAAAAGATGATCTGACCAGCAAAAGTCATTAGAGACCTTCAAGGATTGAGAAGACTACGCCAAACCAAAAGAAGGTGCAGAAGAGGTGGACCTGGAGAGACAGAATGACTCTGCCAAGGTCTGGGATAGGATGGAAGGAACTCACCCTTCTGGGACCCCAAAAAAACTGGAGTAGCACCCCAGTTGTGTTCTGCAGCAGGCAAAGTCACCATTGCCCCAGGCGTTGCACTTTCAAGAGAGTGGAAAGCACTGCAGCTCTCCTCCGCAAAGTGGTGCACAGAGACGCCAAGAAATAAATTTTCGACAGGAAAGGAGAACTCCAGAATAAGAGCCAGAACCCGCTGGTCTTAAGTAATATTAGCCCAATCTTTGAAAAAGTGGGAGAAGTGTCCCCTACTGGTGAAGAGTGACCCGGACCCTCAACATAATGAGGCGCGGGAAGTAGCAGAGGGCCTACCGGTGGACCAGTAAGGGCGGTAAGTGGTCTGAAAGGACTGTCTCTGGCCAGAGTGGGATCCACCAATGTAAGGGGGAGGACCTGGGCAATACCTCAAACCATCTCGAAAACAAGACCTCCGAGGAGTCCCCAGAGAAGCAGAACAAGGGTTTCTGGCAAACACAGAGACTTCGGCAAACACAGAGACTTAGAATCTCCCAGATCCGTGACCGATACTGCCAATCCTTCCTAAACAAAGGAAGACCCTTCAAGGATAACAGAACCAAAGGCTGTTCAGAATCCGAGTCTGCGGCCCAAGGGCAAATCATAACAACCGGCAGCTGGACACAGCCAAAGCCATCTGCTTGACAGGTCCTCCGAACAAGGCATACAGAGCCTCAGCAAAGTAAGCTAACCCAGGCTCCACATCATGAAACTCAGGAGACGGTTGAGCCCCTGAATCCAACCAGGAGAAAGCTGCCTGCTGCACCTAAGAGAGGGCCACTCAGGCCGTGTAAGAACCACAAACATCCACTCGCAACGCTAGGGTGGAACCTCAAAGGACATTTTGAAAGCAGATTCAGACTTGTGGTCCTGCACAGTCTTGAGGACAACACCCCCCTCAACTGCGAAAGTGGTCTGCGTCCAGAAGGTTTTTGTTTGTTTGTTTTTTACAACCTCCAACAAGGCATCCACTTTAGGCCATTGAAAGTGCTCCAATTTGTCCTGCACTTCTGGATACAGGCAAACTACCACTTTGGCCACCAGGAGTCTCGTATCGGGGGAAGACCACTGAGCTGAGATAAGCTCCTGTAAATCTGCATGAATAGCAAAGCCCCAGGTGATGGTGTAGCACTGGCCATCTGAGGGCTCGCAGAAGTCACCATCTGCGCCTCAGGAGAGGAAACATTTAAAGCTTTAGAAACTAAGGAGGGCAATACCTCCCTGTAGGGCACCTGGACCAGGTCATCTGTCTCAGATGCGAGAGACTCCTTCAGTGACGGTCCCCAGGACGGGCGGTCAGGAAGAGCAGGAGAAGCCCTACCCCGAAACGAAAGAGCAGGAGAAACAGGCTCCAAATCTCTCTTTGAGCCAGACAGCCAATGGCCATGTCTGGACACACAGAGAGCATTTCCCGAAACCACTGTGGCAGGCAAAGCCCCAGTCTCTGAGGAGAGCACTTCAGCAACTAAGTGCAATGCAGCAAAGAAACAAACACCAGGGAAAAGGGCAAAGCCAAACCCCCCCCTCCCCCGCCAGAGAACTAGCTGGTGCATACTCTTGCTACCTGTTCAGGCTGTGGGAGCGGGGACAAAGTGGAACAGAGTGCTGCGCAGTTCTTCCGTAACTGCAGAGGGCAGAATCAAAATGGCCGCTGGCTCCTCCGACAGAGGAGCAGAACAAGTCTCCCACATGCTGGAAGAGCCAGTTGTAAGCTCCCTGCCAGAGAACTCAGCCCCAATGCTGTCACTGCTTGCACAGCAGGAGCAGCGCTTTACCTCATTCTGCCATGCAAAAGGAAAGAAAGTGAAACACTGCAAGGCAAAAAGACGGGTACACTCACCGCAATTGAATTACAGGGAGCTCGAAGCCCAACAGAGTGGAAGCTGAAGACCATGCACTCTCCCAGTCTGGGAACAAGCACCTGGAGAGTGCAAGTTCACCACAAAAACGCCTTTAGTTTGTTTTTGTTTCTTTTTTCAATCAAGATGTAAATTTGTGAGAAAGAAGAGCTGGAGGAAAAAAATCCCCAGGAGAGGATGAGGGGTGGGGGGAGGGACCTGGGATGACCAGGTGTACCCCCTAAAGCTGGCACCACTCAGCTAGAACACCCCCAGCTCTACTGAACCAGCTGCCAGAATGGGTGCCAAACCAGAAGAAGCCAGGAGCCTGTAGAACACGTTCATCCACTTGCTGGAGATAGTGAATACTGACTCGCCTGACAGTGTTACGTCCTATTAAGATTAGTGCAAATGAGTGCTTTCTATCACCACCTGCTGGTAGACAGGCACAACCAACAGGTCTCTGGATTCATCTCCTTCTGACGCTAAGGAAGGCCTTTTTTGACAGCCTGCATAAATGGCATTACTATAATCCAGAACAGATAGAAGTAGACTTCGAACAAATCTAGAAGTAATAGCATGGGTATCAAAGCAATTTTGTGTTCTCCTAATTTTTCTCTTAATGAGTAAATTCACCTGTGAGTCTAATGATAAAGTTCCTGATACAGTGACACCAAGGATCTTAACGTTCTCTTGAAAAGGACCTATAAATTGAAGATAAGGCCAGAGTTGGGCTGGAATTAGTTTAAACTGAGGCTTCCTGTGCCTATTAGCTGTGCTTTATACTGATGCTATAGTAACTGTAAAATACCCCCCTTAAATGCTAGCCTATAGAACTGTAACAGAGACTATATATGCTATGAAAAACTATTCCTTAAACTCCTTTGCTAAGTGAGCAAAATAACTTAAAAGAAAATCCCTGAGGTTACCTGTTTAATTCTAAGTCTACCTCCCCCCCCCCCCCCCCCCCCCCCCCCCCGAGTTTAAAAACAATTTCCCAGCAAGTTCTTACTAATGAAGTTCTCTCCCTCTCTGGAAGACCTCTCACACCACCTCTTCTGGTCAGTGCATCCAGATGCTAAATGAAAGGTAATATACTGAGCTGTGGGTACTGGTGAGAAACACAGATGGGTAAATATAAGCAGCACATAAGTCAAAAGTATTCTCACAAGCATTACCTCACAAAGGACTCATTTGCACTGTCATCAAGCAGGATTTAGTTCAATACCCCCCCCCCCCCCCAACATGCACCCTCCCATTTCCACTGAAAGCACCTGTGAATTTTTGAGCTGTGACTGAGGCATTTTCTGTTTTGTTTAACTGTGTAGGTATGTGGAATAGAAAGAGAAAAATGCAGACGATTTTTGTTAAACAGCTTAAAATAAGCCAGCCTTTCCCCCTGGAGGTTTACGTCTGATATGAGTGTGCATTATTTATGTATATTTAAAATTCTCCTTCTCTTTGCATCCTTTCCCCCTCCCCCATGTTCTTGTAGAGCAGTGATTGAACTGGTGAAAAGTTGGTTTAAACATCAGTGGTGTCTATGTGTTCAGGGTTTAGAAAGTAGAGTGGGAGAGAAGTAATGTTTTAGTTTGGCTGAGTGAACTCTCAAGGGTTGGTTGTGTAGCACTGAATGAGAGGTCGCCTGCTCTTGTGCCACTATTCCTTGTTTGTGTCAAGAGTCCCCAGCACATGATCAGAATCAGCTGCTTCACTGCAGGAGGGTGTCAGGTAAGTACGTGCAGCAGTTGGTAAAGGGATCACTGTTGGCGGGGCTGTGTACAAGTGCAGAGGTCTAATGCACTTATTTATTTATTTGTTGCATTTGTATCCCACATTTTCCCACCTATTTGCCACCTATGTGCAGGCTCAATGTGGCTTACTTTGTACCGTTATGGCGATCGCCAATTCCGGATCAGGAAATACAGAGTGGTATTGTAGTAAAGTTCGTACATGACAAAGTAAATTAAGTAGTCAAATATTAAAGATTCTTTTCCGGAATAAGAAATCAAGTGGTTTTGCGTTAAAAGTTCAGTAATTGACAGAGTAGGTGAAGTAGTCAAGTATTGAAAGTTCATTTTTGTCTATTTCTAGTATTTGTTTCGTTGTCTGGTATTTAGGATGGATCAATTGTGGTATGCATGGTCTCTGCAAGTCTGGTTTGCGCTCTTTTCGCCACCTCCCTGAGAAAGGTGGTTTACGTACATAAGTACTGCTATACTGAGTCAGGCCAAAGGCCCATCACGCCCAGTTTCCACCAGTGACCAATACCAGGCTTCGTACTTGGCATGATACCATTTTTTTAACAGTACCAACTGTGTAGTGCAGTCAGAGAAATAGGTTCAAGATGGGGGAGGGAGTCTCTGCCACCAGAGGGGAGAAATGCAGAACGTGTGCACGCTGTTTTGTTTGGACTCTCTTGGAATGTTTGCATCCAAGCAATTCTCCCCCCTCCCTCCACCCAATATTTATATATACAGCATAAGGTTAATCATGTATTGTCTATGGTTGTAATGTATCTGTGCCCATAATGTTGGGTGGCAGGGCAATAACCCCCGGATTCTATATTGTGCGCTTAGATTTAGGTGCTGAAATTGGCGCCGATTCTATAATACCGTTTGTAACTTAATTGACTTAACAAGCCAATCTGCAATAATAACAGCACTTAACAAGCAATAATGAGCACTAATTGGCATTGATTAGAATTTAGGCGCACAGCTCGCAAAGCGTATTCTGTAATGATGTGCACCGTACTTCTAACGCATGGAGGCAAAAAGGGGTGTGGTTATGGATGGGGAATGGGCGTTTCACGAGCGTGCAAAAATTCAGGCGCCTATTTATAAATATGGCCAGTGTGCCTACATCTGTGTGCCGAGATCTACACCAGGTTTTCATTGGCGTAAATAAATGCGTGCAGATATCGGCGCTGAAATATCAATCAAGCGTATTCTATAATCGGTACCTAAATTTAGATGCTTATTATAGAATACGCTTATTCAGCGCCGTTTTTTTTAAATCGCCATATGTAGAATCTCCTCTTAAATGTCTATTACACAGGTTCTCAATCTCGGCCAAAAAAAATCACAGAGACCACCCTTTGCTTGTGGCTCAGACTATTTATACTTAAGTTTGGACAAGGAGAGGCTGAAAAGTAACCAGCCTACCCAACTCAACACTGATTGCAAAATATTTGAAGAAAGAAATATACTGCTAGCTGAGAACACTATGTTCATGAGGAAAGCGAGCGGACTGTTTTCCATGAGTATAAGCTTGTCTGCACAGTCCTTTTATTTATGTGGAGTTCTTTTAAGGGCACATGCCGGCTCATGGAAACCATCTGGAACAATGTAAAGCAGTGGCATACCAAGGGGGGTGGGGGTGGGGGCGGTCCGCCCCGGGTGCACGCCGCTGGGGGGTGCCGCGCGCGCCAGTCAGCGTAGTTCATTTTCATGCTCCCTCTGCCTCGGAACAGGAAGTAACCTGTTCCGGGGCAGAGGGAGCATGGAAACGAACGACACTGACCGGCGCGCGGCACCCCCCCAGCGGCGTGCACCCGGGGGTGAGGGGGTGTTCTTTCGCTGGGGGCGGGGTGCATCGGCGATCCGCCCCGGGTGTCAGCGCCCCTAGGAATGCCACTGATGTAAAGTTTCTTGCCCTCATGGCTCGATGCAAATCCCACAAGGAGGCTGATGCTCAAAAGTTGCAGTAAAAAAAAAAATGCATGTGTTTATATCCATGATTTCAAAATAATGAGCGATGCTCAAAGGAAATAGTATGCAAATGAGTTGCACGCAATTTCAGCAAGCAGTTCAGTAGGGAAAGCGCCTAGCACGTGCGTAGTACAGTCACTTGCAAAGCGTCAATGCTATATACCAGGGGTGTAGCCAGACCTCAACGGGGTTGGGGGGGCACATTTTGGCCTTTTTCCCCGCCGCTGCATCATGGTACCTTGACTCAACCCCCGCCAGCTGAAGTGTTTGTCCCGCGCTGGTCTCGCATTGCCTGCTCTGCTCTTCTCAGTCACACCGTGCATGCTCCTTTTAGTGAAACTGAGCATGCACATTAAAGGTAGTACCCCTTTCTGTGCATCGCTCAGAATGCTCATTTTAATATCGTTTATCGCTTATCGTTTATTTATTTACTATACCGTTTCTTATTGCATTCACAAAACAGAACAGTTTACATCTTAAAAATGAAAATTTACATTAAAAACATACTGGAAATCCATTAATTTGATAGAAAAGCACAGCAAAACAAAAACATCCGTATTAAAAAGTATGTAATCAATAGACAACCATCCATGCCAAAAATATAATTATACATATTACTAGTTAATACATATTCATTCTGTCTGTTTTTCCCTTTCATCCCAGATTATTGTCGAACGTATTCTGAAACAAATATGTTTTCAGGAATTTACGGAAGTGAATATAGGACTCTTCTATTCTAAACTAATCAGTTTGCGATACATTTGCATAGGATTATCATTGGCAGCTACCGCGAACGGTAAGATCGATGCAGAACCCCCTTGTGCATTACTCGCTGAATAACGTGAATGCTAAACTGGCTTGAACCAGTCTAAATCGGACATTGCTAGCTAGCAAGGTAAGCTTTGTGCATTGGCTCCTTGGTTTCAGTGTCAGCTAGATGCTTTTCCATCCCACTGTAACATCAGATTCCTACGCCGTACTATGGGATCAGATCCACAGAGCAGAGCAGCTGATGTTAGAGATGAGGGTCTGCCATAGGATAATAACAGAATGCATTCTGTTCTCACTGTGCGTTTACAAGGTAAATTAACACAGCATGGGCGGTGACCTGTGTACGCTCATTCTGCATGCAGAAATGCGGCCTTCGGGAAGGGTGTCCAGAGTTCATCTTTTTTTTTCTCTTTTTTTTATGTGCTGGCATCTGTTGGGCAGCCTTGTAAACAAAGCTGCTAATGACAGATGTTAAGTGAGACACAAGACTCCCAGTAACAATGGGTTGCAGCATATGGTCAGCCACAGCTCCTTGACCTTTTTTTTTTGGGGGGGGTTTGTTTTCTGTGTTTTTTTTTAAGTTCTCGTGTTTATCCTAACTCCAGCTAATATTTCATTAGTCTTTCAGAATGTAAATACCGAGCAGCAGGGTTTTCAGGTAAAAGGTACAGTTTGCCAGGGACCCCCCCCCCCCCCCCCCCCCCCCCCCCCACCCCCCCCCCCCCCCCCCCCCCCCCCCCCCACGGAATCTGTGTAATTAAATTGCTTGAAAGTGGACCTGAGAGTACCTTGCTGTTTGAAGGCTGTCAGGTTCAGTATTATCCATTACTGGCTCATAGTAATGTAGTAAATGATGGCAGAAAAAAAACACCAAAGTGATGACCTATTGCCCCTGATTCAGCTATTTTATGTTGAATACTTGGGAGCTTTTAATCTACTAATAAAGACCTTTTTTTTTTTTTTTTTTTTACAATGCCTGGCTCATTGTTTTATTATCCATATTGGATTTGGTGGACTGACTGCCTTGTTGTTTTCTGACCAAAATGAGTGGGGCTTGAGCACACTGCATCTGTTGGGGACATGTCACACAGAATGCGTTTGGCACTTGGGACACTCCTGTTATTAGGATAGTGTTGGAAGGAATTTGCCCAAATAATGTAATAGTTAACAGGGTACATTCCCTGGGCTGAAAACTTCCCTTCACCAGAGTCACAGAAACATAAACAAGTGCATGCAATCTAGCTCTCTTCTCTCCTGCTATTCAGGCAGTGCCCCCACCCCCCACCAGGTCTGCCCACCATCATGTAAAGTTCTTGCATTTGCTGCCAGTTCTTGTCCTTAGTGGACACAGAGCCATCACACTTCTCCCATTCTTCGGTGATGGTTGGGGGGTGGGGGAAGCATTAGAGAGCTGTAGTGGGCTAAACTCTGAAAAATATTCACACACTTAACCATCCTTTTGGCTTTGAGACAGTTTACAAATGTTTAGAATCCTGAAAAAATCCAGACAGTTGGCAATCCTAACTGCCTGAATCCTGAGCACATCTGACAGTGCCCCCCCCCCCCTAATCTTTTGGGCCCAAGGCATATTATGCCTTGTTTGCATGTGCCTTAATCTGGCTCTGTGTGGGTGTTCTGACCCTGGTAAACTTGCAGGTTTTCCAGTATTCCCTGGGTCTTGTAAGGTTGTAATATTCTGCGGTGTTATTGAACTACTTCTTTGTGCCCTGATTGGTCCTTTTTGACACGGTTCAGAGGACTATCCCAAAATTCATTGGAACTCGCCAGTCATGGCTTTTGGGGGGGGGGGGGGGGGGCAGGAACAAGGAAAGCACATCTGCTCTATAGATCCTTGGAAAGATAGCCTATCTGAGTCTTCCCCAGGCACTGAAACTTGGCAACATAATGAGATCTGTAGGAATTCTTGTTATGTCACATATTGGTTGGTTGTATAATTTCATCTTACTTTTCTTCACCATTTCCAAATGGTAAACGTTTTGGTTTATTAGCTCTGAGTTTGACTGGTCAGTGATACTTTTTTTTTTTTTTTGCAGGTGAATTTCTATAAACTGTGACACTGCCCTCACCCCTTTTCTGGGTGTTGTGAAGGTCTTAGCTATTCCCTGGTAGATTTCTAGAGATGCAGGCAGGAGGGGGTACTTAACATTCATTAGGCCCCACCTGTTCCAATGCTCTTAACTGCAACCATCCGCCCATACACGAACTGGGTTCCTGATCGTCTCTGGCTAAGTATGACCCTCTATCGTGTGACACAAAGAGGCATATTTTCAAAGCACTTAGCCTTCCAAAGTTCCATAGGTTTCTATGGAACTTTGGAAGGCTAAGTGCTTTGAAAATATGTCTCAAAGTTCTCTAATAATTCACAAGGTCATGAAAAACAGCAAAGCCATTGTCCAAATATCTGGCCTGTGCTTTTTGCTTTGAATTTTAATTGTGTGGAGCTAGACCAATGCCTTCTTGGAGGCCTGATGCAGCCATAGCACTGCTATTTCCTCCTGTTTAATCAGAACCAGTGCTGGGATCTTGTGGTCATGAGCTTTCATTTGTAGCTCCCTAGGGATTTTTCCACTCCTCTATATGCCCACCCCACCTCCAACATACCTAGTTTAATTATTGAAGTGATGTCCTGGGCAGGGCCCTTCCATGACCTCATAATTATGGCTCCTGAATCTGATCAAGGAAAATTATTTCTGCCTTTGCATCATCCCCAGTAGCTGGAGCTCTTATGAGATGGAGCAAGAGACTCTATTTTTATAATGCCATAAAGCAGCTGAGTTTAACCAGAACTCCATGACTTTGAGGGAGGGGGGGGGGCCCTCTTGGGTAGTTGGTATAGCTTCTTGAAGGTTGCAGCATTCAAAGGGGCAAGCTCTGTGGGTGCTTGAGCACCTATAATAATGAGCATGCTCTTTGTGTCCAGCAAAGAGTTATATTTCCATTGGGTTTAGCCTCCCTCCCCCCACAATTGTTTTGAAAAATTGGCTGCTATGGCAGTGTTGCTGATGCAACCCTTCATTCCTAAAAATAAAAATTCCTCATGCAATTATGGAAAGGTATGTACATGGGCATCTTACGAAGGATACAGGGCGATGCAGTTCTTACTATTTGTCACAGTGCCCCACAGCTTTTGAAACATTGCCCCTTAAGACCTTGACTAGATCCCTAGGATTGCTGAAGAGCCGTCTTATGTCTAAACAGACATTCCTGCACTAATACAGTTCAGTTGATGTGCAGCTTTACTGTGTAAACAGTCTGATTCCCAGTCCCCTCCATGGCTTTCAGTGTATTAAATGCAAACCATCTGTGCTGCTTCTATTCGGCTGCCACTGCTGTTGCCACCAAAGAAAAAGCAGAACTGCTATTGTTTTGAGCTGAAAACAGATGTTGGACACAGGCTGCCTTTTTTCATCTCTTTTGTTTAGGGATGTAATTCATCTGTGCTGCTGAGAAAGCTTGGAAAAAAGACTGAAGGACCTGTTTGCAAAGTGCTCTGTCCACAGCTTTAGTGGGCCCTTGTGAGTAAGGACCAAAGTAGTTGTGCAACATTTGCACTAGCTGAGAGCTGTGTGCAGCTATGTACATCTTAAATCCCTTCTGTTGGTCCACACACTCCTCAGTTGGTGGTTCCAACCTGTCTTTTGTGTCTGCCCTCCTTCCTTCTTAGCTGACAGATGTGGTACTTCTACCATGTCTGGAACATTCAACTTGCACAGGGCTTCACACGTCTAACGGTGATGATTAACATGCGTCGTAAAACTCTGTGCTGTTCTAGAATCATAAGGCTGCTGTAATCATAGGGCAGTTGTCAGGAATTTGGTTTGTTACTGCCTGTAGCCTCTGACTGCCAGAAATCTGAGCCTAGATGAGGGAGACTGGCTGGATAATGAAAGGCAGAAGGTATATGGGAGAACATATTGGGAGGGAAAGAGAGGTATCAAAGTTTAGGGAGGTAGGGGTTGAAAGTATGAGAGCAGAGCGGAGGGGAGCAATAAGAAACATTGTGCAGATAAGTAGTGTAGCAAGGAGGATCTGGGGTAGGATGTGAAGGGACAAGGAGCCGACTGGGATTGGAAGAGTGGTGAAAGGAGGAGCTGGGATGGGGTGAACAGAGGAACAAGAAGAACCTGGAGGAGGAGGAAGACTTTTGTGATTTAAATGGAGCAGAGGGGAAGTGAGAGGATCAGGGAGACAGCTGAGGAGATGGCATCAAACTAACTTGGGAGGGGAAGAGATGAAAAATGGAGTCAGTGAGAGGTGGAGATTTATGAAAAGAATGAGAGATGGGGAGATTTGGAAACAGGGAGGAATTTGAATGAGGGAGAGAAAATGGGTGAGAAGAGGGAAGCAGATAGAGAGCGATGCAAAGAGAATTCAAGTTGGACAAAGGAAGGAGAGATTAAATATGTGAATGAAACAAGAGAGGAAAGAACAGGCTAGAATGACATAGAAAAACTGAGCTGAGTAAGCAGGGAGAAGGTAAGAGGAGGAGATAAAAAATATTACGGGCTGGGAAGGGGTAAAAGGAAGATGAAGGATGAGGGAAGGAAAGTCAGAGGGATGAGACGGGTTAGAGAGACGGATGGGGCAGGAAAAGTAGAAGAAAGAGATGACTAGGTGAGATGGATGAGAGGTGAAAAATGGAAGGGAGAAGTGACATGAAGGAAATATTTTAGAGGCAGGTGAGAGAGATGATTTTTCCTTCTCTGTCTCTTCTCCATGGAAAAGAGAACCAGGAAAGGGAGCAGAACAGTGGAGGAGTGGCCTAGTGGTTAGAGCATCTGACTTGACATTCAGAGGTGGCCAGTTCAAATCCCACTGCTTCTCCTTGTGATCTTGGGCAAGTCTCTTATCCCTCCATTGCCTCAAGTACAAACTTAGATTGTGAGCCCACCAGGGACAGAGAAATACCCAGTGTACCTGAATGTAACTCACCTTGAGCTACTACGGAAAAGGTGTGAACAAAATCCAAATAAAGAAAGAAGACTGAGATCATAGAAGAGATGGACATCAATATGATGAGAAAAAACAAAAACAACAAAGGGGTATATGTGAGTAAAACTGAGGTTGCATGCTTATTGTACTCCACATCTTACAGAGGTCAGCTTCATCAGACGTCTGGTCTATTGTGAAAATTCTTTGAACCAATCAAATATATATTTGTATATATATTTGATTGGTTCAAAGAATTTTCACAATAGACCAGATATAATTTGGAATGATTTATGGATACTTAAAGCATGATAACACTCAATATTGGTGGTATGATATGGTTGACACAAGGTAAATTCATCAGAGGTCCTGTTTACTCCCTTGACCCCAAGTCCGTCTTCCCTAACCCTGCCTGGCCTGATCAGTCCAAAGAAACCCCCTTTTATGGTTGCCTCTGTGTCTCCCGCCCATCCTGCAGTTCATGGGCACCTTGCAACTGTGCCCATGTCTGCAGGAGTGTTGCAGCTAGGTGTGCATTCACACCCCCGTCGATCACCAACAAAAAGGCACCATGTCCTCTAAGTGTTTGTGTGTAGATTTATGATTGACATTTTGGAAGAGCTGTTAACAGTGCCACTGAGTAACTGCATCCATCTGTTTAATATATTGGATGATGGCCTAACACTGAAATATTATAAGAGGCGGCAGTGCAGTAAAAAAACAGCCTCAGGTTAGCAGTTATAACAAGAGAAATTGAGTAGATGCATTCACAGCAGGGGGCAGAGCCTGCAGGACTGTAGATGAGGCCAGTTGGTGTTTTAATTTACTTCTACTACTACTACTATTTAGCGCACTCAGCAAGATCCACAGAGACTTTTTAAAGAAAGTCTGTTGTGCAAAGAGCTGAGGCCCCAATGCTCAAAACTCTGGTACTATTCAGAATAGTGTCGTCGGACGGTGCAGAAGAACAATGCCCTAATGCTCAGTGCTAATGAGAGGCGCATTTATAACGTTGAGTATTAGGGAGTTCGGCTGGAGGATTGTGCTTGGCGCGTGCTCAGAAGATTTCGGTGGTAAGCTCAGCTCCTGTGTGCATGCGCCTGGTAAAACCTGAAGTACACATTGATGTCTGTTTTCTGTGGCCTAAATATAAATGTGTTTACTATTTTTTTTTTAAAGCGTGGATGCTTATATTTAGATGCAGGAAAACTGGCGCCAGTGTGTGCTTTCGCTTGGGTTTGCTGTTTCTCATGACCAGGGCTTAAGAGCTTGCACGGGCTTCCTTCTGCTGCCAAAAGCAATCAGAACCAACAGGTGAATCATAAATATCGTGAGAAATCCTCTCTGACACCTGCTCTGATCTGGTGTTATTTTTTGCAGCAGTAAGACAGTTTTGTTTCAGGAGCTCTTTTCTGATCATTGGGGAGGAATATAGAAAGTGCTCATTTACATGAGCTTGACTGCGTTTGCATGCTATCTGCTCTGCTGCCTGGCACACTCGTTTTTTTCCCCACACTCGACCCCTCTGAACATCCTGCACAGGTAAATGTGGGCGCTAGTACGGTGCTAATGGCCTGTAGTGCTCTCTCTTACTTTTGAGCATGGGGGTCTGAGAGCAGCTAGCAGTGATGAACTGTAGCATGCAAACTTGTTCACAGTGGTGCAGGTTGGCTGGAGTTTTGCCTCTGGGACTGTGTTTGAAATGTCTGGCATTAATGAATGGATTCTACAGGCAAGGTATTCTTCAGTCTGCCTCTGCTTAAACACCTATTCCACTGGGAAGCTTGGTTCATGGCTCATTCCTAGAGAGGAAGCAACTATTCCACTAAAGGTTTTATTAGCAAAACTGTTGGTTTTCCCTTTTCTTCTTTGATTGCTTAAAATGAGCTCTAATGATGTCCTTTTTTTTTTTTTTTTTTTTTACCTTTTAAATTTTGTGTCTTATGTTCACCAGGGGACTCGGGCCAAACTTCAGAGCTGAATAGTTAGCCATAAGACAATTTCAAAAGAACTGATCTAACTGTGGGACAGATGCAGAATGGTACCTCAAAGCTCAGCTGCGCAGATACCCCAAAGTTTATGCCAGCGAGCAATGCAGGAAGGGTTGAGAAGTGTGACACATATGACCGCACATTGCATTCAGTAGTAGCTGAAGGTGAGTTTTATATTCAGGTATGCTGAGTATTTCCCTGTCCCTGGAGGGCTCACAATCTAAGTTTGTACCTGAGGCAATGGAGGGTTAAGTAACTTGCCCAAGATCACAAGGAGAAGCAGTGGGATTTGAACTGGCCTCCTCTGGATTGCAATATGGGTGCTCTAACCACTCCTCCTCCGCTTGAGGAGATCTTGAGCTCACAACCTGCAGTTTCTACAGGCAACTTGGAAGAGTTGAGGGGGGAGGGGTATATAGGCAGTGAGGGAAGATGTGGATTCTCTGAACCCGGAGAAGGGCAGAGGAAGTTGAGCATTTATAATGACTGGAATGCAAATGAATGCCAGATTACTGGCAGTTAAATTGCTGATTTAAAGGTTTTGCCAGCCACTGTCTTCCCTTATTGAAACCACTGCTTAACCACTCTCCTCTGTTCTCAAGTATCCCTCCTACTGTGGGAGTTTTAGCTGGTCTGCTCCCTGCTTCCTACTCCCCCCCCCCCCCCTTTGATTTCAGATTATAGACTGCCTAGTTTCCTGTACATTAATCCTGCCCTGAAGGGGAGTCCCTGCTTTCAGTCTTTCAGGTGTCAGTAAATTGATGCATGGGAGGATTTTTAAGTGCCTTTGCTAAGGTCATCCACAATCACTATCTCTCTGAGGTGAGAGGCAGAGCCCATGCAAGAGCACTGTAGTTGAACCTTCAGTCTTAGGCTTCTCTGAGTTTTAGGTACCTAGCTTGTTGGCTTCTCCTTCTTAAGATTATACTAATCAAACTCTACAGTCATAATCATGCTACAGTTCTATAAACAATGCATAACAGAACATCATACTTTAAACTTTGTACAAGTATGTGCTACTGATTGAGTTTGTGTGACTGTCGAGACTTATTGTTTTGCTTTACTGAAGCTGCTGCTGTCCTAGAAGCTGCTGACTTAGGCGAGCGCCTGGTCTTGCCTAATGGTTAGGCCATATCCAGGGAGGGGTTGAATTTTGCCAACAGATTCCTCTGACCTGTTTCAGGGGTCCATTCATTCTGCCTGTCTGATTCTAAGTTTTACCTGCAGATAAACCCTAGCATAGTATTATGCTCTGATAGTGGTTGCTTAAGCTGGTTAGCAGTAATAATAGGGTTGCCTTGAAATTTGGAAGCTAGTCAACTTCCAACTAACTAAATCTGCATTTGTTCTTGCTCTTCACGTTTGAGTGTAATACTTGGTGATCTTGGTTCACTGCTCTGTGTTTTAGTGGCCTTTTATTAAGCTGTACAGTAACCACCTGCTGCTTTTGTAAATGCCCTGAGGTCACGTAGGCATCAGTGATCAGTAGTGGACTCTTTGTTTGTTTGGACCTTGGTAGCCTTTGCCTCAGCTCTTTTGTTCACCCTTTGCCCCTGTGCTAGTTTTGCACCAATCAGTGCTTCTCTCACTGCTGTTTTGTTTTCTCCTCTGTTTGACTCTAGCTATCATTTTTAAAGTAGTTTACACAGGAGTGGAAAAGTATTCAGAAAACTTTAAACCCTAGTGAAAAGTTTATAAGACCAGAAGAACTAGTCTTCTGTGGATACGAGCAGGAGAGATGCAGGCACACCAATGGTGATGTCCTCCAGAGGAGCCTGTGTGCAGAGATATCTAGTTCAGGAAAGCCTTTAGGACTTTATGAGCATGTGTGGGAGTTCCCATGCTAGGCAGCATTCTCTCCCCACACCGGTCTCTGGTTTTCCGTGATCTGAGTGGATGCATCTCCTTTTGATAAGTTAAAAGGAATTCAGTGCTGAACAAATAGGACTCATCTGTCCCATTCGCTGTTCAGTGGCTATTCCTCTCGGACTTAGGTTCAGTACCAACAGACTACCGGCTGCACAAACGTTTCATTCTTGGGCATGAACTTGTCACACTTTCAGGAAGCCTCTTGGCACATCAGTGCCTCAGTAAGACATGGAATTAAAGCCACCCCCAAAAGTAACTTTTACTGCTAGGGTCACTGGTGCGTTCTCAGCCAAAGTCAGCCTGCAAAGTGGCATTACTGCAGGCTCCTAATAGTTCAAGATGAACCTGCCCCTGTGGCAACAAAGCTTAAAAATTCAAAGCACTTCCTCTCATGCTTATGTCAGCAATGGAGGAAAAACGGACAAAGGCCGCCAAAGCTGGCCATTCAAAGCATTCCAAAACTACTCATTTAGAAAGACACTATTGAGCAGTTGATCAGAAGAAACACAAATCTACAAAAGATTTTTTTTTTTACCTTCAAAATGGCCGTGGAAATTTCTTTACCTCAATACAAGTTTCAGGTAGGCTGTCAATAGCATTGCCTAAGTGCCTCTACTTCTTCAATGTCTCTGCTGTCGCCTAACCTTTTGATGCCTTTACAGCACCACCTTTGGGCCAGGAAGTTCAAACAAAAATGTATTCAGGATACCTCAGCATTTGCCCCAGACAGCATTTCTGGCATTGTTCCACAATATTCATCTCTTTACCTTCCAAGAGCTCCTTTTATATCTCTTAGTCTTTGTGGGTTCCTCACCATAAGAAGGTGATTAAATTAATTCATTACACAGCCTACAGTACTTCTGCGAATGTGGAGATGCAGAGGACCAGTTTTCTCCTAATCCATATGATGTCTAGGTTCTCCAAGTCTTATTCTGAAAATCAACAAGACAGCAGTTCGTTTCTAAAGTTTATTTTAATTGCCAGACACTCTGGAATGTGGTCACTTTCCAGCAATAGGAACAAAGGAGATCTTCTGTCCACCTCCAATCTCTCTGCTCCCAAAGGTGGATCACTATACTCTTCAAGATCTATTGAATAATTAGAAAACACCTTTCTCAATACAAACACCCTCCAGATGACTCTCGGCACCAGGTCATGACCTTTTGCCACTGCCCCATCTGTCCGTCATGTCTGAGGCAGTGTTTAACAAACCTTTGCCATCAAGGTCTTTTGTTCAGATGCCAACAGGCAGGGATTATAAATTACTGGATATAATAGGCAAAAAGGAATACCATAGTTCAGTGCTTCCTATGAATGTTCTCATTTTTCATCTTCAAATCCTACAGTATCACCATTTGCTTCCTGAGCATATGGGAGAACCATAGACTGAAATATCTCTGGATATGATTAATCAGTTAGCTAAGGCGCCTCTTAGACCTTAAAGAATGTACCAATCACCTCATCCATACCACATATGATGCCTGTGTATGCTTTCTTAAACGGCAACAGTAGCATTTGGGGCTCAGGGCTTCAGGACTTTGAGAGAACCTGCATGACTGGCGGGCTCATTTTCGAAGAGAAGGACGTCCATCTTTCGACATAAATTGGAAGATGGATGTCTTTCTCCCAGGGACGTCCAAATCGGTATAATCGAAGCTCGATTTAGGACGTCTTCAACTGCATACCGTCAGAAGGACGGCCAAAGTTCAAGGGGGCATGTCGGAGGTGTAGTGAAGGCGGGACTTGGGTGTGCCTAACACTTTGACGTCCTTGACCCATAATCGAAAAAAAACGAGGACGTCCTTGACGAGCACTTGGACGTTTTCACCCAGATCTGGTTTTTCTTACGACTGTGGCACAAAAAGGTGCCCGAAATGACCAGATGACCACCGGAGGGAGTCAGGGATGACCTCCCCTTACTCCCCCAGTGGTCACCAACCCCCTCCAAATCTCCAAAAACATCTTTAAAAATATTTTGTGCCAGCCTCAGATGTCGTACTCTGGTCCATGACAGCAGTATGCAGGTCCCTGGAGTAGTTTTACTGGGTGCAGTGTACTTCAGACAGGTGGACCCAGCCCCATCCCCCCCTACCTGTTACGTTTGTGGAGGAAACAGTGAGCCCTCCAAAACACACCACAAATCCACCGTACCCACGTGTAGGTGCCCCCCTTCACCCGTAAGGGCTATGGTAGTGGTGTACAGTTGTGGGTAGTGGTTTTTGGGGGGCTCAGCACACATGGTAAGGGAGCTATGCACCTGGGAGCAATTTCTGAAGTCCACTGCAATGCCCCCTAGGGTGCCTGGTTGGTGTCCTGGCATGTCAGGGGGGAACCAGTGCACTACAAATGCTTGCTCCTCCCACAACCAAATGGCTTGCATTTGGTCATTTTTGACATGGACGTCTTTGGTTTCGAAAATTGCCGAAAATCAGAAACTATAAAACTTCAAAATTTTTTGAACCAGTTAGATCATGTATCTCCCCTTCTCCATGATGAACACTGGCTTCCCATTACTCATCGGATCACTTATAAAATCCTCGTTCTAGTTCACAAAATCCTTTACTCAGGAAATCCATTATATCTCTTCTGTTACCTCATTCCTTACGCTCCTTCCAGAGTCCTAAGATCCTCACTATCCAATTTCCTAGTCATTCCCTTGTTCTGACACATGTGATTTTGATTGCATCAGATTTAAGGTCTTTAGTAGTATCGCTCCAATTTTATGAAACTCACTTCCCATACTCCACTTAGAATAATATCTCCAGACTTTTTGGTCTCATCTTAAAACTTTTCTATTCTGTGGCGTCTGTAGCCTCTTAACTTTTCTTCATTCTTTTCCATCAGTGTGAGTTCAGTTACCGACCGAGTCAAAACGTGACCTACCTCTATTATCCTCACTCTCATCTTTCCTGTATAAATGTTCTCCCCCCCCCTTTCCCCTTCTTTTTTCCCACCACTTCATTCTAAATATTTTATTATGTTAACCACCTTGGGGGGGGGGGGGGACCTTCTGTAGGGTGTGTATATCAAATTTTAATAAACCTGAAGTTTTTTTCTTTGAATAAATGTTTTCTGATGTTCCCTTTCAGCAGGGATAGCATTTAGGCATAGGTAAAGTAGACATTTGCCTGGGACCCAAATGTTAAGTGGGGGGGGGGGGGGGTTGCTCTGTCAGGTGTACCTATAGTAAAATCTTTGCATTCCCTCCCTCAACCTCTGCGTGATTCCATCAAACTCACAGAATTTGATAAACTGCTTCTTGCACGCCGGTCCCTCCTTCACCTACCAACTTTCTTCTGAAGTTGTAAGTGCCCATGCATTTCCAGTTTCACAGGGAAACTGTCAGAGGTGGAGGCAGCGGCAGACAGGAAGTGCTATCCGTTAGACTATTGCTGACTTGGAGGGGGAATGGGGGAGAAGCGGAGGGAAGTTTAATTATTTCTGGCAGGTAAGAGGGGAGAAGGTGATCATGACATACTTGGCTTCCCTCAGCCCCAAACCGTCTTGGCATAATCCTCATATCAGAGGGCTTAGGGGAGAAAGGATTGTTGAGGGTTAAGGTGATTATGACAGGAGAATGGATGGCAAGAAATATGATTATGCCAACGGGTAGGATAAGGTGAGGAGAGGAAGGAAAGCAATTTTAGTATGGAGGGTAGGAGAGGAAGTCAAGAGGGAGGGAACATTGTTCTGCCTTAATCATTTTCCCTCCTTCCTCCTCTACCTTTCTGACATAATCGTCTTCCCTTTCCCCACCTTATATCTCAAACATTGATGGAGGTTTACAGGTTATATATATATTTTAGTAGAGGATATGGTTCACTTGTTTGTCTAGTGCTTGTCAAGGAGTTAGGCCTGTCCTGCCTTTGAGCTTTATATCATTTGTCTTCCATTCTAGAGCTTCCTTTCAACTGAAAAACATCAGCTAATTGTGTGTTTATGCTTTTTGGATCAGCAGTTTGCTCCTCTGTGGGGCTTCCAGTTTATTTGGTACCAGTGTCCATTGGGCTAGAATGCCATAAACTTTCATTCTTGATTTATGGGTTTTCTCCTATTTTTAAGCCTTCTGTCCCCCTCCCCCCCCCCCAGTAGCCCAGCCTCACATTGGCCAACTTTGGCCTGGTATGTGTGTGCCTTGACTGGTAGGTGTTACTGTGGAGTGATGCCTGATGCTCCCTTCCCCATGAGCTGTGAATAAAGCCACCTCAACATCCCTGGTTCTGAGGAGCACACACCAGGTCCAGGAATCAAGCCCAGATTACCCATATAGAAATGCAAGGCCATAGCCACTAATTCCACTAATCTAGTTCTCTAGCCATTTAGAAAAAAAGAAAAATCAACCCCATCGATAATCTTTGAGAACTTCATGCTGTATTGGATCCTTGAACCCACTAGTTTCAATATATTTAATCAATATTTCCTTTAGTAGTATTCCTATTTAATTTCCACATCATGAGAATCTGAGAGTGATATCTCTTCTCCCCGTTAGCATTTTTACATGTAGGAATAAGATCCTTCTCCAGTCCTGTTTGCAAGCACTAATTGAAGAAAACTGTGGAGCTGCCATAGTGACTGTGTTCCTTTATTGTCTTAGGATGTATCCCATCTAGTCTCATAGCTTTGAACACTTCATCAGTTTTGCTAATTCTGTACAGCTCCTTGGGGGGGGGGGGGGGGGCAATAAAGGGGAAATTCTATAGAGTGGGCACACAAGTGATTAGAAGAATGACATATAAGTCCATATTTGTGCACATACATGCAAAAATGCCAAAATTCAGCTTATGTACTATTCTGTAGTTCAGTTTATTGAAAATTTGATATACTGCCCTTCGCAAATAGAAAAAAATAGAGAGAGGAAACAGAAAAACAAAACAAAAAGTCAGGCTGCTGTTCTGGGCCAGGGTCATCAAGCGGGGGTGTACATGGAAAAGCAAGTCTAAAAAGGTGAACTTTTAAGAGAGATTTAAAATGGTAAAAAGAGAGGGCTAATGAAAGGGCATTCAAAGGGATGGGACCACGTAGAAGAAAGCAAAGTGACTGGTGGATTCCAAGCAGGATAAGTGGACTGGGGGAATAGCAAGGCGAGAAGTGGAAAGTGACTGAAGGGGATGGAAAGGGGTATGGGGGAGATAGGTGGGGGAACCAAGGTGTGCATTGCCTTGAAAGCCAAAATCAGACGTTTGAATTTAATCCAAAAGGGGATAGGAAGTCGGTTGGTGGTGGTGTGCAAAAAAGGGAGACTGTTCAGTTCTATGAGTGTGATTAAGGAGATGGATAGCGGTATTTTGACCTGTCTGCAAATGAGAGAGAGAGAAACCTTGTGAAGACCAGCAAAGATGACAACGACACAATAATCCATGCGAGAAGTGACCAACGAGAAGAGGAGTGTGGCACAGGAGGCATTATCATCATAACTATGGAGAGAGAGTATCTAGTGAAGAAAGAAGCAGCAGCAGCAGCAAGACTTTACAGTAGAGGAGACATAAGAAGAGAGAAAGCTGAGAGTCAAAGGTCATACCAAGCTACTTAAGAAAATTGACAAGTGTAAGTGGAGTGCCAGAGAGAGAGGGAAGAGAGGTAGGAGGAGGGGAATTACCCAAAAAGGGTTTGGGGGGGAGGAGACCAAGAGAAATGCCATCTGCATAGAGCGGGAGGAGGGAAAGGAGAGGGGAGGGGGAGGGGGGGATTTTGTTGGGGAGGAAAGTTCAGGAAAATATCATGGAGGTCAACGGGCTATGAGAGATGTGGATATTGTGTGTTTCTGCTGCATTGATGTTGTTTTTGTTGCCTGTATTTGATTCCATGAGACAATAAACATAATATTCAAAAAAAAAAAAAGAGAGAGACTGGATCAGAGTTGCCAAACGAGCCAAGAAAACATTAAAAAGCATGGGCAAAAGTAAAGAACCTGTGATACGCCACGACGGAGAGTGCAGTAGCAAGGAGAAAAATTGCCTGGGTAAGAAAAGGACAAACCGGAAGTAGTAAATACATGCACATCTTATATAGTTTACTGATAGGCGGGGCTCACACTTAAACATGTAACTTACATGCATAATATATGGTACTCTATATCTCTAGCATATAGGCATGATGAGCACTTAACTCTATGGCTGGTATAAGTGCTCGCACCTTAGACAGGTGCCTGTTTCACCTTTTAAGCTAGTATTCTATAAATGAAAATAGGTGCCAAATAGGTGCCCTCTGGGTGTCTGTCAGTTTATTTAGAACTTATTACACTGCTTTAACTAACAAGCAGGGCAAGGCGGTGGAATGCCAAAACACAAAAGAGAGGAACTACAGATGTAAATACATGCACTGTTATAGAATTAAACTCTGGGTATTTTTATTGTAATCCTTACCGGCCTTTAATTATTTTTCTAGTGCGGGGGTTTCTGTGCCTGTTCAGAGACTATTCAGAGTATACAGCCAGCCATCAGGGAGCCGGAATATCTGTTCCCTGTGTGCTTGGAGCAAGGACTTTGGATGAAATTTGATATCCAGAGATACCAAAAAGAATGTGTGTACCTGCCCCTTGGGGTCACCCTCAGCCTCAATGTACTGGCTACACATTTTCCCCAAAGTAGTTTATAGTTTATTTACGCTTGCTTTGCCGCCCAAGCTGACTTGCAGATCTGTGCGATTTACAGGCTAGAAACAAAACAGATTCAGAAAGGAACTACAATATTAGACAGGATAGGCAAGTTCACTCGGAAGAAACGCAGGCAAAATTGAAAGGATCAGTGGGGGAAGAAAGGGGAGGGGAGGATAGTACAAGAGCAAGGCTGGGAAAAAGGGGGAATTTGACAATGCAGTATGACAACCAAACTGTCTCCTCTTGTTAATTGAAAGCCTGTTTAATCAACCAGGTTTTCAGAGCTTTTCTGAAGTTCTTAAAGGAAAGTCCAGACCTAAAGATAGTGGGAGGGAATTCCAGTGAGCAGGAGCTGCAAAGAAGAATGCAGGATGAGGAGTACTTTCAAGCTGAGCTGATTTAGGATGTGGAAGAACAAGAGGAGGATCATTTATTGAGTGGAGGAGTCAAATTGGTGAATAGGGAATTGTGAAGGCAGAGAGATAATCGAGAAGACCAACTCTATGGGCTGAAAAAGCGAGCATAAGGCGTTTAAATGCGTCATTTCATGTCCATTTTTCCAACTGAGATCAGTGATGACATTTGTGGGTACAGGCCCATGCACAGTCATAAATGGTGCTTAAATGTTTGCCATGTCACTGTACCACAGCCTTATCTCCTGTTTGCTGTCTGACAATGCAGAAGAGCGTATAATTCCAGGAGCATCGTTAATTGCTCTCACTTGCTTTGCTTTTATGGTACCTCAGCATGCAGTTGGATGCCCAACTTTCTAACTAGTATGCAAATAATTTGGGCACACCAGTTACAGAATAGTGCCAGTTGCATGCCTAACTTAGTTGTTAAATTTATTTATTTTATTTATTAGGATTTATTTACCGCCTTTTTGAAGGAATTCACTCAGGCAGTGTACAGCAAGAATAAGTCAAACATAAAGCAATAGACAATTACAGCAGTAAAATATTACTACATACAATGTCAACACAATGCACAATAAAACTAGATGCCAGTTGGCATTAAGTGCCAATAAGAGCCTTTAAGTGATGTTAATTGGAGTAATTGGGACTAATTTGTAGTTAACGCATGGAACTGCACTTGGCGCTATTCTTTAAACATAACTTCTAAATGCTTTAATGTGCAACTACAAAGGGGTGTGCCCATGGACGGATCAGGGTGTGTCTTGCAGTTGTGCATGTAAGTTGCACAATATTATCATGTGTGCGACTTGACCACTTTAGGCAAGAGGCGTTTACACTAGCTTTTGACATAGCATAAGTGTTTGCACCTAAAGTTAGGTGCCCGTGTGCCGACTTACGCCCTGTTCTATAATGGCAATTTTATACACAATTGCCTTTACAGAATTTGTGCTTAGCGCCCATATTTTTGTTATCCTTTGCAGAATCTACCCCCAAATGGGTTCTTTAAACATAGCTACAAATAGTTTTAACTTGGATCCAAGTTCCATCTAGTTAAAATTTGTGCGGAAGCATATAAAACACATCTGAAAATCTGGGCGTTAGCCAGAAGTTTTAAGAGCTAGGAAATAATTTTTACTTTATTGTTTTTTTTTTGTACTGTGATTTTTTTTTTCTAACCCTTTTTTTTTTTAATTTTTTTACTTATTTTTCATTTTCATAACTCTCTCTCTCCCTCCTCCTAGCTTTTTGTGTGTGGCCTAGTGGCAGCCCTGGAAACTCATGGCAGTTCCAGGTGCTGAATTTTTGGCAGCCAGGATGTTATCCTGCCAAATATATGTATGAGCTTCCTATGTTATCGGGTTGGCCCCTTGACTCTGGTAATTCATCATAAAACATGCTCTAAGAGGCTCAAAGGGTTGGTTACAGCATGAGCCCAGGCTAATGAGAGCAGCAGAAATCAAACATAGAACTTCACTACTGAGCACAAGTAAAGAAAACACATTAATGAAAAACAGATTAATAAAACAAAGCAGCAGACAAAAGTCCACATTGCCTAATTGCAGGCAGGAATTCCTTTTCATGTTTAAAAGGGTTTTGATTTGGCAAGAAGTATTTTTAGTCACAGAAGTGTTGGCCATTCATTTTTCCTACTTGATGGTCTGCAGACTTTCAAACAAACATTTGACAAGGGAAAAAAAAGTTATGATGCTAAACATTTGCACGAGTTTGTTCTCAGGTGGGTTCAATGGAGGTCGTCTTAGGATTGAATATTTTCATGAGGGGTATGGCCACCTGGAGGTAATAGTTTAATGCACAATCACAGTGAGGTGTAGATACTCCTGGTTGTGGTCTGTTAGAGAATAACAGTACCGTAATTTAGGTCACACCTGTTTCAGTAGTAGCTGAAGTGAGTTCATTCAGGGTACATTATTTATACCTAAGGCAGTGGAGGGTATATGAGTGTAAAGCAAGCAGCACTTCAGACATAGGTCAGCACAGGCTCCTGACACCTCTCAGCACTAACAGTCAATGTGGGGGACAATAGTTTGTTGCCTATGCACTCCCTTCTTCCCCTTATATTATTTTATTGTAAGCTGCTCAGATATTATTTGATGGGCGGGGTTATAAGCCCCTAATAAACTTGAAAGTTACACATTGGAACTCTTTTCAGATTCATGGTGTGACATGTTAGCATGAAATTGTATAAAATGCCAGTATTGGTGAGTTTAGGGTATGGAGAAAATTTTTAATGCAGAAAAAAGCAGCAGAAAGAATGACGTTCAAGACAGCCTCAGTTCTATGCGTCAGGCATTTTCTTAAGGGGAAATGGCCAACTTTGCAGTTTCCTATAACAGTTTAATGTCCCTCAAAGAGCTTAACGGGCATATGAGCTTTAATGGAGCTAGGCCCAACTGTTGCAAGCTTATAGGGGATAGGGGTGGGGCAGGTAACACACAAAGTGGCCTAGTGGTTAGAGCACCAGTCTTGACATCCAGAGGTGACCGGGTCAAATCCCACTACTGTTCCTTGTGATATTGGGCAAATCACTTTAATCCTCCATTGCCTCAGGTTAGATTGTGAGCCCTCCAATGACAGGAAAATACCCAATGCACTTCTACTACTGAAAAAGGTGTGAGCAGAATCCAAATAAATAATAATAATAAAGAACACAAGGGGAGTGGAGAAGC
Source organism: Microcaecilia unicolor (assembly GCF_901765095.1). Taxonomy (NCBI): domain Eukaryota; kingdom Metazoa; phylum Chordata; class Amphibia; order Gymnophiona; family Siphonopidae; genus Microcaecilia; species Microcaecilia unicolor. The sequence continues at coordinate 287,943,474 of NC_044031.1, read as the reverse complement.
AAATTGTGAACCCCAGATAATCCAAATTCATATCCTGCTTCTTCCAACCAATATACTTTCTGACCTTCAGCAAGTCACGTCACCCTCCATTGCCTCAGGTAGTCTTAGATTGTATGTGGCTAGAGCTCGGATTTGGAAAAAGGTAAGGAATAAATCTAAAATTGAAATCAGAAGCAGTAACACATAACATATGTTTCCCCTTGCAGTCTGATGCTCTTCTGTTCATATGAATCAGGGCTAAAAGCCCAAGCAGTACTAGTGAATAGGATCTGCCTGGGCTCAGCTAGGTAGAGCTGAAATGGACAGAGACATGCAGAGTGCTGGTATTATTATTATTATTTATTACATTTGTATAGTAATTGGGGCACCTTCATGATGTCTGGGGTGTCGCCTTTCTATATGGATTCAAGTATTTCAGATCTCCTGCATATGAGAAGTGTTTTCCTTGTATTACATGATCAGCTTCCGGCAGTGATCAGTGACATTTCTGATTTGGTAAAGTGGTTGTCTCTCGTTGTTGGGAAGTCTGTCACAATGAGCAAAGCAGCTGCAGAGGAAGTCTGGGTTGAAAATGGCCAGCTCGTGGCAAGGGACAGATGGAGATTTTCCCTCTTCACCTGCTGTCATGCTAGCAGAGTGAGATGCTGCGTGATCTGGTGCATACTTCCCATGTAAGCAGCATGTCTGTTCTTAACTTCCTCCCTAGCATTGCAATCTGTTATTTTTACATCCGCTTCCTGTCCTCCCTGAATAGAGTGTGAGTGACAGTGCTTTTCGGGAAGGCCGTCTCCTCAGACTCTAAAGCACAGTATAGAAAGGGCCCTGCTAATCATGTTCAGACAGATTTGGGAAAGAGGTTTGGGGTAGGGGTGGGGAGGAGTTTAAATATGTCACCTTAAAACACCAGTTTTAGCCGAATATTTTAATGTTGCTTTTTTTTTTTTTTTTTTTTAACATAACCTGCACTGCTAATTGCTATCTAAATTATGATTGTCATCTATTTAGATTTTCCTTTAATAATTGAAAAAAATTTTTTTTTTGGTGTCTTAATATGTAGCTACTTTCACTGGTATGAATATAAGCAAATTAGAAAAGTAAGTTCTGGAAGCTTTTAAATCACTCGAGGGCTGTATTATGTACCTGCAGGAGGTTAATAATCTGACAAAGAAGTTACTAAATCCTGTTTTGATCATATTTGGTGTATTGATTTCATGACCACCTTGCCACACACAATTGCATCAAAGCAGTTGTAATAAATACAGATGAATCATACCAAAACTATTCCATCCCCTTGATGGACACCTACATTCTGCCCTCTGTTGTATAAACAGTTATGCCCAGGAACAAATGTCTGGCAAGCCAAACCACCACAAGGGTGGAGGTACACAAATTCCTACGTAAAGTAGAATCTGAGGAAAGGGGGAGTAGGAGGAGTAGGCTCTTGAACAACACTAGTAGGCGACGTAGGTTAGGAACAATCTCTTGTTCAAGAGCCTACTCCTCCTCCTCCCCCTTTCCTCAGGAACAAATGTCCACCATGAGATAGTTACTATATCTGAATGTAACTCTCCTTGAGCTATAACAGAATAGTGTGGGAATCCAGAATCCCTTCCATAGTCTTGAAAGTAGACCTACATATCTTTATTGTTAGATTTAAAAGCTGATTGCTTCTGGGCTTTTGGATCAGGTTGGGGTCTGAGTCGCAGTGATTCTACACAAAATCCTACATCTATTCTGATGATGTACACCTACTCATACCTACTGAACCAGATCTACCCACAGTTCCGAGTAATCTGCCTGCCTGCCTAACCGCAACTCAGGAATGGGCAAACAGCAACGTACTTCAAAATACCTTTTGGGAAGTATGAACTACCCCTAAAATCACAGGTAAGGAATCTTGGGATACTGCTAGATTCATCACTTACTCTGATCCCACAAATTCAAGCAACCTTCAAAAATTGTCTTCATCATCTATGGCAGCTACAAAATCTCTCTCCATATATTGAAAAGACAAGTCTGACTACAGTGGTCCATGCCATGATAATATCATGACTCGACTACTGTAATGCCCTGTACACTGGCCAAACCAGAAAGAATTTGTACCAGCTCCAACAAATTCAGAATGCTGCAGCACAACTGATAGAAGGCTGCAAGTGGTGTGACCACATCACACCCTTTCTGTGAAAACTACACTGGCTGCTAGTATCTTACAGGGCTAAATTTAAAACTCTGAATTTCAAGGTCTCAGACAAAATGGACCAGAGTACTTAAAGAATAAGTTAGCCCTTTACACACCTTTTGAGATCTCAGGTCCTCTCAAGGATCATCACTATCTGTACCCTCGTCAAAGACATTGTACAGTGTGAAACCCGCCAGCAAGCCTTCTCAGGAGTAGCCCCCATGCTCTGGAATTTACTCTGAGGGGCTACATGTAACTCGAAACTACCTTTACTTGAGAAAGCAGGTGAAGCCTGGCTCTTCTCCCAACATTTAATACATAGGGTGACTGACTGTATACTCATTCTGCACCTGGACTAGCTTGCTACACACACTGTAACTTACATTAGTTCTTTATCTCTTGCTTAATTAACTATACAAGGAACTTGCCTTGAGTTTAGCTAACCATCAAATTTTCACAACTGCCTCTGTATCACGCATCTTGTTTCTGCCATATATCTGCTCTTGGCCCCTCAGCTATATGGTAAGCCGTATTGTAGAAAATCTTTAGCATCATATCTTTTAGTTGAGTGTTCTAATGCATGCTGATAAGTATTGCCATACTGGGACAGACCGAAGGTCCATCAAGCCCAACATCCTGTTTCCAACAGTGGCCAATCCAGGTCACAAGTATCTGGCAAGATCCCAAAGCAGTACAATATATTTTATGCTGCTTATTCTAGAAATAAGCAGTGGATTTTCCCGAAGTCCATTTTAATAATGGTTTATGGACTTTTCCTTTAGGAAGCCATCCAAACCTTTTTTTAAACCCCGCTAAGCTAACCGTTTTTACTATGTTCTCTGGCAACGAATTCCAGAGTTTAATTACACTTTGAGTGAAGTATTTTCATTTGTGTGCCCCCTAGTCCAAGTATTTGTTGAAACAGTAAACAAGCGATTCACATCTACCCGTTCCACTCCACTCATTATTTTATAGATCTCTATCATATCTCCCCTCAGCTGCCTTTTCTGAAGATCTGTAGCCTTGATAAGTGTAAAGATCTCTTAAGGGTTGTATTGGTTCCTTCCTCTTTTGTCCATCCAGTCAGGTGACCAGAGTTGTACCCGCCATACCAGTGAGGTTACACACACTATGCCCTGATTAAAGTGTAAAAGGTTAATTATGGTTTGCTTTTCCTCTTTATCCGATCAGGTAGCCAAAGCTGTACCCCCTTGCCAGCCAGCACAAAGGCTGAACTTTGAACTACAGCGCTCTAAAAGTGAATAAGCACATGCAGTTTAGCTTCTGTGGTCTTAGAGCCTGTGGTATGATGTGCTATATACCTGAAAGTAAGATTAAAAAAAGAATTGCAGGAGCAGTCTAAGCATGGTGGCCATCACTTTTCTCATTATTGAGGTGGTCATTGAAAGTTTTAGTCCAGTAGATGGCATGCTGCACTTCATAGCATCGAAAGAATTACAATAGCCATTCCCAAATGAGTTGTTGCTACTATATCAGTCTGCTTGCTTTATTTCTGTTTGGCATTTTGTGTGTTTACATCTCTAGGGTTGAGGTACACCTCAATGAAAGATGTACTCAGCAGAAATTCTTTCCTATAGCTCAGGAGGTGGTTGAAAGTATTGAGGAAAGCTGACAGGAGAATGACATTCAAATGCTTGGTAGTTCCAGGGCAACCTTGTTTACTGCATGTGAAGTGTTGTAAAAACACGGGGCCTGATTCATGTAGGCTGGAGCTGGAGGAAACCTGATGACTTGGGCCTGTGATGACCTAGAAAGGAAGGGTGGGGTAAGAGCCTTCAAGCCATAGACAATACAGTCAGTGTGTTAGGGGAAATGATGGTGTACAGGCGCTTAATGAACATTGGAATACCATTCTCTGAAAGGCATGCCACAAAGTTAAACACCAGACTTTGGTTGCTGACTGTAAGAATAAGGTTTGATTTTTTTTCCCCAACTAGTTTTCACAGCATTTCTCATCTTAGTGAAATGCACTAATATTTTCCATTGTGTGGAGGTTTGCAAGAAGTTAGAGCATTGATGCTCTTTGGTATAGTGGCAATGCTGAAGCTTCAACTGGCCTGGCTGTTAATACACTGTATATCTCACTTCTGTCTGGGGAGCCGCTGGTGTCTGATAGGAAAAGGTATCCATTCCCCATGCTTTCATATTCTTGTACATTTTTCACATTTTGCCGTTTTAACACATTTTTTAATTGTATCTTTTTAATGTAAGTATTTTGTTTCACTGATTTGTACGATATAGCATAGACTTTCCACATGAAAGAAACAATTATAGAAATAGTCAAAAAGTAATTTCACAAGGCGGTCGTGCTTCTCTTACTGTGGCCTTTATCCATGGAATATTCTTCTCTGCTACACCTAAGAAGAAAACCAAATTGCCCTCTACTCAAAACCTCTTAAAGGTCTATCTTTCACTCTGGTGCATGGGAAATCCTGAGCCCCTCCTGCTTTGAGGTAGGAACACATATATTTAACATAAGAACATAAACATCGTCATGCTGGGACATAACGAAGGTCCACAAAGCCTCACAAAGTCTAGTATCCCATTTCCAACAGTGTCTAATCCAGGGTACAAGAACCTGGCAAAATCCCGAGTGCCTCCTTCCTTTACCTCTCACCCTTTTTTATTCCTCTCATTTGCCTTATGTAACTTATTTCTTTTCTGTTTTTTTTTTTTTAACTAATGGTTTGAAAGGTGGTTTATTATATTAGTCATTGAAACTAAACTAGTTATGAACAAGAAACCAAAATCTCTTGAATGCTTAAGTCATCATATTCCTTGACTCAGTACCTAGTAGAAATACCTTTAGCAGTGATAATAACCTTAAGTACTTTAGGCAAAGTGTCTGCCACCTTTGTATAGCAGATGGTGTGCCATTTTTGCCCATTCACTGCAGAATTGCTCAAGCTCTTTCACAGGTGAATGATCAACAAATTTGAGCACACTATTATCTCTGACCTGTCAAACATGGGCTGGAGGTCCGTGGGACCTCTGGACCCCCCCTCCAAAAAAGTGAGGCCCTGGTGGTCTAGTGTCCCCACAACCTCCCCCGAAATAGCAACATGCTCTCCGACATGAGGGCACAGGGGTCTGGAGGGCCAGTGGATCTCCAGCTCCCCCTAAACCCCCCTCCAAACACACAACAAATCCCTGGTGTCCCAAGTGGACCCCCCCCCACCTGCCCTGGTGGTGTAGCAGACTCCACCCCCTCCCCCGTATTGGAGGAAGGAGCATCACACTCCCTCCTCTTCAGCGCGACGCCTTCAAAATGATGGCGCCCAGTCCTGCCCAGTGCATCCATATGGTCTGGAAGCCCCACCCTGTGCATCCCAGGATCCACTGGGCAAGCCTGGGTGCCGCCATTTTGAAGGTAGCGCTGAAGAGCAGGGAGTGTGATATTACCTCCAATGAGGAGGTATGGGGAGGGGGGCTGGAGTCTGCTACACCACCAGGGCGGATGGGGGTAGAGGTGAGAGCCCACTTAAGCCACCAGAGATTTGTTTTGCATTTGGGGGGGCTAGGGGGCTGGAGATCCACCAGACCAACCCCTGTGCCCTCGTATCGCCCCCCCCCCCCCGTGGGGTCAGGAGGTATGGAGGTCTGCCGGACCTCCAGCCCCCTGTGCCACTATTTTTGGGGGAGGGAGGTTGGGGGGCACTAGGCCACCAGGGCCTCATTTTTTGGAGGGGATCTGGGGGGGTCCAATGGACCTCCAGGACACAGTGGCAGCCCAGGCTGCCTGACTCTGATGGGGTGGGAACAGAGCCTGAACCCTAATGCCAGCTCTGATCTGATATAGGGTTAAAGTGCTATTCCTCCCCTACAATCAGAGTGCTGTTTTTTGATTATAGGAGTGGAGTACAAGCAGAGTTAATTTAAATGAGCTCTGTGTTATTGCTTCGCTTGGGTGCTGTCAGCATGCTAATCATGGGGGGGGGGGGGGGGGGAGGGAGGAGGTAAATGGGGGTGCTAGTCCGGTGCTAGTGGCCTCTAGTGTCTGTATTTATCTTTGATCATTTGACCACCAGGTTGATTGGGGGATTTGTTGTAGATTGTAGTGTTCCTTTAAAGGTCTGTAAGTCTGGGCTTTGACTGGACCACTTGCTGAGCCACTCCGATGTTGCTTTTGCTTCACACTTAGGATCATTGTCCTTCTTGGAAGGTCAGTCTCCTCTCCCTAGTCCCAGGTGTGTAGCAGATCGAACAGTATTTCTGGGATTTGATTGTACTTCTCACCATCCATCTTTCTCCTGGGTCTTCACAAACCTTCCCTGCCCCCACTGCTGCAAAGCATTTCTACAACATGTTACCTAGGGTTACCATATGGCTCCAGAAAAAGGACAGATCGAGCAAGTCTGGGTTTTACTTCCATTGCTTTCAATGGAAGCAAAACCCGGACTGGATCAATGTGCCCTCCTTTTTCTGGAGAGCAACAAAAAGAGAGTACAAAGTCTCCCGCAAAAAAATGCCAAATGCACAAACCCACAAACAAAAGTGGAAGAAGACCAAAAAGACCAGACTAAAACCACAGATGGTAAGAGCACCAAAGAAGTTTTTATTTGGACCCTACAAGGTCCATGTTTCGGCCAAAAGGCCTTCTTCAGGGGTCTTCAAATTGATGTATATAGATGTTCCTCCGAAACTCTCATAAAGTAGAAAGACATGAAATCTGGTGCAATCCGAACCCAAGGTATAGATGCTACAATCTAAAAAAGCTTGTAGTTTTCCTTCTAATCTGTACTTATGAATAAATGTATCCTGGATTCCTTGCAGTGGCTCAATTTTTGGAATTTTGCTTGAAACAGATATAGCTTGATTATTCATCCAAGAGCATTTGAATCGACTCTTATCAGACACAGGTGGCTCTATTTAACATACTATGAGTCATCAAGGTAGTTTTTGGAGCTAGAGATAATGGGTTTGCAGAGACAAAAGATGTGAAGGTATGCAATCAAGACTTTCGTGGTTACTTAATTTTTAAAATATTTCTGTAATCTTTTTTTTTTTTTTTTTTTGTTCATGTTGAAAGTGTAGGCCGTAAGGTATGCTTTGTAAATCAGTGAAGCCAGAGTAAGTAATGGGTCAAATGGATTGCAAAAAAAAAAAAAAAAATTTTGGATGGGTCAGATGGGCCTTGAGTCTGTAGAATCAAAACATGACCCATCTTTTTAAAGCTCAATTTCAAATATTAGTTTACAGTTATCTGCTACAGTGCTAATTTTGGAGCAGAATGCCTATGAATGGCATCCCCATTGTTAGAAAGCTGGCAGAATGCTTGGGAATGACATTTTCCTTGTTAGTTACAAAATTGTCATTAATTATATTCAATATATATTGTGGGTGGGTCCATTGGTCAGTAGTTACATGGGTAATGGGTCAGCTTGCATGACCTATTGCTTGTTCTAAGTGAAACAAACTTGTACTTTTAATGCATTTTGAACTTTTTTTTTTAGATAGCAAAATGTGAAAAATGTACAAGGGTGTGGACATTTATAATGTAGTGTATGTTAATCGCAAACAGAACATAAGAGGCCAGAACTTTTGTTCCTGTGCTTAGAAGAGTTCTCAGGGTGAAGGAAGGAGAAATCAGTAATGTGTGAATACCCTTTAAGACCAATTGGTAACTCTTGATGCTCTGACAACATTGTTGAGATGTTGTAGACATCACGTCCTCTCAACAGAACATGCAAAAATAGTTACTAACCAACGAGGTCCCAAATTATGAGAATGAAAGTGTGCATACAAAAGTTACTGCTGGTTACTGAAAATGTGCCATATTTGACATAAAAATAACAAAGGAAAGTGGAGATCCATAAAACAAAGGCAGCCGAGCCAATTTAAAATGTAAGTACATAGTTGAAATGTTCCCTAAATCAGCCAGGGTTCTATGCATCTAAAGTATAAAAATATAGAACATCAAGCAATATAAAATGTGTAAAACTTGTGTGCAGCAAAAGGGTTTCTTCATGTATGTGACATAAAACTAACTGAAAGGTGAAAGACACATTTCTTGATCCCTTTTGTAGCAAGTTGGAAAGACTCAATTGGGTTGGAAAGAATAAAAAGAAAACACAAATGAGCCCTTCAGCTTCAAACTACAAGGGATCCCCTAAATTCATAGAGTATAATAGAGCATCACAGAGTCTTGCTGGTAGCTTTGAAGCTGTGTAACTTCTTTGGGGTTGAATTGGAACTTACTCTAAGGAAAGGGATGTTACTAATGATGTGCCTCAAGGATTGGTTCTTGATCCTGTTATTTTTACATTTTTTTTGTAAGCGATATTGCAGAAGGGGCTGTCTGGCAATGTTTGCCTCTTTGTGGAGAATACCAAAATGTACAACAGGGTAGATGCCCCTGATTGTATGGATAACATGAGGAGGGATCTAGTGAAGCCTGAGGAATGGTCCAGAATTTGGCAGCTAAGATTTAATTCTAATAAATGCAGGGTAGTGGCAAATCCATTCAAGGTGCATGTGTTGTGCACTCAACCCCAATTAGTCCCTCCCTTCTCCCTCTCGCTGCATCTTTCCCTTCCAGACCCCCAAAGCTCTCACAATTCTCCCCCCCCCCCCCCAACGCTTTAAAATTACCTCCAGTCTTTGCCCAGGCAGCGGCATAGGCTGCCTGCGGCCTGCATCGGGGCTTTCTCTATGAACTTTCCTGTCTCTTCTGATCTGCATTTGAAGGGCGGGATGGTTCAGAGGGAGTCCTGGAGCAGGCTGCAGGCAGCCTGTTGAGTGTTGCTGTCACTGGCACTTCCTGGGCCAAGACTGGAGGTGATTTTAAGGTAGGGGGAGGAAGAGAATAGCAAGAGGGTTGCAGGGAAGGGAGAGATGTGACGGGAGAGAAATGCAGTGTGATATGCATCCTCTGTTGAAAATTCCTGACTACGCCACTGATGTAGTGTCCTATATTTGCCTTACAAAAACTTGAGAGAGTGGTACAGTTTAGGGGAGTGAAGTACTTCTGTGCATTAAAGAGAAGCAAGACTAGGGTGATCATATGTGGTGTGCTGCGTATGTCTAGTAGCGCTTTAGAAATGATAAGTAGTAGTAGTAGATTTTAAGGAGGTCAAATAGGTAGAAAAGGTGATGGCAAAAGCCAGAAGGATACTTGAGTGCATAGGAAGAGGAATGGCCAGCAGGAAAAAGAAGGTGATAATGCCTCTGTATAACTGCTCAGTGAGCGGCGGTGGCTAAAAAAGCAAATAGAATGTTGGGTATTATTAGGAAAGGAATGGAAAACAAAAATGAGGACATTACAATGCCTTTGTATTGCTCCATGGTGCAACTGCACCTCGAATATTGTGTTCAGTTCTGGTCACTGCTTCTCAAAAACGATATAGTGGAATTAGAAAAGGTACAGAGAAGGGTGACAAAAATGATAAAGGGGATGGGACGACCTCCCTATGAGGAAAGGCTAAAGCGGCTAGGTCTCTTCAGCTTGGAGAAAAGACGGCTGAGGGGAGATATGATGGCGGTCTATAAAATAACGAGTGGAGTGGAATGGGTAGACGTGACTCGCTTGTTTACTGTTTCCAAAAATATTAAGACTAGGGGGCACACAATGAAGCTGCAAAGTATTTAAAATGAATCAGATAAAATATTTCTTCACTCACCGTGTTATTAAACTCTGGAATTGGTTGCCAGAGAATGTAGTAAAAGCAGTTAGCTTAGCAGAGTTTAAAAAAGGTTTGGATGGCTTCCTAAAGGAAAAGTACATAGACCATTATTAAAATGGACTTGGGAAAAATCCACTGCTTTATTTTAGGATAAGCAGCATAAAATTATTGTACTGTTTTAGGATCTTGTAACCTGGATTGGCCACTATTGGAAACAGGATGTTGGGCTTGATGGACCTTTCGGTCTGTCCCAGTATGGCAGTACTTATGTACTTACAATTGTCTGGGGTAACCTCATTTAAAGTAGTGACAGTTCTGTGTAAAGTATTGAGTACATCTGGTAGCACTGTAGAAATTTATAAGTAGTGGTAATAGTAGTATTTGTATATTTGACTCATCTCACATGATCAGATTGAAATACAGAAACCTAGAAAATGAAGGCAGATATAAGAAACCATGTGATCTATCCAATCTGCTTATCCATGTCATTTACTATCCCTTTCTCTGCCTTACAGATCCAATATACTTGTCCCACACTTTCTTCAATTCATGTAGTCTTCATCTCCACTACCTCCACCAGGAAGCTTTTCCACATACTTGCCACCCATTTGTGTAGTATTTCCTTAGGTTACTCCTAAGTCTGTCCCCTTTCACCTTCATCCTATGCCCCCCTCATTCCAGAACTTCCTTTCAATTGAAAGAGACTCTCTCCTATGCATTTATACCACATAGATGTTTTAAAATGTCTATTTCTCCCTCCTCTCCTTCCTTTCCTCCAAAGTATACATATTGAGATCTGTAAGTCTGTCGTGTACTTTTTATGATGAAGACCACTGATCCTCTCTTTTGGTAGCTGCCCTCTGGACTGATTCTATTCTGTTTATATCTTGGTACATCTACTAGCACTGTAGAAATAAGTGCTTTACACATACACATAACAAGACAGTTCAGGACAAACATGACAAATCTGCAGTGTTAATGGCGGTATGCTGTGGAAGTACACAGCAGATGGACTGAGCTGGTGGCTTAGTGGCACTGATGTGCCTGGTTCGATTCCTGGCTCGGGCCTCAAACTTCCCAGGTTTTGCTGAGGTTGGGGATGCCTTTTCATATTATCTTGGGGGAGAGGAGTTGTAGTCATTGTTTGTGCATGGCTTCCGGGTGAAGAATGTCCCTGCAACATACTTTTCCTGTGTTATATCCTCCCTTCTTTGTTTGTCCAAGTATCTCCAGCTAGTTTTCACATAGATTGATGTGCTGTATTCCAGTAGAGGCTAGTTCTGAACTGGAAGCCCCGAGGATCAGAATGAAACTCTTCAAATAAAATTAATTAGTTGCGGTAGTCAAGAAATCGTAGACTAGAAATTTGAAAAGTCGAAGAAATCTTCTCAGTGTTTATCTTGTTTTGAATCTCTTTAATAAAGAGCTGTACAGAGATTTGGCAGCAGGAAGGACCAACTCTGGTTTCTGTTCACAGCAGATCTGCATTTTCCTATTCTACTGCTAAACTAAAGCTGGTAATTTTCAGATTTCTGTTTTTATCACCCCTGAGTGTCCCCTTAAAGCTTTGGAAACTTGCCCTGACGCTTCCAGTGATCATTAAGCATTTCCAGCCCCTTTCCTTTAAGATGTACAGGTGACAGGACAACACTTTTCAGTAATAGCTCAAGATGAGTTACATTCAGGTATTTTATTGTCCCCTCAGGGCTTGCCATACAAGTTTTGTACCTGAGGCAGTGGAGGGTTAAGTGACTTGCCCAGGGTCACAAGGAGCAGTAGTGAGATTTGAAACCCTGGTTCTCATCATCCTATGGTAGCTATTGGGGTCTTGCCTCTGCTTGCTGTCCCCTTTTCAAGTTGTTTGTGATGTTGCTAATTTCAAGTAAATTCTGCAGGTTCTTTTGACCTCTGGTTTTTAACATTAGTGTGTGTCTGAACTTGAAGGGGCAAAAAGCCCATATTGATAGCCAGGTGAAAACCATCTTGAGAAAACCAGATGTAATTAAGGATTTGTACCTCACCTGCAGCAAAATGCATCAGTGAGATCAGATGATTCAGCGGCCAGCTCAGAGCTGTGTGCAGGCAGGGAGAGGCCAGTAGGTGACTAAGCAGGAGGTGCCAAAATGCATAGAGAGAAAGATGGAAAACTTTGCTTGCTTAAGCCAGGTGGGTGTCTCCTATATTCTCAGCTTTCCCTAGCAGAATTTTTGTTTCATCAGAAGTTTTTTTTTTTTTTGAGGATAATCTGTTGGCTGTGCAGGTAAAGGATGCACATTTGTGCCAGGGTGGCCTGGATACACCATAAGCAAGATTTCTTTCTCTCCTCGCTGGTGTTGGTGTGCACAAGATCTGTGCAATCTATTGTGGCATGAAATCCCCTCAAAAAAAAAAAAAAAAGAGGGAAATGTCTGCTATCGTCTTGTTGCTTGCAGTGCTAAAAGTAAAAAGAGCACTGATCTGACTCCGTGGACTGTCTTTAGAGGGCGGATTATAGTCCAAGCTGCCAAAGTGAATCAGCAAAAGTGCTGCTGAATATCCCTGCCCATTTCTGCTGAGCTCCTTAGGTTATGTTGGGTGTTACCTGTTTTTGTAAAAATAAATCTGCAAACACAGCTGTAAATGACCTTTAAAAATGTCTTCCTCTTCTCTGAAACCGTTCCTCTGTCAGTGAGAAATCCAGAGCGCATTCACTATTTTTCAGGTATACGTACTAGTGCCCCACATGCTGCTGGGTGTGTACCTGCAAGGGGCCATATTGAGCCAGAATCAAGCTGTGTGTGACATCCCCTCTGCCCACAGGGCTACAGCCAAGAAGAAGAACCAATTTTGGTGCCTCTGCCACCCTTGTGCCCAGTGCACAGGCCTCTGTACAGCCCTGTCCAAGGCAAGAAGTGTTCAGGGCCATGTGTCGGATTAGAAATGCCTGCATTAATGAGGTACTCTGAGGATGGTGTCTTGATGTAGGTTTGTTTACAGGTACATTTTAACTTACCTTTTTCCTGACTTAGAAGTACTGTGGACATCCCAGAAAAGCAAACAGATATATGATACCCCAATAAGACTTCCAGGAGAACCTATCCCACCACAATATCATTTTGTATTTGTGCACGCCGGAGCCTGCGAACGCCTCTCTGGTACTATGTAAGCCACATTGAGCCTTCAAATAGGTGGGAAAATGTGGGATACAAATGCAATAAATAAATAAATCTTAGGGGGCACTGGGCATTAGTTATTGTGAAGCCCACTTATTTGTCTGCCTTGCTTCAGCCTTATGTTCCTCGTAGGGTGCTGAGGTCTAGGGATGCAATGTTGCTTGTACTCCCACCTCGGGCCCAAGCTCACCTGTTTTCCACTAGAGCAAGTAGAGTTTTTTCGGTATGCCCCTCTGTTGTGGAATCAATTATCAACGGGCATCTGGGAGGAATGGTCCTATAAACAGTTCAAAGTGAAGTTGAAAACATATTTTTTTTCTAAATTCTTAGGTTTGGACACCTAATTGCACTTGGAGGACAGTCAGTCTGTAATTTTTGTGAAAATGGAAGTGTGGTGACTAAACACAATCGCCAGGCCTCAGTAGAGGACCAGCAAAGAGAGGGGAATTAAATAATGGTAATTTAGCACTCTAGGGTTAGATCACACTTCCCACTCATTCCAAATTCAGAACAATCCAAATTATAAACACTGAGACGAAAGGGCACAAGGCTTAGGTATTAGAAAAATAGAAAAAGCTGTTTTATTAGATAATGGCAGCAAATGTAATTAATTATTGTGATAAACACAGGACTGCCCTACCCTGAGGAGGCCGCCAGAGGGCGATCTCCTAGAGAAAAGATTGAAAAATGCCATAATATGCTCCCTAGAGGGAGCTCCAATGGGACACTAGGTTAATGACCTGAAGGGGCCACTAGAGGGAGCTCCAGCCAAGACCCGAACAGGGGGACCAGGGAGGACCCGTAGCAGAGGATTCCCCTTTAAGAGAAAAGGCACACAGCAGACGGCTCTGGACCCTTCCAGACTAGGAGGAGGGGCCCAGAAAGGGTGTGGTGGGCATTAGCAGCCCTATATATAGAGCACCTCCAGAGGAGCTAGAAAGAGGAATTGGGGGATGGAATGGATGGAGCTTGAAGCCAGAAGGAGCCGGTGAAGGGAGAGGCTTGCTGGAGGAGATCCCCTGAAAGCTGAGTGAGAAGGATCCCTCTAAAACCAAGAAGGTACTTACCTGGCTATGGATATGGTAGTAATGGAACAGAGTATTATTTGAAGTTGACTAACAGCCATGGGGTGGAGGACAGGACTGTAAAGTTAAAGTGAGTGATGAAAGTCCTGTCCAGGGGAGGAGGCTGTTTTTAGACTGAGAGCCAGGTCTCCCAAATAAGTGGGCTCAGTGGAGAAGAATCAAGTTAAATGCTTTGGTGGCAAGAAGTTGTTCCCCACAAGACTGGATCAGGGATGCTAACAGAATGGATTTGCATCTGCTGATTAATTTGCATATCAGGCAATGCTGTGAAGCCAGGATTATATTCCCAAAGAAGGTGTCCGGGGCTCATCAGGTGTACCAGAAAGGTGATCTGTTACCCGAAGATACATCAGAGAAGGATTCTAAGAAGTGATGATGGAGGAACAGTCACCCTGATTTGAAAGGGGAGCCCCAAACATTGAGACTGGGATTACAGGCTGCTATAGAGGAGAGCCGACTCTGAGCCTTTCTCAGAAGCAAAGCACTTGTGAGCCCTGGCTGTGGGCTTGTAATGCTGGACAGGAGCAACAAAAGGGCCTTTGACACATAAGAGTACCCCTGAGGGATTGTAAAGTACTAGGTTTGAGAATGCCTGCTATCCCTAGTCCCAGTTTATATGACACCTGACACCTCAAAAGCAGTTCAATCTGACAGATAACATGAACAGTGGATCAGTAGAAAATCAGGGACGACAGAGGCAGGCAAGTGAGTTTCCTCAGGATCAGGCAAGGAAGCAGCAGGAACTCAGGATGGTCAGCAGGTAAGCTCTTCCAGCCGGGCAAGAGCATGCAGGCAGGTGATGCCACAGATTAACAGTCTTCATCATGTGGCCAGCTCCGAGCTAGCTGATAGCACATCTTACTTGAACTGCACAAGATAACAGCCAGCTATTATCTTATGGATCCTTCTCACTCAGCTTTCAGGGGATCTCCTCCAGCAGGCCTCTCCCTTCTCCCGGCTTCTTCTGGCTTCAGGCTCCATCCATTCCATCCCCCAATTCCTCTCTCTAGCTCCTTTTATACCCTTTCCTCTGGCTTTGGTGCCATGCTGATTAGAATAACAAAGTCTGAGGTTTTCCAGTATTATGTCTTTGGGGCCCAAGGACCCGGGTCTTGCCGTCATAGAGTTTTCCCTCTTATCCATGAAGGTTCCCAGCACAGTAAACAAAAGCTGTTGTGAACAGTTGTTTTGCCTCTGTTAGCCTTGATGTGTCAGCAATGTTCTCGAGGCCTGTTACAGGAACAAGCTTCGGCATAGGAACTGACATAGCCAAAGTCTGTAGAAAGTCAGGTTCATAGTGTACAGTAGTGCTGTTCTGTAAGACCACTAGTTTAGGCTCCACAGAAGTATGTTAGCATTGTTCGGTTCCTGGCTCTATCCTGTTTTAAATGGTGTTCCTTTTCATATTTAATTTTATTTGTAAACCACTCTGACTTGTTTGACAAAATGGGTGGTGTATTTCATACTATTAAACTATTAGCGGGGGGGGGGGGGTCCCTTTTAGGGGCATCGGTGCTGCACAATAAGGGCCTATTCTGTAACAGCATTTGGGCACCCAGATTCCACATAGAATACTGTTTTGACCTGGCATCAGCGTGCTCATATACATGCCACTTTAGCTACCCCAGCCATAGACATGGGGCATGTGTAACTGTCACTATTCTGTAAGCTAGACGAAGAAGCGTCAATCACACCCGCACCTCTCCCCTATACACTGACACAACGCGCACCCTTACAGAATAGCGCTTAACACATGTAAGTGTATACTTAGCCGCAAAAGTGCTGCTATTCTGCACATTTACACAAGAAATGTGGGTGCCCAGTTAGTTGCCCTTTTAAAGTTTTTGGGTTAGGCCCAGCTCAGGCCATGATTCCAGTCAGGTTCAGTTTACTAGTGTATCTTTGTCTTGACAACAGAATACTGGATAAGACACTTGACTGCTTCACATCAGTACAACAGCTGTGCCCTTCTCTTCCATCACCAACTCCAGACTCCATTCTCTAGGCTAGGGGTTCCCAAAGCTGTCCTGGGAGAACCCCAGCCAATCAGGTTTTCAGGATATTTCTTTACTGCCCTAAGTGTATTTATATAACACTGCTGGACATATATACAGTGCTGATAAGTATTCAGATATGAGAAAACCCCTGTCTCAGAACTTACATTCTAGGCAGGTACCTGAGATGGTGCAAGATAGTGACTTGCCCACAGTCACAAAGAATGGTAGTGGTGGAAGCAGGCTCTGAACCTTGGCTTTCCCTGGTTCTTAGCTCAAGATTCTAACCACTAGGCTGCCACCTTCCCCTCCTCCTTCACATATTCAGTATCTGCATTCAGACTCGGGGGATCTTCCCATCTTCCTGGCCTCCTAGCCTTTGAAATGCCTGATGTTCCTGGTGTCCCTGCAGTTCGTTTGAATCTCCTGAGGACTAGCCTAGATCTTCGGGGGTGGGGCCATGCACCATGCTATCAGCTGCTTGGTCTTGCATGCTTCTGAGCCATTTTTTGGCTCTGCATAAATTCACCAGTGCTGAACCAGGCAGATCCCAGTTCAAGGCTAGCTGGCTCCTGCTTTGTCTGGTGTTTGATAGTTTCAGCACAGGCAGGGCCAGCCAGACCATTGAGGCAGCCATCAATTTGTCTAAAGAAGATCTATTGCAGTTGGCAGGGTGCCTCGCACGTGCTCAAAGCCCTGCAAAGGCCTCAGTGAGGTTTCTTTAAACAAGCTGATGGTTGCCTTTATCCACCCAAGAGGAGTAGGGAAGCTGCTGAGCAATTTGGGGGCAGGGAAGTAGGGAAGGGGAGATAAAGGACACCTCAGGGAGTGTCAGGTCTTGAGCTGCCCCTTTGGGGGGGGGGGGGAGTGCCCTCTGACTGAAGATTTGCCCAAGGCTTCAGATGCACTAGGGCTGGTCCCAAGCATAAGAGGGAGAAGGGGATGTCTGCCCTTACAAGTGGGAGTGGAGGAGTGGCCTAGTGGTTAGAGCACTGGTCTTGCAATCCAGAGGTGGCCGGTTCAAATCCCGCTGCTGCTGCTCCTTGTGATCTTGGGCAAGTCACTTAACCCTCCATTGCCTCAGGTACAAACTTAGATTGTGCGCCCTCCAGGGACAGAGAAATATCCAGAGTACCTGAATGTAACTCACCTTGAGCTACTACTGAAAAAGGTGTGAGCAAAATCCAAATTAATAAATAAATACTTCACTCTTGAACTACTCTTTGCATCGCCAGTCTCCATCTCTGTTTATGCTACCTATGTACAGATACAGGCTGTTTAGCTGCCACCACTTACATTAAGTCTTCTCTGATCTTTCTTTGCAATGGGAAAGAAAAGGAAATGAAAATGTGACTACTTACTTTATATGGACAGAACCGATTTCTGGATTTTAGTTAAATGTTTGTGATTGGTATGATTTAAGTGGGTGTTTGTGTAAATGATGGCTGGTTTTGAGTGTGTGAGCTTTACTGTCAAACTATGGTGTTCTTGTTTTGTTTTTAATTGCCTTTGCAGATTATAAACAGATTTGGTTTGATTACAAGAAAAACGGTCTATCAACTGCATATAAATGAACGATAACACACTGAGCATGGTCCCTACCACTCCACCACCCTTCTCTTCCCTGATGCTGAAATGTGCTGTGTGGTTTAATATCTGGACTCCTATTCAGACTGTGATATGCAAAAGAGCTTAACATCGCCATATCTGTCTCGAGCAGCATCTCTCAGAAGCAGTGGAGAATACAGGAGAAGAAGCTTGGTGTGAACCAGATGTTTTGCCTAGTGGAGTGCATGACTCAATTGGTGGTTTGTGCTCTGCCCTCCCTAAGCATCTGCTGCTTTAATATCTGCCATAAGGGAAGTGGTTGTACAACATGTGACATTAATTCAGTCTTCATGCTTTTCTTAAACTGTGTCCTTACAAGCTGGCTTCAGGCTCTAAGCAGACAGGAGAGATCTTTCATTTCTCTCTGAAAACCAGAAGCAAAATATTTGCATTTTTTTAGTATAAAAAAAACAAAACAAAAAAAACCCAAGCAGTTTTCCAGTGTCTCAGCATTTCAGCTCTGAGCTTGACACCCTTGGACTATCCTGTGGAATCTGGCCAGGCTGTCATCCTCTCTGCGGGAAGACTCTGTAGTGGTGACTCACAGCTGGAAATGCCTGCACAGCCACAATTGCTTTGATGTCTCTATCCTGTTCCAGGTTTGACTCAACCCCTGATCCTGGAGATCACAGGCACTATCCTGACATGACCTGCAAGGTAGAACTTCCAGACAGCAATGATAGCGTGCCTCGGTGCTCCCTGCAGGACCCTGACACAATCCCCATACCTTCTGAAATATTAAGTTTACCAGTGATTCTGGTTGCAACTCAGGAGCATTCTGGATGGGGAAGGGTGGGGGCAAATTCATTCCATAGCCCCTCTTTCCTCCCAGACTCCAATTAAGTAAGCTGTCACAGAATAAGGGAGGTATTGGAGTGGCACATTCAAAACAGGGCAGCCAAACTGCATGTGCTTTTGTTTTTTTTGGTCTTGTCCTGTTATTCAGATATATTGGGGGGGGGGGGGGGGGGGTGGAGGAGAGAGAGGTATCTATGACACTGGAAAGGATATTCTGACTGGTTATTTGTTTTTAGTGTGAAAGGGGACTGGTGTATGCATTTTGCCAGACAGCAGCCACTGAGGTCTCTAGTCACATCCTGATCAGAGCTGGGGTGTGCCTTATTAGATTTCCTTCTGAACCTCTTGTCCTTGTCCAGATGCAGACAACTGTGTGAGGAACCTTCCCAGCTGGCTGCCTGTAAACAAGCACAGTGATGAATTTCTAGGGCAGGAAGGTTGGGAGGAGAATGGGGATGACACTGCAGGTCACAGGTGAAGGAGCATAGCTCTGCTACGTCATGTTTCAAGTTTATTGAAGACTTTCTATCTCGCCCAACAGAACAAGTCATCTGGGCAGCATACAATCTAACAAAGAGAAATAAAGAGGAGAGGAGAAGACATACATAAAAAACAAAATACAATAGGAATGAGGGGAGAACTCCAATTCATATAGGAAAGAGGGGGGAAAAGGTCAAAACATTAGCAAGGGATAACTGTTTACCTGGCATCATTCTGCCTCAAGGAGGATTACCCGAAGGCATCCTGAAAAAGAAAGGTCTTTAGCTCCACTTTGAAGCAAGAGAGAGGAGTCTTTTTCTAAGATATGATGGTAGTGTTCCGCAGTTTTGGACCTTGATACCCGTCATGATACCAGAATGCTGTCAGCACGTGAGGTGGCTTGCAAACACGGACAGTTTTTTCACAGTGTTCAGTATGTTCATTTTTTTTTCTAGGAGTAAGTATTTTTCTGCTTATAAAGCTTTCAGCATGACAGAAATCTTCCATGAGCAAGCCTGCCTGAGTGCAGGTTCTCCTCGTATCATGTTTTGCTTGTTCGTCTCTTTTGTGCTGGATGTTAAAGCCACCCTGTGCTGTCCCATGAATTATCTAACTCTGTGTACCCTCTGTCCTTGCTGTCGCCCCCCCCCCCCTTCCCACAGCTCTGTTGATATCACAATGAACAATGACCAGGCATATTACTGTAGTGCTCTAGCTTAATTATTTATCTAGGTAATTATATAAACAGCACTTTATAATATATCCTATATGGGTGGAAAAATGTCAGAATTGTCGTGGAGGGAGGGGGGGAATGGTGGATAAACTTGTGCCTTTGAGCTTAGAGGAGCAGAGCCTGGTTTCTGGGCTTTGTGTACTTACCATCCCACTGTTATACTTGGGCCAGTCCGACCACTGAACATAGGAGACAGCTTTTCAAAATGATTAGAGGTTCCAACTATAATACAAATTTCCCTTCCCTGGACGCAGTGAAGGAGCTTGTTCAATATTGGGAGTGCTTGACACCCACAGTTAGCTCCTGTGTTCCCCTTGTTGTGCCCCCACCCTTCAGTCCTTGCAAACCTTTGCACAGGAGACCCCACCGGACAAACGGGCAGGCTGCCAAAACCTGCCCGGTTCCCCAGCCATGTCCTCAAAAAGAGGACATGTCTGGGTAAAACCGGACATATGGTAGCCCTTCTCTGGGCACTCTCACTCAATAATGAAGCAGCAGTCTCTGTATTTCAACTTCAACTGGCTTTACTAACAGTAACTTGGAAAGCCAGGTCATAAACTTGTCAACTTGATCTGCTTATTTCAGTGTGTTTCTTTTTCTTCAGATGGTCAGCATAGTGCAAAACAGTCTCCACATGATACCGGGCCTTCAAACTCTCAGTTCACATGTATCTTAAATCTCCTCTGTTTACAACAAGAAAAAAAGTATTTATCAATCTCCTCAATTTGTAATCAAGTTATCAGCACGTGGTAGTCTCCGTACTAATCCCTATAAATCCTCAATCATCTCCTCATAATCTCTTCAGTTGCTCTCTGTCCCATCCCTGAAAGGGGTCATTCACATATACAATGAAAGTCCTACCGGAAGTGAGGCATGCCCACTCCCACTTCTCCTACCTGGGGTGTATTGTTCCCCAAGCATTCCTTGTTCCCAGTTTGGGAACTGGCTGCAGGCACCTTCTGCTGAGTAGCAGAGGCTTCCAATCACTGCAAACTTCTGCTTTGGTTCCCTGGACTTCTCCCTCAGTGCTGCGGGTCTCGATGGGGGGTGGGCTACCAAAGACCAGAATTTTCTCCAAGCAGTCTCTTTTATTTATAATGACATTTGCATCCTGTGTTATCCCAAACAGAGTTGGTTCAATGTGGCTTACAGTCCAGACAATTTAGTACATACATATTATAGTTATAAATCTTATTAACTCCTGGCTAGTGCCCATTAGGGCTGGGCTTTCTAATTCCTCCACCAGACTGTCAATGCAGTCTCCTTAGTGATCCCCAGAAAATCCTCCAGCCTTATGCCAGAGCTCATTTTTGGGGGAGAATGGTCAGTGGAGGAGTGGCCTAGTGGTTAGGGTGGTGGACTTTGGTCCTGGGGAACTGAGGAACTGAGTTGGATTCCCGGCATAGGCAGCTCCTTGTGACTCTGGGCAAGTCACTTAACCCTCCATTTCCTGCCGCATTGAGCCTGCCATGAGTGGGAAAGCGCGGGGTACAAATGTAACAAAAATAAATAAACAAATATGTGCATATGCTTGGCCTAAACAAAAAAATGCACAGTGACCATAAAGAAACATCTACGTGCCTCTGTCTATTCTAAATCTGTCAAAACGTATATCCATTAGAGAGAATTGTTTTAGGATCCTCAGAGGTCACATTATATATGTTGCAATCGATAGTTTTCCCAGCAACGCTATGCACATCTTCATCAGTCTACTTTTTTTTATATAATTTTTTTTTAACTTTAATTCTTCAAATCTCTTCAAATCTTCAAAATGATTGAAATTGCAAAACAACTTATGAACTCTCAAAATTAGCAATGTTACTTAGCTTGCAGCTGTTTTCAACACTATAAGAACCTTCGCCGACATGGCCAAGTTTCAATCCTTCCTCAGGGAAGAGGTTCACTTCAAAACAGACATCAAAGAGTTATATTCATAACTGGTGCATATAAGCTATCAACAAAACTTTTTTAAATTGATATAACGATCTAAAGTGACGCAACTTCAGCAACTAGCACACACTCGCATAGTGGAAAAAATGGCTGCGGCTTTTTTTTTTTTTTTTTTTTTTTGAAACACCAGCATTTAAATATCAAGCAGCTGACTAGGTTAACAATGCACCTGATTGGCTCCCATGTTGTCTGTACTACCCAATCAAGTAAGAGTCCACCATTCTAACAGTGTTCAGTCCCTTCGGTTGGAGTGTATTAAAGAAAATCCATCGCTGTTCTTTATAGTTTAAAAGTTGTTCAGCATTTCCACCCTCCCACCCCAGCTGAACACTGTCCAAAATACGCCATCTAAGATCATTTATTTGGTGCTGATGGTCGTACCGATGTTGAACTAGAGGGTCTGAGAACACCTTGTTCTTAATTCTGGATTTGTGTTCTGTTAGTCTTACTCTAACAGGACGACTCGAATGGCCCACATACAACATTTGGCATGGGCAAATGATCACATACACAATATTCCTGGTGTGACATGTGGTATAAGTAAGGGCTGTAATCCAATGTGAAGTGACAGGGTGTTTCCGACCAATGGTGCTCCACTACTGTAAAATGCCTTTTATAGTAGTGGAACACCATTGGCATTCACCGCATTTAAAATGACCCAGATTGTCCCTGACAATCACAGGAGCCATAATCGTCGTTTGTAGGACAATAGTTCACCAATTGTCCTTCTCCATTTAAATACACTGATAGGGTGAGTATCAAAACAGTCATGAATTTGTAACATTCTCCAGTGTACATGGATAGAGTTAATAACTTTAGAAGTTAGAATAGTAGTGGTGCTACCTTTTCATCTTTATCTTCTTCAAACATCTGTTTGTATTGTAACAGTAAGTCACGTTGAGCATATTTAGCCCTCAAATAAGCTTTTCTAGGGGGTAACCTCTCTCCAGGAACCTGCCTGCCATCCTGATAGCATGATCTTCAAAATCTAAAGGACTGGAACAAATGTGTTTTAATCTTAGAAGTTGGCTAATGGGCAGGCTCGTTTTCAGATGATAAGGATGGGAGCTGGACAAATGAAGTAATGTATTACGAACTGTAGATTTTTGAAACAGAGTTGTCTGTATTTTATTATCCAGTCTATAAATCCAAACATCCAAAAATTGTAATCCTGATTTATAATGCATTGTGAATTTCAAATTCACCTGTAAAGAGTTCAGCCGACTGGGAAACTCCTCTAGATCTTGCAAAGGTCCATTCCAAATGGAAAAGAATATCATCCAGATACCGTTTCCAAATAGAAATCTTTATAAATCCTTCTGAACCATAAATGTGTTCTTCAAATTTAGCCAAATACAAGGTGGCTATAGAGGGAGCAGCCGAAGCCCCCATAACAACTCCATGTATTTGTTCATAAAAGTTATTCTGAAATCAAAAAAACATTTTTTCTAATGACCAATTCAGTTAACTGTAAAAGAAATGAGGTAGAGATACATTGAAAAGAGGATCGATTATCCAACAGAGCTGCCACCAAATCTATGGCCTCTTGTTGAGGGTATCACAGTATACAAAGAAGTGACTTCCATTGTCACAAAAATTGACTCTTCAGATACCCTTACAGATTGAAGACATCGCAGAAAATCAGTGGTGTCTTGTAAATACGAGGTCACTTGACATGCTAAGGGCTTCAAAAAGTGATCTAAAAATTGAGACAGTGTCTCCAAAACTGAGTTTCTTAAAGCTACAATAGGGCGCCCTGGTGGTTCATTGATGTTCTTATGTACTTTTGGCAAAAAATACATTCTAGGTGTACTGGGGTGTTCAGTTACAAGAAACTTATCTTCCCTTGGGGTTAACATAGATCCATTCACTTCCTTAACTAATTCTTTTATAGTGGACAGTAGTTGAGGTGTAGGATCAGAAGGTAACTTCCTATAGGTGGTCACATCTTGGAGTTGTCTAAGACCTTCCTTCAGGTACTTCTCTTTAGACCATAAGGTCACAGCTCCTCCCTTATCAGCCCGAAGAATCACTATTTCCATTTGGTTCTGCAAAGCCACCAAAGCTTCCCACAGAGGGGTAGATAGATTATGGTGCAAAGAGTTATGCATCTGTTGTCTCGAGCGTTTCCAGGTCATGCAGGACACATCTCTGAAATGCTAGGATGGAAGGGTCTAAGTTTTCCAGAGGCATCCACAATGATTTAGGTTTGACAATAGATATACCTGGAGACGGTGGATTGGTCCAGAAAAAATGTTGCAAATGTAGCTTCCTAAAAAAAATGTATATAATGCCACACGAGTAGCAAAAGGATCATAAGGGACTGAATTCTTTTGTATTTTGCTAGCACTTGAATTTTGTAGGCTGCTTGGGAATTAATTTGTCATGATTATAGGTCCCTGCACAAATTACAAGTTCTAGTCCGTCGTATAAGATTTAACAGTGACCATAAAAGGCATCTGTGGGGCCTCGGTTCTGCTCTGTGAGTCTAAGACATGGGAATACACTCCTGTGGGTGGAGTAACTGTGGGATGCCCTAGACTTGCTATAAAGAACAAGCAGCACTGTTAATACTCCAGAATGCAAGGATTACAAATGATCCTAGCTTTTGTTTACAGTAGAGGGAAATATTTTCTGAGTTAATAGCTGTGACTTTACAGTACACAAACCTGGCACTTTCCTCATCCTCTGTACTTCCGGTTCAGACAGAAGCAGGACTGCAGTCCTGCTAGCTTGTTGCAAATGAAGGCTCTATGGGGGAATTCTTCTCCCGCTTTATATCCACTGTCCTCACCTCCACCAACACACATGAGGTGGAGAGTAATTCTACAACAGGGTGCCCAGGTTAAGAAGGCAAGTAGGTGCCCATGTATCTGTAGAAAATACTAGCAGAAGTGGCAGAAATGGAGCCTACATCTGCTTGAAAACTAATGCACGCATAGACATACTTGCAAGCTCCAATAACAGTCTGTACTCTGTATAGATATCCTTCCTCCTCCTGCAACACCTACTGTATTTTCTAAGAGCTGTTTTATGCAAGTAGATTGCCACATATGTGCTAAAATTACTTTAAAAAAATTATCCCAGTAGTGTTAGACCTTAGCTGAAGGCCATGCAGCAGAGCGCCTTACTGAACCCCCTGTAATGATTTGGTCCTGAATCCAGCCACTAGGTGTCACCTTTAAACCAGTGTGTGTGTGTGTCTTCTGTTTCCTCTCCTTCCCCTTCCTGGTCACCTGGGATAGAGGTAGGGGTGAACAAAGGCTCCATAACATGGCCAGCTCTGACTGAGTTAAGGACTACTACTATCATGACTGAATAGATAGGGATGGGCTGGAGTGTAAATTTTAAGGGGTTTCGATGTTAGCTTCAGAACTTAGTACAAGAACAGTACTGGGCAGACTTCTACGGTCTGAGCCCTGAGAAAGTCAAGGACAAATCAAACTCGGGTATACATGTAAAGTATCACATACCATGTAAAATGAGTTTATCTTGTTGGGCAGACTGGATGGACCATACAGGTCTTTATGTGCCGTCATTTACTATGTTACTACTACTACTACTACGGAATGGAAAGCCTGCTGCTGGGACAAAGCTGAAGACCTGAGCCACTGGGCCAGCCCATAGTACACTATTTTCAAGGCTTAATTAGCTGAGAATTTGTGCTTGGTCCCAATTAAAAAAAACAAAACCCTTGTAATATACGCTGTCATTGGGTGAATACTTACATGCCTCTTGCTTGTTTCCTTTGTTCCCCCCCCCCCCCCCCAATATGTTTGATTAATTCAATTTAAGTCGGAAAAGACCTTGAGTTTTTCAGATGTATACAGAGCCATTAAGACTCAGTGTGTGGCAAGAGTAGCTGACTCTGCAGTATATCAAACTTAGACTGGCTCATTGGCAGCCCCCACTGCACACACACAAGGACTCCTGGTGACAGTAGGGGCTGAGATGATTAGGAGACAGTGAATTTCAGCTATTTCATAACAGTGCCACCTACAGGAATCAACATGCAGTGCATGCACACTAGAATCTGGAGGGAGTTGTCACTTGCTGTGACTCCTCACCCCAACCTGCCCTCCTTGCAGAGGTGATAGCTGGACTTTAGAAAAATTCAGTGACCACAAAAAGGAGGCTCATGGTTCTTTAGCTTTGGGGTCTCTCTGATTACAGGCATCAAATCGAGGAGTAGCCTGATGGTTAGAGTAGCAGGCTGGGAACCAGGGAAGCCCAGTTCAAATCCCACTACTGACCTCGTGATCTTGGGGAAGTCACTTAACCCTCCAGGTGCAGACTTAGATTGTGATCCCTCTGGGGACAGAGACATACCTAGTGTACTTGAATGTAACTCACCTTGAGATACTAACAAAAAGATCTAAAGTGCAAACTGGGACAGGCTCAACCTTAGCCTAAACTTCAGGTGAGAAGGAAATTGCGCTTAGTCTTACACCTAGGTGTCCTTTAAGTACCCTTGAATATAGGACAAATAGCATGGTTGTTACTGTGTGCAGCAATAAATCACACTAGAGATAAAGCAGCAAACCAAGGAAGATGAGTCCTTGCAGTTCAGGGCCAGACTGAACAGGCACTCTGCTGTCCTTCAGTGTTCTTCTCGCCAGCATTACCATTCACAGTTGCCCACTGAGAGAGCATGTCTCCACACTCCCCACCTATTTTCTTCATACATGCCATGATACTATGCATACAATTTTTTGCAGTGCCAATATTTTACACACACACACAACATCTCAGCACAGTTGCTCATACAATTGTTTTCCTTTTTGGAGCTGTGTGCAGAACATTCACCTCTCGTCTGTCTTCTTTCTGCTGGGAGCTTAACAGTACCTGCAGCCTTAGAAACTGGCATTAAGGCCCAGATGCATCAACCAAACGTAAAAAAATCTAAAACGTAAAAGTCCCTAATGAATTTGAAAAAATGAAGTATGCGCCAAAAAAACAAGTCGCACATGTTCGGTGCGGTATTGTAAAGTACAGTGCATTAAACTGGTGTAATCCCCGTCGGTAATTGGCCCCTAAAGCATGCGCAGAGCAGCCAAGCGTTATGCTGGCTGCTCTGCGCATGCCACAAACGTCAAAACAACAACAACAAAAAAAACCTACACAAACACGTGGCTCCCTGCTTCCCCCTGCATTAAATAGAAAATCAAAACAAAAATCAAAAAAGGATTGGGAGGGGGCAAAGGCGCTCGTCAGGAGCATCCTGTATGGACGGCCTTGCTTCCCCCTGCAGCATAGAAATCCAAACTTTAGCAGCCCCGGCCCCCCTCCCTTCCTCTCTTCCTTTCTTTCTCCCACAGCTCCGCTGCTCCCCCCTCCACCGGGTCCCCCTCCGCCTTACCGAGCCCACGCAGCGCCTCTCACTTCCGTGTGAAGGCGCTGCAGGGGCATGAAGAACTTCTGATCACCGCCGACTCGAGTCTTCAGGACGTCTCTCCTTTCCTGACCTGGGCCCGCCCTCATCTGACGTAATTTACGTCAGACGGGGGCAGGCCCAGGTCAGGAAACGAGAGATGTCCTGAAGACTCGGCGGCGATCAGATGTTGCCCGTGCAGCGCCTTCACACGAAGGTGAGAGGCGCTGCACGGGCCCTGTAAGGCGGAGGGGTGGCCTGGTGGAGGGGGAAGCGGCGGCGACAACCTCAGGGGGGACGGTGGGGGCGGGGCACGGGGCGGAGGATGGCGGGAAGCGGAGCTGTGGGAGAAAGAAGGGAAGGGGGCCGGGGCTGCTAAAGTTTGGATTTCTGTGCTGCAGGGGGAAGCAAGGCCGTCCATACAGAACGCTCCTGACGAGCGCCTTTGCCCCCTCCTGATCCTTTTTTGATTTTTGTTTTGATTTTTTTTTTTGTTACATTTGTATCCCACGCTTTCCCACTCATGGCAGGCTCAATGCGGCTTACATGGGGCAATGGAGGGTTAAGTGACTTGCCCAGAGTCACAGGGAGCTGCCTTTGCCTGAAGTGGGAATCGAACTCAGTTCCTCAGTTCCCCAGGACCAAAGTCCATCACCCTAACCACTAGGCCGCCACTCCTGATTTTCTATTTAATGCAGGGGGAAGCAGGGAGCCACGTGCTTGTGTAGGGTTTTTTTTTCCTATTTAATGCAGGGGGAAGCGGGGAGCAGGCGTATCTGTATGACAGCTCAGGCCTTAACGACAGCTCTGACCTCATGTTAAATATATCGCGGTAAATG
Source organism: Microcaecilia unicolor (assembly GCF_901765095.1). Classification (NCBI taxonomy): domain Eukaryota; kingdom Metazoa; phylum Chordata; class Amphibia; order Gymnophiona; family Siphonopidae; genus Microcaecilia; species Microcaecilia unicolor. Next base: position 287,915,642 of record NC_044031.1, on the reverse strand, counting down.
ATTCGGTGCAATCGTCGGTATGGTTAGTGCATCCCGAATCGTCCACATTACAATGGTAGTTACTCGTTTGTATTCCATTTTCGTTAGCTGCTGTCGTCTTCGGAAAAGGCCTTTAATGCATGCTATGGTTAAAAATTTCTTCGTTAAAGGGTCGTTAAAGTTTAGTGCATCTGGGCCTAAATCCTTAAACACTGCCACAGAAAAATGTGCTAACCCTTCTCCACCTCCTCAGATCTAGCAATTGGGTTCTTGCATTGTGTTCACCTTGTAGTCTTCTGCGCAGGTCTCTGCATTGGGGCTGAATAACTAATAGCCTCTTTATCATTCGTTTTAATATGCAGTGTGCTGGTTTTTAACCAAGGGTTAATGTCTGCACAAACCCCTTTTTTTGAATCGTGCACGCAGAAAACTGAGCGTAGACCACCTCTAGCTTTGCACATCAGCCCTGCTGTGTGGTCACTCAACTGAGTGTTGTGATTGGATGGGCACTGCTATCACTTCTTAAGAAACTAGCTTCCTGTGAGCTGCTGTGCATCATGGTTAATCTGGTGGCAGTGAGAGTTGAAGGCCAGCACAATGTAATAACTGCTACATAAAGGGGCGTTCTGGGGCTTCGGTTAAAGACTTTCCTCTATCACACTAACTCTATAAGACCTTAACCAGGCCCCCTCCCCCAATCTTCCTGTTATAATATGGTAGTAATTCTCTTCCTCTCCTTAATGTGCTTCCGAGCTTTCTGCCTCAGAGGTGGCTTCAAGCATCTCTTGGAAGATATTGGAACAGTTATAAAGTGTGTGGCTTGTGGATGAAGGGTACTGTGTACTCAAGAGTGAATACCCTGTAAGCAGGGCCGCTGAGAGACTGAGCCGGGCCTGGGGCAAGGCCGCCGCCACTCCCCCCCCCCAATCGCTACTTAGGCTGCTGCCGCCACAACCCCCAGCCCCCTTCCGGCCCCATCGACAGCCCCCCTCCGTCTGCCATCGGGCCCTCTGCATTCAAATTGGCAGCGCCTCACCTCCGTGTGAAAGCGCAGCGGCAGATCACCTCCCTTTGGGCCTTCCCTCTCTATGTCCCACCCTCACGGAAACAGGAAGCTACATCAGATGAGGGCGGGACACAGGGAGGGAAGGCCCGAAGGAAGGCGATCTGCCACTGCACTTTCACACAGAGGTGAGGCGCTGCCAATTTGAATGCAGGGGGCCTGGTGGTGGACAGAGAGGGGCTGTTGATGGAGCCCACTCCCCCCCCCCACTCCTCCCCTCCACTCCTCCCCTTCACTCCCCCCCTCCCGCTCAGAGTCGCAGACCCCACCTCCCTGCCTTCCTCCCTTGGAGTTCCTGACCCCCCCATGTCGCGACCCTCTGGAGCCCCCCTTCCCGCCGCCAAACCTCCCCAGCCGACATTGCGTACCTGTGCTGGTGGGGGACCCCAACCCCCACCAGCCCTTCTTCCCAAATGCTTTTAAAAAGGAAGCGGTGCACCGCAGGCAGCCATCGGCTGGCAGCTGTGCATTTGCTCCTCTTCTCACCTTTGACGTCACTGCCCCTGGAGAAGAACCCCGGAGGAGCGCACTGCGTAGCGACGTCAGAGGTGAGAGGAGGAGCGGATGCACAGCTGACAGCCGATGGCTGCCTGCGGTGCCCCGCTTCCTTTTTAAAAGCATTTTTGCAGGTCTTTTTTTTTGTATCGGACGGAGGGGGGGGGGGGTTACCGGCGCTGAGCTAATGTAGGTCGGGGGGGGGGGGATAGCGGCGGCGACCTGTTTGGGGGGGGGGGGGAGCAGTGGCTGGGGCAACTGGGGGGGAGGGTGGAGCAGTGGGTGTTGTGACCTGGGGGGTGCAGTGGCAACATGTGGGGGGTGGAGGGTGGTAGTGGTGGTAACTTGGGGTGAGGGGCGTTGACTGTGGGGGGCGTGAGCTGATGTAGGACAGAGGGGGGCTGGCTCTTAGTGGTGTAGATCGATGTCTGCCACGCCCTCGCGTCAAACGTGATGACGTGGAGGGCGGAGTGATGCAGTTGGTTGAGTGCCATTGTTCCGCCTTCGACGTCATCACGTTTGACGCGAGGGCGGGGCAAACACTCATGGAGAAAAAGCGATCTACACCACCTCAACTTTAGAATGTTGGTACTTGTGGAGGCTTCATTAGAACGTTGGGGTTGTGAATTATGTCTGGAGGGGGCGTGGCTGAGTGCGGGTCTATGAGTGACAGTGAGTGTGAGTGAGTGAGTGAGTGGTGCTGACAGTCTAGCCTACCAACAGTACAGGGCTTCAGTGTTTCCCTGCCACACAGTGAGCTTCAGAACGTTGGAGGTGAGAATTATTTATATAGATTATAAAACTCACAAATGTAAGCTACTTGTATCAGAATGAACTCTGGTGACTTGGGAAACATTTTTTTTTTAAATTTTGTTGGGGCGGGTATCTGTGAATTGTGAACTGGAGAAGGTTCATGAGGAATTTTATTTCTTTTCTAATATTATTTTTTATGTAAAATATTTAGGATTGTGAAGATAGTAAATGAGATAGGTGTGTAGTGTTGGCCAAGAGTCGAACCTCAGGCAAGTCATAAATGTTTGCCAGTACTTTAGATCCAGAACAAAAAATGTAAAGCTTAATAATATCCATAGAAGGTTTGGTGTACCGACTCCACAGCCCTGCCTCCCCTCTCCCATCACCACTCTGTTGACTCCTGAGCGCTTAGGTTTATATTGCTAGAAGAACATAATTCACTCAAGAATCTTTCTGCCTGCCTAATGCAGAGAAGGCCCTTTGGTCTAATTTTTTATGCTCTGCTTCAGTCTTTCATGTGCATCTCTGGTTCTCAAACCTGTCTAGCAGATCCCCCCACCACTCCGGTATTCAAGAGAGCCACAAGGAATATGCATGAAAAGTAGATGTACGGCCTCTACCACATACATGTTTGGGGCAGATATCCTTAAAACTAGACTGTCTGTGTTGTTCAAAGTACTAGATCAAAGTATTAAAGTAAAAGTACAGAGAAGAACACATTGAAAAGTTACTTAAGTGAAATTAAAAAGGAAAAAGTTGTTGTCTAAGATAATACTTTGAGTAAAATGTAAAAGTACCATAACCACAATGAATACAACCAAGGTATCAGCATGTGATAATCTGCATACTAATCCCTAGAAGTCCTCAATCGTCTCCTCATATTTGTGTTTTTATCCCAACAACTTTATTGCTCTACAATTCAATCCACTTTGCTTTTATTAAGACTACATTTTTGAAAATGAATGTCGTGCATGCGACTTTGCTTGTGAGTCATTAATCCAGCACAGCTAAAAAGGTTCAACTGCACTAGCAGGAAGTGGAGTGTTCAGTCTGCTAAAAAGTTCTTTCAAATCAAGCCAGGCTGCAATATTACTGATATCCTCTGACTTGGTCTGCAGGTATTGGCCAAGGGAATCTCTGTCTGGAACACTCTCTTTTGTATAGCAAAAAAAGATTTATCATTGACATCACCTGCATTAGAATAAATGCAGTCTAATTCATCACTTGAATTTTCATCTTCGCTATCATCATTATGATGTCCAATAACAGAGAAGCCTTTCACCGGGGGGCACCGGTTCACACAGCCTGGCTGGCTTACTGAGCAGGGTCATGCAACAGCATGAGTGTTGTCTCAACATGGTCTTTGCCCACAAGATCTTCTAAGTGTGGGGCACCCCCTTGGTGGATCTCTTTTGTCACTCATATCAATCACAAAGTCCCTTAGTTCTGTTCCAGACTCCAGGCTCACAACAGAATAGTGTTGGATGCCTTCATCCTTCGCTGGGGGAATGGTGTTCTGCATGTGTATCCTCCCATACCTCTCATGGGGAAGACTTTGCTGAAACTCAAGCAAGACCATGGGACCACGATTCTAATCGCTTCTTACTGGTCCTGACAGAGCTGGTTCACTCTTCTTCTGGAGTTATCCTCTGAAGAACTGTGGAGATCAGAGTGTTTTCCGACCCTCTTCATGCAGGGTGAGGGATCTCTTCTGCATCCCAACCTCTAGTCTCTGGCCCTCACCTGATGTTGAGAGCTTAAAATTTGCTTCCTTGCATCTTCCTGAGGGTGTCTCCAGAGTCTTGTTTGCTTCCAGGAAAGATTCCACTAAGATGCTACTCTTTTAAACAGAGGAGGTTTGCTGTTTGGGCAAGGTCCTAGATCCTGTTTCTTGTCCTGCACAGACCCTGCATGAATACCTTCTACACCTATCTGAGTCTGGCCTCAAGACCAACTCAGTAAGGGTTCACCTCAGTACAATTAGTGCTTATCAATGTATAGAGGGTAAGCACCTCTCTGGACAGCCTCTAGTTGTAAGAGAAATGGTTTTTAAGGGTGACCATGTGGAGGAACTGAAAGGAATCTGTGAACCTTGAAGACATACTGACCCAAGTAGACAAATTAAAGAGTAATAAATCACTTGGACTGGATGGCATGTATCCTAGGCTTCTGAAAGAACTCAAACATGCAGTTGCTGATCTACTGTTGGCGATCTGTAACCTGTCGTCAAAATCATCTGTAATACCTGAAGATTCGAAGGTGGCAAATGTAACGCTGATTTTTAAAAAGGGTTCCAAGGTGATCTGGGAAATTACAGACCGGTAAGCCTGACATCAGTGCCAGGAAAAATAGTGGAAACTATTATAAAGAATAAAATTACGGAACACATAGATAAACAGTTTAATGGGACAGATTCAGTCGAGGGAAATCTGGCCTCACCAATTTGCTTCATTTCTTTGAAGGTGTGAATAAACATGTCGGTAAAGGTGAGCCCAGTTGATGTAGTGTGTCTAGATTTTCAGAAGGCTTTTGACAAAGTTCCTAATGAGAGACTCCTGAGAAAATTAAAAAGTCATGGGTTAGAAGGCAATGTCTTTCTGTAGATTAGGAATTGGTTATTGGACAGGAAACAGAGGGTAGACAATACACTGAAATATTCTGCCCAGCCTGTGGCGGTGGACAAAAATGCAAACAGAATGCCAGGAATTATTAAGAAAGGAATGGCATATAAGACCAAGAATACAATAATGCTTCTGTATTGCTCCATGGTGCGACCTCACCTTGAGTATTACGTTCAATACTTTATCTCAAAAAAAGATATAGTGGAATTAGCAAAGGTTCAAAGAAGAGTGGCCAGAATGATAAAGGGTTTGGAACTCCTCTCATATGAGGAAAGACTGAAGAGTTAGGGCTCTTCAGCTTGGAAAAGAGACAACTGAGGGGAGATATGATTGAGGTCTACAAAATCCTGAGTGTACTAAAAGTAAAAAAAAATGATTCATTTCTACTGGTTCTACACCAAAGACTAGTGGTTACTCAGTGAAGTTACATGGAGATACTTTTAAAACAAATAGGAAATATTTTTTCACTCAATGAATAGTTAAGCCCTGGACCTCACAGCTGGAGGATGTGGTAACAGAGGTTAGCGTATCTGGGTTAAAAAAAAAAAAAAGAGGTTTGGACAAGTTCCTGTTTGAAAGTCCAGAGTCTGCTATTGAGATAGATATGTGAAAGTCACTGCTTGCCCTGGGATTGGTAGCATGGATTTGGTTTCTGCCAGGTACTTGTGACCTGGATTGGCCACTGTTGGAAACAGGATACTGGGTTGGATGGACCATTGGGCTGACCCAGTATGGCTATTTATTTTCTTTATTTTTGTTACATTTGTACCCCGCGCTTTCCCACTCATGGCTAGCTCAATGCTGCAGGCAATGGAGGGTTAGGTGACTTGCCCAGAGTCACAAGGAGCTGCCTGTGCCGGGAATCGAACTCAGTTCCTCAGGACCAAAGTCCACCACCCTAACCACTAGGCCACTCCTACACTCCATTCTTATGTTCTTACATTCACTGATCAGCAAAATTTAAGATGAGATGATACACTGTTTTCATGACAAGGTTTGCAATAGCAAAATCCTGTTCCAGGTTTTGCTCCTTCATTTGATTTACTGAAGAATTGTCTCACTTGTGCTTTTACTTTTAACTACATGCATCAGATGTAACTTGAGAAAAATAGTAAAAATTGGTGAAATTACTTTGGTACAAGTTAAACTAGCAAATGTTTCCTGTACTTTTTTACATTAGTAAAAGTGACAGTACTTTTACTTAAGTACAATGCATTTATTAATTTACTATACAATACTTCTAAGAATATTTTTTTTTGTCCCTTGCACCCCTCTGAAATCGGTGCTGTACCTAATGTGTCACTGGTGTTGATCTTGGGTGCCCTCTTGGGAGTCCCTACCAAAGGAATGACAGTAGCTCAGAAGCAGAGAGGGAAGACACCTAACCAGTCTTGCTCTAACAAAATCTGCTCCAACACCGTGTACTGAGGCCATAAGGCTAGACGTTTCCCAATGCTCTTCTTTCCTAGTCGAAACGTATACTCCATTTGCAGCAAAGAAAGGAATTTGCCTTTTCTGGGGACCACCTCTCATCCTACCTCCTTGCTTGTAGCTTCAATTTGGCCATCTGGAATCAATTGAGCACAGTAACCTTTCTAGAGAGGATACCAAGAGTAAACTGCAATGCACTGCTCGTTTTACACTCAGCAGTGGTGAGCCAAGTGCTGCACATTCAGCAGTAGGCCATTACACAGATGAACCTGGAGCTCCCACCAGAGGTCAAAGAGAAATGACAGAAGGAGCCAGACGGATGATGGCACAACATTGTATGTTGTCCTAAACTGACTGTTAGAGCTTTTGACCTGCATACGGGATCTCTTATTTTGTCACGTTTAGTTCTAGGCTGTTTTTGCTGTCTCTGCTCCTTGATTGCTTCATCCCAGGCCATAAACATTTACATTCCATTTGATCTAATTTGAGAGGAGGGAGATAAGAGGCCTCTAAATCTCGGGTGTCCTTGGGCCCTTGACAAGACCCTCTGTTCTTGGCATTCAGACTTGTGTTTTCTTTCTCTCTGGCATGCTGCATTACACAGCTTGTAATGTGAGCTGGGGCCTCTCTTTTACTTGGGTTAATGTCTTGAAAAAGGTGCTTTTTAAAAATGTACTGTTAGAACTTTACAATTTATGAATAGGGTGGATTGAACTAGTCCATATTATAAAACCATATCAGTAAGAATGGCAAATTAACAGTGGAAAAACAATTACCTTCTGGTCTTAGTCTTATGTCATCTGCTACTTGAGTCTAAAGGAATGATGTGCATTTCTTTGGTTTTATTGTAAAAAAATATTTAAGACAGGATTTGAGTTTAGTAGTTGATTTGAATGTGGTGTTGTGGTGCTGTAGTATGACATTACATTACATGGGTGTAATAAGGAATGTTTTTAATAAGAGAAATTACCAGGCATGTAAAAAGGTTTTTATGTGCTATCAGGAATGAGGCACTCTGCCCCCCTTGATCACTGGTTGTGCTCTCCTTGAGAGGATCCCAGCATGGGGTGGATCCCTTGCTTACAGTACATAGAATATGAACATAGATGCCTAAGCCAGTCCTTGACAGATTTTCTTAGGATTTAGGAACCAGGTTTGGAGCAATTATTTCTTTATGTATGTATACATTTATAAATGCACTCCCCTGCACCACTATATTTGAACACTTAGCTGTGAGAAGGTATGGTGGAATCTCTAAGTCCTGTAGCAGATCCAATGGTGTCCATCCCAGCAATGATTTAAGATTTCCCAAGTCTCTTTGCAGTGAAAAGCCACTGTCTCGGAGGCCCTTAGAGCTCACTAAACTGATGGTTGAGGCATTTTCTGGAGCTATTTGCTTTTCCTGTCGAATCCTTGAGTATGATTATACTGAACATTCTATCGCATCTTGTGTCTTAAGAAATAAAGTATAGCTTCTTGCTAAGTTTAACAAAATAGGGGTCTCTTTTACTAAAGGGTTGCCATAGGGCAACCCAGAACTACCGCTGGCCCAACACAGCTGCCAGCAGTAGTTCTGCCTCCAGTGCTCGCCATTTCTGGCGCTGCTGGATTAAAAATAAGTAAATACTGCAGGGGGTTATCACTGGGATAACTTAGGAGTCCTTATTGCCACCTCAGTGGGCGGCGGTAAGTACTGTTCCCCGCACATGGTCATGTGGTAAGGGCAAGCATACTGCATGGCCATGCGTTTTTTTCAGGCTTTTTACCCGCTGTAGTAAAAAGGGTCCTGGCACACCGGAAAAATGGCCACCATCGCTTCTGCTACCACAGGGCCCTTTTTACCGCAGCTTGATAAAAGGACCCTTAAATAAATGAAATCACATTGTCTTGGTTTTCAGAAAAAAAAAATGTCACTGGTATTGAGCTGTAGGTGGTTTGTCCTCCCATAGATCTAGTTGACCTCGACTGTGAAGTAACTGTATCTGTAACTTATTTCAGCTCTCTTTTATCTAAAAATTAGCAAATTCTTAGGGACAAGTGCAAATAATTTATCTGTGAATCACCCCACAACACACAAGTATATACCACGTATATGCACTCAGTTTATGCATACATATACAGCCACACCCAGGCCTACATAAGATTTATATAAAAATATAAAAAAATAATTAAAAAAATGTATGTGTGTATATATGTGTGTGTGTATATGTATGAAAATAGAATATCCTCCCTCCCCAGGCTAAATGGCCATAAAGACAGGTTATCTATCATAGTTGTGTCTTCAGGCTCATATGCTCTTTATTTTTTTTGGGGGGGGGGGGGGGAGGGTTATTCCTCTTACAAAATGTGTACAGGTAGGGGATTTTTACATTTCTAACATGTTTAATTTTTTTTCCAAAAATGTTAACCTGCGCATTTTTGTGTCATATTAAATGACAAAAAAAACCTAACATTTAGTGAAAAGGCCATCAGAAGTGCAAAATATGATATATTTAAGCCACCTCTTTTGACTACAGAATGGTGTTTAAGAATCTCCCTCTAGAGGAGGCAGGTTGCTAGTGCAGAGTAGCAGTGCTACAGCTGTCCTAGTGTGTAGGTTCTTAACATGCACTACAGATATACAAGACCTCAGCAGGGGGTACATGGCATCTGGGTATAAGTCCTCACCTCTCTCCATCTATCACCCTCACCAATATTACTATTGCTGCTGCTTCTCAGACCAACAGCGTTAAGCAGAGTCAACATCACACATGAAGACTGTGGCCCCCATGACTGTTTTATGCTGTTTTGGTGCTGGTCTGGAGAACCAACAGAGGTGACCAGGGGGAACAAAAGAGATGAAGGTAGACAGGGAGGGAAGTAAAGAAAACACTGGAGGGAAGGGGAAAAGGAAGATGGGAGATAGAGAGGAGACATTGGAAGGGTGGAGAGAGGTTAGAGTTAGTGAAAGACTGGGTAATAAGAGGAATGGGGATATGAGCCAGGGGAGAAAGACAGAAAGCTGTAGGTAGACATGGTAAAAAGAGAGAAATTGAAGACTGGATAGTAAGAATAAATCTGGACAGAGACAAAAAATAAATTGAAGAAAGCTGAGTAAAATGAGGAGAGGAAAAAAATGACAACATTTGAGATGATGGAAGGAAGCAGAAACCAGAGGTTGGACCAACATAATTAGAAAAATAAAATGACCAAACAAAGGTAGAAAAAGTAATTTTATTTTCCATTTCATGCTTGGAATATGTCGGTTTTTGGAATGCCCATTTCAAAAATTCTGCTGATCAGAACTTGGGGATACATGGCCATGGACAACTGCCCTAGTACATGAAACACACCGGCAGGATTATGACAGGACTCTTTAGATTTTGGAGGAATTCTGAACACAAATTTTAAAGTTCTGCATATTATATTTTGAGATGCTACAAAAGTTTTGCATACTTCTTGTAATCCCTTTTTTTGGCAGAATTCCACAACCATAATGCTTTACTTCATGCCTGTTCTGTTCCCTCCCCAGGCTCAACCCTGCCCAGCAATATCAATCTTCAGGTTCTACTCTTCCCAGCTGTCTGTCTCTCTGCACAACTCACCATGAAGTTGAACCCCCCTTCCCTGGCGGCCCTTCTCCCAGAATGGACATTTCCCAGTTTTCTCTCTCTGACCCTTAATTCTTTATCCCTCTCCTCCTCTGTTCCTCTGCTCTCTCTCCGTATCCCCAGCACTCTTATGGCCCTTCACAGTTTTCTCTTTCCGCTTGTCAGCCTTCCATGCCCCAGGTGCTCACTCCCTAACTCCTCACTCCCTAACTCCTACCAAGACTCTCCTCCCCCAGACATATACCCCCTGCTTGCTCCATCTCTTTCACTCTCCCACTATACACACCTCGGACTAGAGAATGACTCAGGGATAAAATTTGTCCCTGCCCTGTCTCCATGGGTTCTGTCCCCGTCCCCGCCCTGTCCCCGTGGGCTCTGTTCTCATCTGCAGCAGCCTCAAACACTTATGATTTTATATTTCAATTTTTTTATTAAAGTATAAAAAGGAACAATATGCTATTCAACTGTTGTGTATAAATTACACATAGAAAATAATAATAACAATGAGCAACTATAATAAACCCTTCCACCACCACCCTCTACCCTTCCAACCCCAACAACAGCTGACGTCTACTACTCCAAAGAATCCTAATCCACCCTGTTAAAATGTCCAGGGGTACAAAATACAACCCATTCTGTATGGCCTAGAGGGGAGAAATATGCCCTATGAAGCACTGTTATGATTTTTTTTAAATCTGTGGATGAATAAGAAGTTATCAACAATCTCTGGATTCAGTCTAGCTCTCCTGTCTTCCACAGTCCCTCCTGCAATAGAAGATGTCTTGTTTGAAGATGTGCTGGTAGCAGGATGTACAGGATAACCTACGCAAATTTTGCTAGCTGCGGCCAGCATGTTTGCTTGTTTTTCCAAAAAAATCAAAATATTGTCATCTGCATCGATCGAACAGTCTAGTTCATTAACAGGCTTCAAATAGAACATGACACGGGGGCAAAGTTTGTCCCTGTCCTCACGGGATCTGTCCCCGCCCCGTCTCCGCGGGTTCTGTCCCCGTCCCCATGTCATTCTCTATCTTGGACTCACTCCTTTCATTGTACGTCCTCCAGGTTGCACTCTAAACTTTCCCCCACTCCACACTGTGGTCACACAGCAGTGAGGAGGAGAGTCGTACAATGCAGAACTTGCGCAGAATTTGCCACCTCTGCGGGAGCAGGAGGATGAAATATCAGACCACACAACTCTCCTGGAAAGACGTGGCAACGACTGCACATCAGGTTGCACCCTCTTCTGGACAAACTGTGTGGTACTGTATGCAGCCATGCAGTTCAAATCAGCAGCGCAGGAAGAGGAGGAGACAGTTTGATATGCAAAGTGTTCATCAAACTGTCTCCTCCTCTTCCTGCGCTGCTGATTTGAACTGCATGGCTGCATACAGTACCACACAGTTTGTCCAGAGTTTTAGAAGAGGGTGCAACCTGATGTGCAGTCGTTGCCACGTCTTTCCAGGAGAGTTGTGTGGTCTGATATTTCATCCTCCTGCTCCCGCAGAGGTGGCAAATTCTGCGCAAGTTCTGCATTGTACGACTCCCACAATTCCCCAGGAGTAAAAATTTGTGTGCAAGTCACATTTAGCTGCTACCATTTAAAACTTGTAAATCTTGATGTTAACGAGGATCTGTTTGTGCTCAGATAACTTCCTCATTTGCAGGCATGGAATATTTTGTCCTCCAGTACTTAAAACAGTAATTGACCCCCTATCTGTGCATATATAGACTGAAAACAAGCATAAAGGTTTGATAAGTGGAAACAGTAGTTTTAACATAGACAATGGAGAAAGTCAAGGAAGACTTCAGGACCCTTAGCAATGGTAGTTAGTGTACAAGATAGGGATGGGTCACAAAGCAGGGATATTGAGGAGAAGGGGGGCAGCTATTCATGAAAGCTGGAAGGAAATGAAAGGACCATGATAGGGAACTGGCTGGGGCCGCTAGTTTTATGCAGTCTAGTGCTAGGATTTTTCCCATAACCACATCCCCCTCTCGTCTAGAATAAAATTGGGAGCTACTGTAGATAGCATGGATCCAGTCTGAATAACTTTGTAGCAGGCTGCAGAGAATGTTAAAATGTGCAATCCGGAAAACGATATGAACCCTTAACATAGCTGAAAGTCCTTTGACAGTATTGATTGTTGTTACTGATACTGCCTCATGCTGTATCCAGGCAAAATCTCTTCATTGAAAAAGAGGAGGAGCCCTTTGCCTAATTGTCTTGGATAAATGCATTCTTTCCTCCTTTTCAGGTGTTCACCTACAAAGCAAGCACAATCACGAGTCAGAAGGTGACACCCATGCATCCAACAAGCACAGAAGGGGTGGAAGATATGGCTGCTCTGGTAGACCTCCATGAAGGCTCCATCATGTACAACCTGTTCCAGAGATACCAGAAAAATCACATATACGTAAGGATGAATCACTTTAAACATTTTTTAAGCAAAAGTGGAAGGATTGTGCAGACCTTTGTCTTCTCCCTTTCCTTGAGTCCAAGGAAAAAGGTGTCCCTCATTCTTTGCCTGTGGCTAAAGTCTTTTGGAGATTACTATCTGCTCATGTTCCAGTATACCCCGGTATATATGTTTTCATCTCAGGAAAGCTATAGTTTGCTCTTATGGTCATTATCTAACCTCCTTAGAGGTATGTTCTGGATATACTAAACAATTGGGCTAGTAACGGCCTCTTCATTTTTTTTTTTTTTTTTTGTGTAGGTATTTCTCAGATGTTGAGGGAGAGTTGTGTACATTTTTTTTTAAGAATAGCTTAGCATAGCCTCCTGTTCATATATTTGCTGCATTCAATCACTGAACATCTGACTTGGCAGAAGATATTTAATTCTTTAACATAACAGTGGGGGAATAGTTTAGATTTTTTTTATGTTCATTGCTTTGTGAGGGTAAGGAAAACAAGTTTTTCTGTGCATTGGTTCTTTAACCAGTTCCTTGGAAATGGTACTTTGTGTTTGGATGGCAGTGACACTCTTGTAGTGACACCCTACTAGTTAGATGGAGAACGTTGCTGGAGTTGACCCTTGGAAATTGCAAAGTACAGGCTGACAGTGAAACTGAGAATCTTGAGAGATCTAGAGACCTGGTTTGAGTTTACTGTATTCCACTGAACTTGAGAGAGCTTCTTGTACAGTGATGGATATGGTGGATATCAGGGCAAGGGTTGCTTTTAAATGCACCCCTTCTTTTATGGACTTTGCATGCTTACAGACTCAAAAGGGCAGCATGACCTGCCCCTCCCTCAGCTTGGTAGCCAGGGCAGTGCCTGCTTGTCTACATTTTGCGACAGCCCTGATGATTGTGGTTGATAAATCACAAGTAGTAACATCATAGCTGAAGCTTCTCTTGGTTGCATGAAGGCACTGTGGGGTCACATTCAGGCGTGGTGAACATCAGAAAACCATAAAAGCTGATTCATGGTTCTCCACATCCTCTCCCACCTTTAGCTAGTAATCCGTGTTGCCCATAATAACCAAAAGATAATAGGTAGGACTAAATATAGGCTTGAGTGAAGTCAGAGGAATGTCAGACTGGAATGGTGAGGTGGCCTCACAAGTAAACGAAAAATATTTTTCTTTTAAGTATTGAGCATAACTTTTTTTTTTTTTTTTTTTATTGTAATATTACACTGTACAAACTGAAGAGTGAAATATTCAGAGAACAGTGTGGTAAATATGGCAAAAGCCTTCTGACGTGATGTGCTTAGCCACCCTGATTCCTTTCTTCCCCCTCCTTGGGCATGACTGGGCATTGTGGTTGCTTTGAAGACACATGAGAAGGAACACATAAGATATTGTGTGAAACCCATCTGCAGTTACTTGTGACAGGGCATGAGACGGCTAGGCGTTCAGGCTGAGTCAGTGACTCACTCAGAGCTGTGTAAGATTTCCTTCATGTTGCTTTAATCAGGATTGCTGAAATTTTGCTCAAATCCGTAAGCCAGGTTAAGAGCCTAGCCGTCTCATGCCCAAGAGTTCAGTCCTTTAAAAGTCACGACTGCTGCAAAATTGAAAAAGGGTCTTCTCACAGTCACTGTCTTCTCTTCATATTCTTATCACTTTTCTTCTTCTATCTGCTTACCCTCTATCCATCTCTTATTCCTCTCCACTTTCCAGCTCCTCCTGTTTATACCATTTTGTATTACATTTATATACTGCCTTCCTCCAACAACAGCCTGACCCAAAGCAGTTTGAATCAAACAAAATAATCAAACACATCATAGTTTCATACAGCAGTAAAATTCAATCACACAAAGAATACATCTCTAAAATATAGATATGTTAACAATCTAGAGCCATGACTCAGACTACCCATTGTCACTGATTGTGCAAATGCATCACAATCTCTCACTTATTCCCCACCCCTAATGATCTTACAAGTTGCCAACTTCTAAATCCTCCCCACAACATAACAAAAATAGTATAGATCAAACAGGGGCATAGCCAGACAACAGATTTTGGGTGGGCTTAGACAAGAAGTGGGTGGGCACCAAGTGTTCTCCTCTCACCACCACCACCAAAAAAAAAAATATCTCAGCTGGCGTGAAAACGCTTCTTTCCACCTTAGCACTCTGCAGCAGGCATGTGCTGAAAACTGAGAATGTGCAGGTGCCGGTATCGTGGAGAGTAGCGTTTTTGTTACCATCAGGGGAAAGACTTCAGCTGGTGGAGCTTGGAATCCCCACCAGCTACTGTTAAACGTGTGCTACTGTTGGGTGGGCTTGAGCCTTAAGTGGGTGGGCCCTGGCCCACCCAGGCCCACCTGTGGCTACGCCTCTGGATCAGTAACATTTGTCATGTTCTTAGTGCTTGAAACAATACTAATAGTAATGCTTGTCAGCAATTGCACACACATTCAAAATTAAGAAATGCTATACATTGAAAATTAGTTTCTCTCTGTAGCTGTTTGTGTGATTTATTTCCTTGTTTTCATTCTATTTTATGTATTCTTTTCAGTTTTCCCCTTTCTTTTGTCACTTCTCTTTATCCTTTTCATTCATCTCTTCCTCACTGTCCTTGCACCTCTTTCTAATGTCTCTCCTCCTACACATCTCCACATTAAATCCACACGCTTGACAGCCCGTGTTGGTCTCTCAGCTGCCTGTTCCCTAACCATACATACTGCTGACCCCAACAGCATAGAATTTCCTATCTAGGCCTCTATGCATATGATGCCATGACATTCAGGATTTCAACAGTCCTGACATTAATAGTGTTATAATCCTGGCTTCGTAGGTAAAATAAAAATGTAGTTTGTATATAGGAATGTGTATATGTGTGTCCTTGTGCCAAGAGGAGCTGTTACCCTCCTTATATAGAAAAGGAGAAGAGGAAGGGAGTGCAGAAGTCAGAGGAGAGAGGGAAAAGTAAACCAAACAGATGAGTCTGCCCTCCCCCCTTCCCCCCAAAAAAATATATCCCTTGCTCCTACAAATTTTGCCTGACAACTAGTCTTTCTAAATATTTTCCACCATGGCTAGCTATGTATACGAAGGCATTTCTGTTGTGGGAAAGATTTAAACTGAAGACACTACGTCCCTGCACCCACACTGAAAATCTTGAACTGCTGCTGCTCTGGAATTAAAGTAATTTAGAAAACTGCAGCATGCAAATAGAAAGTACCTTTTAAATTCTTTCTGTTCTAATGCTGCACGACATCTCTGTCTAGTGCCTGGAAATCAGAGATTCTTCCACATGCCTATAAATGGATTACAAAACTTTGGGTTTATAGCTGATATGGAAAAGATCATGGCACAGAACAGCAAGATCCTGGCTAAATGGGAGCACATATGGAAACCCTTTCTTACTCATTGCTTATTTGTTTTATTGCATAGTCTGGTGGAGAAGGAAGGGGATAAGTAGGGCTTTCTTTCTTTCTGTCTTTCTTATGTTTGATGTATGTTGCCTTGAGCTTCTAATAAAAAGACCTCTGAAAATTAAAATAAAAACCTCCTTATCTTGCTCCTGCTTCCTTGAGGATGTCAGTAGCATCAATTATTGTAATTATACAGTTTATATCATACTAAAGCACTGTGCGCACGTTACTGTTATGACAAACACACATTTCTGCATCTGTGGGTGGAGGCTTTGAAATTTTGAGTAACCTCATCAGGCGCAGTTTGTTTCTAGATGGACTTACAAAGTTGTGCGTAATTTGTATAAAATGCTACAGTTCCATGCATGCCCTTGGCACTTAGGCATGAGCACTTAACACCTGCTCTATGGTTTCTGCAAGTGCTTGTGTCCAAATTATTGATGCATAAAGTAAATCCTTGGAGAAATGCTCGTTAGGAACACTGGACAGTAAAGTGGTTTACATTTATTGTATGCAGGTACCTTCTATGTCCTTAGCGGGCACAAAATGTAAAATTTTCCCCCCAGGTTTTCAGCCCACTATACTAATCATTCAGCTACTCCTCCAGAAACAAGCCCCCCCCACCCCCAATAACTCCTAAGAGCATTCACTCTCCAGATTCCAGAAGATCTCACCCCCAGATGAACTCCCCACCCCAGTAGGCTATAAGTATTATAATACTATTTTTTTCCCTTATGTGCACTACCAATTTTCAAGTTGGCAGTACCAGAGGCAGGACTTGAGTGGGCATCACTCCTGCTTCTCCTGTTAGGTAGGTCAGGTAGGCTTGGATAGACTTGGGGGAGGGATCAGGGTGGGAGAGTGCCTCTAGATACCAGGAATTTTAATTTTTTTTATTGGACAAAAGGGGTTAGGGTCCCAGGGGGAGCTTCTACAAAGAGGGGGAGAGAGGGAGATGCTGATATGAGGATTTTTAAAATGTCATTCTTCCTGTCAATGCCTGAGCCAATCGCTGCTCAAGCACCAACAGGAAAGTTGACATTAATCATAAGCTGCACATTACTTTTGTGATTTTAACACAGCAGTAATTTTGCATGCTCATTGATTTTAGAACATTCTGCGATATTTTGTGGTAGAGCTCTGGCTCAACCATGAGGCTTAACTGCATCTGTCCCTTAGATTGTAAGCCTTCTGGGGTCAGGGAAATAGCTAATATACCTGAATGTAACTTAACTTGAAATTCTACTGAAAAAGGTGTGAGCAAAATCCAAATAAAGATGGTAAGAAATTGTCAGCTGGTTGATACCATGTAATGGGGGCACACCTTCGGCTTAAAGAGCAAATCATTTAGCAAAGAAACTTAATGCAGGGAAAAATTGCAAACACGGTACTAGACAGAAGATATGAGCTGTGGACCTCATCAGCCTCATGCCTTAATCTACTTTGCAATCAGTGATGGCACGGTTCTGAATACAGGATTCCTGGTAGTGTGCAGTGTTCTAACTTGTTTCAATGCTCTGAATGTGTTGGGATCCTGAATAGGCCTGATTTGTGGCAACAAACCGAAAGGTTGTGGCAACCCAGCCCCTGCACTAAAGCTTATAAGTCCTGTGGTGTAAGGATGGAGAAACGTATTTTCAAGCACAGTCAAAGCAAGGTGTGGAAGGTGAGCTCATGGTGGCTATGACTCATTGAATTTGCAGTGACCACAAATGGTATTGCTGGCAAGGTGCCGGGATGCTGTGCATTACAGTACAAAAAGAGGCTCTGGTGGAAAGCCCTCTGAAAAGCTACCTTACTGCTGGAGCAACCCATCAAATGTCAGGTGGCAGGTAATCAGGCTGTCAAAAAACAAAAGCAAAATCAGGTCTAAATGATACCTTGTGATGGCTGTGTTTATAGGCCCTAGAGGTGGGTGAGACCTCCGGGGCCAATGCAATAAAGTGCGGTAGCCTTTGTGCACAGCTTAACTCTGCTTTAGCTCACAATTTTGTGGGCACCCTATGTTAAAAACAAGCTTTATGTCCAAGCTGATTGTGTTCAAAGATTTGCACTGACATCAGCACAAGTGGTAATGAAGGCATTAGCTAATAAAGGCAAATGCGGAGACGTACACAGAAGATCCAGAGGCAGAGTGGAGGTTTTTTTTAAAAAGTTTGTTTAAAATTCTGAGGCTTTAATACCAGAACGATCACTGGGGCCATTTTGACCTCTAATGAAATTAGACTTTTTTTTAACCTTTAATTTCTGAGTGAATCTATGACTTTTCCTGCTCACTGGTGTTCTACATGACATGTAAATTTAAAGGGGTTAGCTACGGTATTTTCCAATATATAAGCCGTCACCTAGAAAATCCATAGGGGACAAAATCGACCCCTTTGACATTTCAACCTGGCTTTCTTCAGAGTGAGGTAGTGGAGTCTGTTTGAGGGACTGTTTCGTTTGTTATACTTTTCAGTCTGGATTGTTTAATGTGGGAAGAGTCATTAATTTTCATCTAATAAATGAGCACCTCCAGAATAAAAGGAGATGTATGGGTCCTTGTATATTCAATTTGAAGAAAAGGTGGTGAAACTGTTCATCACTGAGTAATTTGAACTTTGAAGTGCAGATGAAGTACTTGGTCCTGGGCATTGATTTTATAAGCTTTGCATTACGGATCAGGTGGTTGGTCTTTGCATTGATTTTTTTTAATTTTTTTTATTTTATCTTAGCCTTTGCTGTTGTATGAGCGGCCGCCAGGCTTTGTTTGTTGAGACCTTTGTCACTTTGATGCTTTCTGCTTAGACTGCAAATGGACAGCAGCAATTTTCTAGTTTTTTAAGAAAACTTTATTATGCAACTGTTATCCTATTGGCAGCTTTTTTTTAGGACTTCCTATACTCTGTAGCGTTTCCCAAAAATAACAAAAGGTATGATATTGGTCAAACCAGTGGCGTAGCCACAGGTGGGCTTGGGTGGGCCAGGGCCCACCCAACAATAGCACATGTTTAGTGGTAACTGGAGGGAATCCGAAGCTTCGCCAGCTAAAGATTTTTCCCCTGATGGTAACGAAAACGCTACTCTCAATGACACTGGCACCAGAGCATGCTCAGTTTTCAGTGCATGCCTGCTGCCAAGGTGGAAAGAAGCGTTTTCCCACCAGCTGAGATAATTTTTTTTTTTGGGGGGAGGGGGGGGGGTAGTACACTTGGTGCCCACCCAATTCTTGCCTAGGCCCACCCAAAATCTGTTGTCTGGCTACGCCCCTGGGTCAAACATGCCTCATGGATGTCCTTTTAGGGTTGAAGTTCCAAAACAACTTCAAAATCTGGATGATGAAGAATCAAAGAAAGCATGGCAGTTGGACAGCTTATTTCTAGAACTTTTTATGCCTTTGTTGTGATTTTTGTGCTGCCTACAGAGCAAATGGCTTTCCTGTAGAAAGTCTTCGGTCAACTGTATGGGGGCCCAGATTTTTCACTGGCAATATGCTATAAAATAGATTCCAGGAAATTTTACAATATGTACAGTTTGGCATAAAGTCAACAAGATCAATTTGGAAGACAGATAAATTTACATTAGTGGCAGAAGTCTGGAACCATTCCTTACTGCAAACTAGGAGTAAATATGATTGATGTGCAGTTTTTTCCTACCAAAGCAAGGTATCCATTTATTCAGTGCATGTCGAGCAAATCTGATAAAATTGGAACCAAACTATGGCTCACAGCAGAAACTGAAATCAAGTACCTTTCTTGAATGGCTTCCCATATGTAGGTAAAGATCTCTGCCCTGCTGGCTATTCTGTTTCAGAGAATATTGTCCTCAGGCTGCTAGACCCTTTTTTTGAACAAGCAAAGAAATGTTACTAGTTTTTTGTTTTTTTTTTTACTTGAGTGAAACTAGCTGAGAAGTTGAAGACCAAGAGTAAGAGCATTTTGGGAACAGTGAATCAGTCACAAAGAGGATCTAAAGAAAAAAAACTCCAAGTGAATCTCAACTGCACCATTGCGATGACACATCTGCTACTGAATACCCTCCATACAGCTGTCCATATTGGAACTGAGGGAAAAAAAAGATACCCGAGACATTAGTCTTTTACAACAAGACAACATAGTGGGTTGACACTTTTGGATCTAATGGCTTGAAAGTAAATCGGGAAGTCGCAGGTTTTCCACAATGTCCTTGATCTGGCTTTGATTAACACAACAGTGTTGTACAGTACTGTTGCTGGCAAGGAGATAGTTGATATGAATTTATCCTCCAGTTAGCTTTGGATCTTCGACAGCACTACTACATCTCCTCCAGATGGTGTAGGCTAGAGGCACCTGTCAACCTAGAAAATGCTGGGGGGGGGGGGGGGGGGGGGAGCCTCAAATGATGAAAGTGCCAGATTGTGATGTGCAGTGGAAATAAAACTGTGGAAGTTTGTGGAGCCTGTAAGAAGTCCATGTATGTGGGCAGAGTACCAGAAAAGTTGAGAAGCACTGTGTCTGGTATGCATTCTAGAATAACTGATATTTACAGAATTTTCTCTATTTCAAAACACCTTTTGATTTTTTTACTTCCATTTGTTCACTTATTCATATTTTTTTTCCAATTTCCATAGTTCACCTGTTCAATACCCATATTTGTTTTAATCATTCCCACAATATAACCCCCTAATCCCTTATTGATCCTGTCAATAGATTGTAAATTCTATAGAGCAGGGTCGGTCTCTTGTTTTGTGCCATCTAGTAGCACTATAGAAATTATTATTAGTAGTGGTAGTATTAAATGTTCATACCCTCAGATTCTATATTGCATGCCTAGAGATCCCTGCCGACATTGTTGCAGGTTTTATAATAATACATGTACCTTAACAAGCTAATGAGCGCTGATAACATCATTTAACAAGTAATAAAGAGCACTAATTGGCAACGATTAGAATTTATACGCACAACTCGCTAAGTGTGTTCTGTAACAAGGGCACCGAACTTATTCACACATGCAGGCAAAAGGGGTGTGGCTATGGGCAGGGAAATGGGCATTTCGTGGGCGTTCTGAAATTTACGCGCATAGTTATAGATTATGGCCCAGTGGACGTAAACCTGTGAGCCGGGATTTATGTCATTTTCATTGGTGTAAATGGATGTGCGTGGTTTTAGGCGCTGAGATATTTGGGTCTGCCATGCAGCAGGGGCTTAGCTACGTGGGGGCACGGGGGCCTGGGCCCCCGTAGATTTGGCCCTGGACCCCCTGCCACCAGCCCTCCTCCGCTGCCGCAGTTGCCTCCCTTTGCTGGTGGGGACCCCAACCCCCGCCAACCGAGGTCCTCGCCTTCCGGCTTCATTCTTTGTGCAGGACATCAGACTCACAGAAACAGAATGAAGCCTTGCAGATCAGCCAGTAGTGTGTCCGCACCAGAAGAAGAGGACCTTGGCTGGTGGGGGTTGGGGTCCCCGCCAGCAAAGGTACACGACTGCGGCAGCGGGGGAGGGCTGGTGGCGGTGGGAAGGGGGGGTCAAAAGGGTTGGCGCCTGGGGGGCAATGTTGGTAGTGGCGGCGCTGGGGGGGGGGCTAAAATGTGCCCCCTCACCTCGGGCTCTGGACCCCCCCTCACGCCAAAGTCTGGCTACACCCCTGCCATGCAAGCACACGTATGAAGCACCCCTAAAACTAGGCGCCGATTATAGAATACGGTCTGCACTGATTTCAGCGCCAATTGTTTTTCGCCATGTCTAGAATCTCCCCCCCCCCCCCCCCCCCCCCATAATCTGCGTCTGTGTTGGGATGCTATTCTGTGCATAAACAATGTTAGTACTGCAAAACCTGTATGACTAGAATGGTATTTCAGCACATGCAGCTCTTCACGCACAGTAATTTTTTTTGGTGCACAAGGTATAGCTGCCACTACCTGTGTGTGTGCATGTGTCCGGTGTGCGCTCTTCCATTTAGTGCACGTTTTCTGCACACAGCCTACGTGTGCACTGTTTGTGTACCGAGATATGGTTAATATGTTCTTTTAAAAAATGTGATAGTTTCATTCTATTATGTTCAACTTTATTGGCTGCCAGTAGAAGGTAGAATATTTTTTTTTAAACTGTGCTGCTTTGTTTGTAAAATAGTACAAGCATATGCACCAGTTTATGCTGTTTGTGGTTAAAGTGCTAGGTTCAGGAATTAATACTCTCAATACTTTAGATTATCGTGTCCAATATTTAAGAGTTTGTGGTTAAATTCTATTTTTTCCTGTCTATTCTCTTATCAAGCAGCTAAACATTGGAATGCTTTGTCAACATCAATTATTTGTCTGGCTTGCTACCCTTTCTGTAGATTGTTTAAGGCTGCTTAAATAATTTGTTGTTTTAAAGATTTTATTATTATTTTATTGCTGTTGTAATTCCAAGTTTATGTTTGCTGGTTTAATTTTACTGTGATCTGCTTCAAACCAATATTGACATGAGTGGAATATAAATTCTTGGTAATGTAACATAAAGTTGGGGATCAGAATATGTTTTTATGCTACCGTTAGGAAGCAATGCGCTGAGCTCTAATATGAGGTTACTGCGTTCTTCCCATCGGAGAACACTGTAATGGAGTACTGTTGACACTGAAGGGATTCCTTTGGAGCCTCACATCCAAGCACTAAGGGGCCCTTTTACTAAGCTGCATAAGCGTCTACGTGTGCCAAAATGGATTTACTACACGACTACCGCGTGGCTCTTGTGGTAATTTCATTTTTGGGGCGAGTCCGAAAAATAATTTTTATTTTCAGACACACGCACCAAGTGGCACATATGACGCGCATAGGCCATTACCGCCTGATTACCTCATGAGTTTTACCACTAGGTCCATGGTTTGTGGTAATGTCTCAGATCCAAAATGGACGTGCGCCAATTTTGATTTTGCCGCACGTCCATTTTCGTCAAAAAATTTAAAAAGTCCTTTTTTACAGGCACGCTGAAAAATGGATCAGTGCGTGCCCAAAACTCGTGCCTACACTACCGCAAGCCATTTTTCAGCGCACCTTTGTAAAAGGACCCCTCAGTGAGCTTCTTTTCCTGACATTTTGAAGGTAAGGGACATCTCTAAAAGCCCAAAAACTTGCCTTGTCTTTTCTTTGTATATTGGAATCTTTTCATATGTGTGCTTGCATGGCAGACCCAGGTTTCAGAAAGAACGGTGCTTTGTTGCACAAGGCAACAAAGGGGTTTCGCTGGCTCAAGGACTTGGTAATATCACTCATTTCTGAGAATTAAAGCTTGTGGAGTTTATAGACGAGATAGATATTCCTATCTGCACAAATGTACTCAAACTATCCTGTGAACATTCTGGTGTATTTATTTGTGAATTTAGAAATAAGCAATCCCATAACATAAGAGTTGCTTTTCTGTAATTTTGTTCTGTATATTGAAATCTATTTCCCCATATCTCCCCTCAGCCATTTTTTCTCCAAGCTGAAGAGCCCTAGCCGCTTCAGCCTCTCCTCATAGGGAAGTCGTCCCGTCCCCTTTATCATTTTCGTCGCCCTTCTCTGTACCTTTTCTAATACCTTTTCTGTCACCTTGTCTGGGTGCTCCATGGATCTCCTTGAGCAGGTGGACTTAGCAGTATCTCTGTACTTCATTGATCCCTCTTCCTTGCTTACATCAACGCAGGCAGCAGGCTCATTGGCTTGGGCTGACAGCCTGTCGCCTTTGTCCATTCCGCTGTGCCCAGCAGCACAGTGTGTTCCTCGCTGTTGCACCATAGAACTCCTGCTGAAGTGGTCCTCTGCATGTGGTTAATTATGCAACTTTGTGATTGTGTGTGCTTATTAATTATGCATGTGAATAATCTGTAGTTCCTCAGGGTGTATCTAAAGAGATTTTTATCCTTGCCTCTGCTGATGAGCAATACAGTCCCTTCATTTCTCCTGGTAAATGTTTCTTCCTTTTGCGTGCTGTATTTTTTATGTCTTTTCTTTCCTTGGTGAGTCTTGGTACTATCTCTTTCTCTTATGAACTTAGTTGTTTCTGTAGTATACTTTCTGATTGCTGCCCATAGTTCTTATGTATCCACTAGGAAAAAAGGCCTGTTTCTGAAACCAATGAAACGGGCGCTAGCAAGGTATTGGCTTCCTGCAATTAATGTTTTGAAAGGGATTGTTAGGAGAAATGTGTTGTCATTCTAATGAATAATTTACATTGTTGTATTATGTGTAATGTGTAATATCTTTTTTGTTGTTTTTCTGTTTTTTTTTCTTTGTGTTGGTTGTGTGTGTGGATGTGAGTGAGAGATGCTGATTCTGCATGTTAGTGCTTGTGTATTTTTTTTTTTTGGGGGGGGAGTGTGTGGGTGTGAGTGAGAGACAGAGATCTTGATTCACTATGGCAGAGTTTGTGTATGATGTGGTGGTGGTGGTTGGGGGGAATGTGTGTGTGTGTGTCTTAGTGAGAGAGAGATCTTGATTTTCCATTTTAGAGTTTGTGTATTAAGGGGAGTGTGTGGGTGTGAGTGAGAGAGAGAGATGCTGTTTCTCCATTGCACAGTGTGTGTATGATGTTGGGGGGGGGGGGGGGGAAGGAATGTGTGTCTGTCAGACAGAAAGATGGTGATTGTCCCTTGGAGAGTTTGTGTATGATGTGGGAGGTGGTGGGGAGGATGGCAGAGTTTGTGTATGATGGGGGGAAGGGTGGAGAGGATAGCGGCGGCGTCTGTGTGTGAGTGTGTTTGGAGGGGGGACAATTGCTTTTCTTCCCCTAAACTTCCCTTTCCTTAGCCCCGTACCGGAAGGGGGGGGGGGCCATGGTTATTGATTTGGTTGGGAGTGTGTGAGTTGCATGACCAATCTGCGTTGCCATTCTTGGGGGGGGGGGGGGGGGGGGGGGGGGGGGGGGGGGGGGGGATGGTAGCGGTGTTCCACATCAGTGTTTGTGTTTTTTTTTTGGGGGGGGGAGGTTGGGGGGCTGTGGGTGTGTGTGTGTGTGTGTGAGTCAGAGAGAGATGTGTTGAATTTCCTTGGTAGAGTTTGTGTATTAAGGGGGTGGGGCTGGGAGTGTGTGTGAGTGAGAAAGAGAGATGCTGTCTCATGGCAGAGTGTGTGTATGTTCTTGTGGGTGGGGGGGTGGAGTTTGGTTGTGGGTGTGAGTGAGAGATGGTAATTCTCCATGGTACAGCTTGTGTATTTAGTGGGGGGGGGGGGGGAGTGTGTGGGTGTGAGTGAGAGAAGAGATCTAGATTCACCGTGGCAGAGTTTGTGTATGATGATGTGGAGGTGGTTGGGGGGAGTGTGTGTGTGTGTCTGAGTGAGAGATAGAGATGTTGATTTTTCCTTTTAGAGTTTGTGTATTAAGGGAGGTGGGAGGGGGGAGTGTGTGACTGTGAGTGACAGAGATGCTGTTTCTCCATGGCACAGTGTGTGTATGATGATTTGGGGGGGGGGGGGGGGGTGGTGTTTGAAGGAATGTATGCCTGTTGATTGGCCCTTGGAGAGTTTATGTATGATGTGGGTGGTGGTGTTGGTGGTGGGGGTGGGGAGGGTGTCAGAGTTTGTGTATGATGTGGGGGGTGGGGGCAGTGTAGCGGCGTGTGTGTGTGTGTGAGCACTCACCTATTGGCTACAGTCAAAGTTTCCTTTGTATTGCAAGCATTCCAAGTATGCATACCAATAGAAAGATGTTTTGCTTAAAAGTGAGAGAAAAATGTTTTACATACTTCCATTAAGTACCTTAGTGGTGAAGCTATGTCTTCATTGACTGTAGTTTATGGAGATAGGATCAAAGGAATTAACATATTGGAGAAACTGCCATTTATCCTCATATACTGGATCCTTAGCATGACAAAATACCTGAAGCTGGATCTGTTAAAATCAGGTTTCCTCTCATGTTTTTACAGCCCTGAAGTGTTCTCCCTCCAGCACCGGCGATTCAGAAGTCAGCCTTCTTGCCAGCGACAGGGCCTCTCCTCAGGCGCATCCCACCTCTGCGGAAAACAGGACGTTGCATTACAGTCGGTGGGATGGGCCTGAGGAGAGACCCTGATGCTGGCAGATGGCTGACTATCTGAATCGCTGGTGCCGGAGGGAGAACGCTTCAGGGCACTGAAAATGACCACACGGACTGCAGAGAGGCTGCGGGCGAAACATGAAAGTTGCAAGACTTGTGGGGTGGGGGTGGAGAAGGGAGAAAGAGCTGCCCAAGGAGGCTTTAATAGACAGGAGTGGAAGTGAGCCTATGTAGTCCATTGTAAGCAAGGAAGCCGGTTTGGTTAATCTGTTTCCACCCCCCTGTGACGTGCCGCACTCTTCATTTATATAGTAGGATTACCCGCCCTCAACGTCATCACGTTTTGACGCGAGGGTGGGGCAGAGAGAGATGTGACAGACTTACAAATGTTACGAACCCTTCACTGAAGCCACGGAGTCAGCTTCAGAACGTTGGCGGTGCTTTTTATTATAGTAGATAGATGAGATTGTATTCTATTCTATTTCTATCCTAAGTTTTGTCGTCCACCCAAACCCAGCTGATCTAAGGCAGATAAAAGAGAACGAAATACTGTTGGAATTACAATGCGATGAGAAAGCAAAAATTAAGTTAATGTAGCTAATGGCTTCCAAACATTTTTTTTTTTTTTAAACAAACATGACCTATATGCCCATATCACCCCCTCTCCTCAAGTCACTTCACTGGCTTCCGATCAGGTACCGCATACAGTTCAAGCTTCTCCTACTTACCTACAAATGCACTCGATCTGCAGCCCCTCATTACCTCTCCACCCTCATCTCCCCTTACGTTCCTACCCGTAACCTCTGTTCACAGGTCAAATCCCTCCTCTCAGTACCCTTCTTCACTACCGCCAATTCCAGGCTCCACCCTTTCTGCCTCGCCTCACCCTATGCCTGGAATAAACTCCCTGAGCCCATACACCAAGCCCCCTCCCTGCCCATCTTCAAATCCTTACTCAAAGCCCACCTCTTCAATGTCGCCTTCGGCACATAACTATTATACCTCCATCCAGAATATCTAGACTGCCCCAACTTGACACTTCGTCCTTTAGATTGTAAGCTCCTTTGAGCAGGGACTGTCCTTCGTTGTTAAACTGTACAGTGCTGCGTAACCCTAGTAGCGCTTTAGAAATGTTAAGTAGTAGTAGTTTTCAAATACTTACAAAATAGATTATATGAAGATTGTAATTTAATTTTGAAAGGAAGCTCATTCGTCCGCATTTTATAATAATTGAAGCTTACACTGTGATCTAGTGAATATCCCTGAGAACAATGAGTTACAGTAGTTGAGTTGTGGAAGAATTAAGGTTTTGACCAATAATCTAAATTGATCTTTATAGAACAAGGACCTTACTGATCTCAGTTGTCTTAAGTTAAAAAAAAAAAGTTATTTTGTGAGATTTTTTACTTGTAATTCCATTGATACATTTGAATCTGATGTCACTCCTAACAGCCTAGCTTTTTCTATTGGGAGGGATTCTCTTGAATCATGGGTTCTCAACCCATTCCATGGGACACACTTAGCCAGTCAGTTTTTCAGGATACCCACAATGAGTATCCATGAGGTAGATTCATGCCCTACCTCCTTTGTATACAAATGTATCTCATTCATATTTATTGTAGGTATCCTGAAAACCTGACTGGTAAGGTGTGTCCCGGGGACTGGGTTGAGAACCCCTGTCTAGAATTAAGGGGAGTATCTGTTGGTACAGAAACAAATGTTACCTAGCCATAAAACCTTTTGTTTTTAATGTATTTAGCTTTCTCCGAGGACAAGCAGGCTGCTTGTTCTCACGACTGGGTGACGTCCGCGGCAGCCCCCACCAACCGGAAATAAGCTTCGCGGGACGGTCGACACGCAGGGCACGCCCACCGCGCATGCGCGGCCGTCTTCCCGCCCGTGCGCGACCGCTCCCGCCAGTTACTTTTTTTCCGCGACTGAGAGAGTTGTGTTTTCCCCTCTCTCTCGTTTCAGCCGCCGGATTTTTTCGACCGCGTTTACGCGGATCGTCGCTTTTGGCCTGTTCGGCCTCTTCTTCTTCTTCTTCTTTCTCTTTTATTAAAAAAAAAAAAAAAAAAAAAAAGAATTTTGCGCGTGTGGAGCACGCGCTCCTTCTTTTCCCTCGCTTTCTAGCGGGGACGCCTCGTTGCGGCCTAGTGGCCGCTCGGTCGGTTTCAGTTTCGTGGTGTGATTTTAGCCACCATTGCCGACTTTGACTTCGCCGACGCGATTTTTCCGTCGATGTCCTCGAAGGTCCCGAGTGGATTTAAAAAGTGTGGTCGCTGCGGCCGGCCGATCTCGCAGACCGACACCCACGCTTGGTGCCTCCAGTGCCTCGGGCCGGAGCACAATCTCAAGTCGTGCGTTTTGTGTCTCGGTCTCCGGAAACGGACTCAGGTTGCGAGGCAAGTTCTGCGGGACCGTCTTTTTGGAACTTGCGCCGGCCCCTCGACGTCGACCTCGACGGCATCGGTATCGAAGACCGGTTCTTCGGTACCGGTATCGATGCCCGAGACATCGGCACCGATGGCAGCGACCCCAGGAGAACAGGTCCCGTCGGCCCGCCGGTCCGCCGGCGAGAGTGGGGTAGAGAGACCGCGTGGGCAGTCGGCCCCGGTCACTCCCTCAACTCGTGAGCCACGGGACCGAACCCTGTCGGACCCGGTACCCCGAGACCGAGGGGGATCGACCTCCTCCTCCTCCATGCCCTCCGGCACCGGTGACGTGCACCGGAAAAAAAGACAAGAAGCGCCGTCACCGGGAGCCCTCGGTGCACCCTGAAGAGGAGTCGACGCCGAAGCGTCATCGCAGAGAGGAGAGATCTCCGTCGGTGGTGGAGGTACCGACGCGTCGGGGTTCAGGCACCTCGGTGCCGTCTCCTGGCCCCCAGCAGCTTCCGGCACCGACACCCTTACCGGCCCCACCGCCTTTCCCGGCAGCGGGCCTGGACGAGTGCCTCAGAGCCATCCTTCCGGGGATCCTGGAAGGGCTGATGCGCCAGGCTGTGCCGGCGCCGGGGGTGCTTGCGCCCTCGGCGCCGATGACTGTG
Organism: Microcaecilia unicolor; assembly: GCF_901765095.1. Lineage (NCBI taxonomy): Eukaryota > Metazoa > Chordata > Amphibia > Gymnophiona > Siphonopidae > Microcaecilia > Microcaecilia unicolor. The sequence goes on along the minus strand of NC_044031.1, from coordinate 287,886,883 downwards.
GCGCCGGCGAGCTCTAGCCCGGCGCCGGGGCAGTCGACACCGCCGCCGCTTGCGGTGCCGGTCTCAACAGCCACGCAGGTGGAGTCCCCGTCGACGTCGATGGAGGGAGCTCCGTCCCCGCCGGCGCGGGAGTCCACCGCTCGACGACACCGAGACCTCGGTGCCTCGACGTCGAGCCGGGCCCGGTACCGGACGCAGCTACATGAGCTAATGTCCGATACCGAGGATGAGGACTCGTGGGGGGAAGAGGAGGACCCGAGATATTTCTCCTCAGAGGAGTCTACGGGCCTTCCCTCGGACCCCACGCCGTCACCGGAGAGGAAGCTCTCACCTCCTGAGAGTCTCTCCTTTGCCTCCTTTGTGCGGGATATGTCTATAAGCATTCCCTTTCCCGTGGTCTCTGTGGAAGAGCCGAGGGCCGAGATGCTCGAGGTCCTCGACTATCCATCACCACCTAGAGAGTCCTCCACGGTACCGCTGCACAATGTCCTGAAGGAGACGCTGCTCCGGAACTGGGTGCGACCACTAACTAATCCCACCATTCCCAAGAAAGCAGAGTCCCAGTACAGGATCCACTCTGACCCAGAGCTCATGCGGCCCCAGTTGCCCCATGACTCAGCGGTCGTGGATTCTGCTCTCAAGAGGGCACGGAGTTCGAGGGATACCGCCTCGGCGCCCCCGGGGCGGGAGTCTCGCACTCTGGACTCATTTGGGAGGAAGGCCTACCAATCCTCCATGCTCGTGACCCGCATCCAATCTTACCTGCTCTATATGAGCATCCACATGCGGACCAATGTGCAACAGCTGGCGGACCTGGTCGATAAGCTCCCGCCGGAGCAGTCCAGGCCTTATCAGGAGGTGGTCAGGCAGCTGAAGGCGTGCAGAAAGTTCCTGTCCAGGGGGATTTTTGACACCTGTGACGTGGCATCTCGTGCTGCGGCCCAAGGTATAGTGATGCGCAGGCTCTCATGGCTGCGTGCCTCTGACCTGGACAACCGCACCCAGCAGAGACTGGCTGACGTCCCTTGCCGGGGGGATAACATTTTCGGTGAGAAGGTCGAGCAGATGGTGGACCAACTGCATCAGCGGGAAAACCGCTCTCGACAAGCTCTCCCACCGGGCGCCTTCAGCACCCGCCCCCACGGGTGGGCGTTTTTCCCGGGCACGTCAGGCTGCACCCTATTCTTTTGCAAAGCGTAGGTGCAACCAGCCGGCCCGAAGGCCTCGCCAGGCACAGGGACAGCCCCAGCGCGCTCGTTCTCGTCAACAGCGTGCGCCTAAGCAGCCCCCTGCGCCTCCACAGCAAAAGCCGGGGACGGGCTTTTGACTGGATCCACGGGAACATAGCCGCCCTACAAGTGTCCGTACCGGACGATCTGCCGGTCGGAGGGAGGTTAAAATTTTTTCACCAAAGGTGGCCTCTCATAACCTCCGACCAGTGGGTTCTCCAAATAGTGCGGTGCGGATACGCCCTGAATTTGGCCTCCCTGCCTCCAAATTGTCCTTCGGGAGCTCAGTCTTTCAGCTCCCTTCACAAGCAGGTACTTGCAGAGGAACTCTCCGCCCTTCTCAGCGCCAATGCGGTCGAGCCCGTACCACCCGGGCAGGAAGGGCAGGGATTCTATTCCAGGTACTTCCTTGTGGAAAAGAAAACAGGGGGGATGCGTCCCATCCTAGACCTGAGAGGCCTGAACAAATTCCTGGTCAAAGAAAAGTTCAGGATGCTTTCCTTGGGCACCCTTCTGCCAATGATTCAGAAAAACGATTGGCTATGTTCCCTGGATTTAAAGGACGCATACACTCACATCCCGATACTGCCAGCTCACAGACAGTATCTCAGATTCCGCCTGGGCGCACGGCACTTTCAGTATTGTGTGCTGCCCTTTGGGCTCGCCTCTGCCCCACGAGTGTTTACAAAGTGCCTCGTGGTGGTGGCGGCGTATCTACGCAAGCTGGGAGTGCACGTGTTCCCATATCTCGACGATTGGCTGGTCAAGAGCACCTCGGAGGCAGGAGCCCTCCGGTCCATGCAGTGCACTATTCAACTTCTGGAGCTGCTGGGGTTTGTGATAAATTACCCAAAGTCCCATCTCCAGCCTACTCAGTCTCTGGAATTCATAGGAGCGCTGCTGAATACCCAGACGGCTCAGGCCTACCTTCCCGAAGCGAGGGCTACCAATCTCTTGGCCCTGGCTTCGCAGACCAGAGCGTCTCAGCAGATCACAGCTCGGCAGATGTTGAGACTTCTGGGTCATATGGCCTCCACAGTTCATGTGACTCCCATGGCTCGTCTTCACATGAGATCTGCTCAATGGACCCTAGCTTCCCAGTGGTTTCAAGCCACCGGGAATCTAGAAGATGTCATCCGCCTCTCCACCAGTTGCCGCACTTCACTGCTCTGGTGGACCATCCGGACCAATTTGACCCTGGGACGTCCATTCCAAATTCCGCAGCCCACGAAAGTGCTGACGACGGATGCATCTCGCCTGGGGTGGGGAGCCCATGTCGATGGGCTCCACACTCAGGGTCTGTGGTCCCTCCAGGAAAAGGATCTGCAGATCAACCTCCTGGAGCTCCGAGCGATCTGGAACGCACTGAAGGCTTTCAGAGATCGGCTGTCCTGTCAAATTATCCAAATTCGGACAGACAATCAGGTTGCAATGTATTACGTCAACAAGCAGGGGGGCACCGGATCTCGCCCCCTGTGCCAGGAGGCCGTCGGGATGTGGCGTTGGGCGTGTCGGTTCGGCATGCTCCTCCAAGCCACGTACCTGGCAGGCGTAAACAACAGTCTGGCCGACAGACTGAGCAGAGTCATGCAACCGCACGAGTGGTCGCTCCATGCCAGAGTGGTGCGCAAGATCTTCCGAGCGTGGGGCACCCCCTCGGTGGACCTTTTCGCCTCTCAGACCAACCACAAGCTGCCTCTGTTCTGTTCCAGACTTCAGGCACACGGCAGGCTAGCGTCGGATGCCTTTCTCCTCCATTGGGGGACCGGCCTCCTGTATGCTTATCCTCCCATACCTTTGGTGGGGAAGACCTTACTGAAGCTCAAGCAAGACCGCGGCACCATGATTCTGATCGCGCCCTTTTGGCCCCGTCAGATCTGGTTCCCTCTTCTTCTGGAGTTGTCCTCCGAAGAACCGTGGAGATTGGAGTGTTTTCCGACTCTCATTTCGCAGAACGACGGAGCGTTGCTGCACCCCAACCTCCAGTCTCTGGCTCTCACGGCCTGGATGTTGAGGGCGTAGACTTCACTGCGTTGGGTCTGTCTGAGGGTGTCTCCCGGGTCTTGCTTGCCTCTAGGAAGGATTCCACTAAAAAGAGTTACTTTTTCAAGTGGAGGAGGTTTGTCGTGTGGTGTGAGAGCATGGCCCTAGAACCTCGTTCTTGCCCTGCACAGAACCTGCTTGAATACCTTCTGCACTTATCAGAGTCTGGCCTCAAGACCAACTCAGTAAGGAATCACCTTAGTGCGATTAGTGCTTACCATTATCGTGTGGAAGGAAAAGCCATCTCTGGAGAGCCTTTAGTCGTTCGATTCATGAGAGGCTTGCTTTTGTCAAAGCCCCCTATCAAGCCTCCTGTTGTGTCATGGGATCTCAACGTCGTCCTCACCCAGCTGATGAAACCTCCTTTTGAGCCACTGAATACCTGCCATCTGAAGTACTTGACCTGGAAGGTCATTTTCTTGGTGGCAGTTACTTCAGCTCGTAGGGTCAGTGAGCTTCAAGCCCTAGTAGCTCATGCTCCATATACCAAATTTCATCACAACAGAGTAGTGCTCCGCACCCACCCAAAGTTCCTGCCGAAGGTGGTGTCGGAGTTCCATCTTAACCAGTCAATTGTCTTGCCAACATTCTTCCCCAGGCCGCATACCCGCCCTGCTGAACGTCAGTTGCACACATTGGACTGCAAGAGAGCATTGGCCTTCTACTTGGAGCGGACACAGCCCCACAGACAGTCCGCCCAATTGTTTGTTTCTTTCGACCCTAACAGGCTAGGGGTCGCTGTCGGGAAACGCACCATCTCCAATTGGCTAGCAGATTGCATTTCCTTCACTTACGCCCAGGCTGGGCTGACTCTTGAGGGTCATGTCACGGCTCATAGTGTTAGAGCCATGGCAGCGTCAGTGGCCCACTTGAAGTCAGCCACTATTGAAGAGATTTGCAAGGCTGCGACGTGGTCATCTGTCCACACATTCACATCACATTACTGCCTCCAGCAGGATACCCGACGCGACAGTCGGTTCGGGCAGTCGGTGCTGCAGAATCTGTTTGGGGTGTAAATCCAACTCCACCCTCCAGGACCCGAATTTATTCTGGTCAGGCTGCACTCTCAGTTAGTTGTTCTTCGTAGGTCAATTTCTGTTGTTTCCTCGCCGTTGCGAGGTTCAATTGACCTGGGTTCTTGTTTTGAGTGAGCCTGAGAGCTAGGGATACCCCAGTCGTGAGAACAAGCAGCCTGCTTGTCCTCGGAGAAAGGGTATGATACATACCTGTAGCAGTTGTTCTCCGAGGACAGCAGGCTGATTGTTCTCACCTTCCCTCCCTCCTCCCCTTTGGAGTTGTGTATTTCATATTTTTTGCTAGTCATTCAACTGGCGGGAGCGGTCGCGCACGGGCGGGAAGACGGCCGCGCATGCGCGGTGGGCGTGCCCTGCGTGTCGACCGTCCCGCGAAGCTTATTTCCGGTTGGTGGGGGCTGCCGCGGACGTCACCCAGTCGTGAGAACAATCAGCCTGCTGTCCTCGGAGAACAACTGCTACAGGTATGTATCATACCCTTTATAAGTTGTCCCCAAGACCATTATTCTACAAGGTCAATACACCCTTTAATTCTCTCAAAGGTTTAAGATAATTCCTCTAACACAGGAATCATCACAACAATATCAGCATATGAAAAGATGGAGTTCACCAAACCCTGATAAAACAGAATCTAATGACTTCATGTAGACTTTGAATGAGACCTTTGTGGTATCTTGAAAGTAGAATGTCAAGTAAAAGATGAGGTGCCATTTTTGTATAGTACCATCCAGTCTGCCTAACAAGTCGGCCAGAGCTGCACCTGCCACAATAGCCAGATTACATCCTTCTAAGCCTTGATATAATTGTGAAGGTCTTCATTTTGGCCCCATTCTCTTTCATCTATCCAGTCAGCTGGCCAACATTTTACCCTCTTAGCAACTAGGTACCCCTCTAAATCCTGATAAAAGTGTGAAAGTCATTTGAATTTTACTTTGATTTCATCCTCTTCCTTTATAGGGATCCACTGTGTTTGTTCTATGTATTTTTGAATTCCATCACTGTTTTACTCCCTACCCACCTGTACCAGGAGAACATTAATGGCATCTACTCCTCCTCCTCCTGATGTTACTTCTATGTCTGTCACCTTGCAACTTCAAATTGTGTCTCCTAGTTTTACCACTTCCTGTTCTCTGAAAAAAAGATTTATTTGTATGATGATTCAGGCATTCAAATGCTTGATAGGTATCATGTGTCCCCTGTGTCTCTCTTTCTCTAGGACAGTGGTTTTCAACCCAGTCCTCAGGGACCACCTGGCCAGCCGGGTTTTCAGGATGTCCACAATAAATATACATGAGAGAGATCTGCATACTAAGAAGGCAGTGCATGCAAACTCTCATGCATAATCATACCATTTTTGTCACTTCCTCTGCATGCTGAAATAATTTCTTAGTTTGATAAAACCCTCAAAACTATCTAGAGTGTTCCACAATTCAGTGTCTTATTTCTTTTAGACCCCTTTTGCAACCCCCTCACATTGTAGATTGTAGTCTGTATCTCAGACTCCCTATTACTGCTGCTGCTATTTATCATTTCTATAGTTCTACTAGACGTAAGTAGCTCTGTACACTTGAACATGAAGAGATAGTCCCTGCTAGAAAGAGCTTACAATCAAGACAGACAGGACAAATCAATGACAAGGGAATTAAGGTAGGAATTAAAAAACAGACATGGGTACTGAACAAGTGAATAGGAGTTAGAAGTCAAAAACAGCCTCAGGTAGATTTTTAGCCCAGATTTGAAGACGGACAGAGCTGGAACTTGACGTACTGATTCAGGAAGTCTATTCCAGGTATATGGTGCAGCAAGATAAGAGACGGAGTTGAGTTTGCAGTGGAGGAGAAGGATACAGAACAGAGTTCCCTGGAAGGAGTGTAGGGAGAGATAAGAGTGGAAAGGTATTGAGGAGCTGCAGAGTGAATGCACTTGTAAGTTAATAAGAGGAGTTTGAATTGTATGCGGAAATGGATAGGGAGCCAATGAAGTGAGGAGAGGGCTAATATGAGCATAGTGACATTGGCAGAATATAAGTCATGCAACAGAATTTTGAACAGATTGAAGGGGAGAGAAATGACTTAGTGGGAAACCTGTAAGAAGCAAGTTGCAATAGTGTAAGTGAGAGGTGATAAGAGTGTGGATAAGTGTTTTGGTAGTGTGCTCAGAAAGGAAGGGACAAATTTTGGAGGAGGATCCACCAGAGCATACACTAAAAGTGTGATGGGAGATATAAGAAAACCAGGAAAGAAAAGAACCCTAAAGTCCAAGTGAGGACAGCATATCAAGGAGTAGGTGGTGATCAACAGTGTCAAAAGCAGCAGATAGATTGAGAAGGATGAGGATAGAGTAGAGACCTTTGGATCTGGCCAGGAACAGGTAATTAGAGACTTTAGCAAGGGCTCTTTCAGTTGAATGTATAGGGTGAAAACCAGATTGAAGTGGATCAAGAATAGCTGGAGATGAAAGAAAGTCAAGATAAGGTGGTGAACAACACATTTCAAGTATCTTGGATAGGAAAGGGAGGAGGGAGGTGGGGTGATAGTTGGAAGGGCAGGTTAGGGTCCAGTGAAGGTTTTTTTTGAGGAGTGATGGAACTACGGCATGTTTGAAGGCATCAGGAACAGTTGCAGTGGAAAGTGAAAGATTGAGGATATGACATATAGAAGGTATGACAGTAGGACAGAGAGTGCTGAGTAGATGGGTCGGAATAGGATCAGAGAAACGAGTAGTCAGTTTGGAGGAGGAAAGAAAATGTGCAGTTTCCTCTTCAGTGATTTTAAGAAAAGGAGGCAGGGGTTGAAAGAGGGTTGACAGAATGGACTGGAGGAAGGAGAAGTGGAGGTAGCTTGAGAACTCAAGGTTAATCTTGTAAACTTTTCGTGAAAGTACTCAGCCATAGTCTGGGGAGAAAGTGAAGGAGGGGCTGGAGATTAAATCATTTCAAGGAGAGAGTTCAGTTTGGCAAAGAGACATTGACGGTTTGAACCAAGAGAGTTTGTCAAGTGGATGTGGTAGTATTGCTTGGGAAGTGAAAGAGCAGACTGGAAGGAGGTCAGCATGGGCACGGGATTTCAGCAAAAGGGGTTCAGCAGATTGGGCACAGTAATGTAGATAGTGGATACTAGAGCCCAGCCAAGGCTGGTGTTTGGTACACCTTAGTATTGTGTACTCCAGTGGTCTTATACCTGCCTAACTGTGCCTTCCCATGTATGATCTTGTCCCCCATCGCCCATTCTCTGCTCCCATACCTCTACTGATATCCATGCATCCAGCAACTCACATCCATTAAAACCCCCTGAACAAGGACATAAATAAAATTGACTCCCCCACCTTCTCCAGTGTCTCAGAGGGATGAGGCGGGATCTCCCACATGTCTCGCTTGCTCCTATAAGCCACATACTTGGCCTCCCTCTATAGTTTTGAAGACACCTGGACTTGGTAGTTCTCTCAGCCCATCCCTTGGGGTCTGTCCTGTGGATTACCAGCTTGTTACACACACAAGTTTGCCTAGGCTTCTCCCTGAGATCTCTAGAAGTCATCTGCTGTAGTCCAACTATTGGGCCTAGTACCAGTATTTTATCTAATCCATATCCATAGGTGTTCTATATAGTCATGCCAGCAACTGTCCAAACAGGTCAGTGCCTATAGTGATTAAGTGCTCCATAATTGTGAACACACTATTCTTGCAATCCCATGCTCTTCTGCATTATTCTACAAGTTAATCAGCTTTCTCACCATTACTATCTTCTTTTCTTAAAGCATGCTTCTGTTGGCACTTGTTCCCAGTGTTTTTCTTTCTCTGAATGTGCTCTTACTGAAAAAAGTAGGTTCTTTCAGAAGTGCAACATAAGAAATTTCTGGGTTTGCTTTACTTCTGAGAAGAAAATCTCTGCCTTTCTACCAAATCTTTAATTTTGATATATATGATATGATATAGTATTTGTATTCCATCAACTCCTCCCCCCAAAAGGTTCAAAGCGGATTACAAGAAATCAATATATGAGACAAAGATCCCAAAAATCAATAACAGAAAAATATTGTAATGTTTTCAGGGTTTCTCTTTTTCCCCCGAAAAACAAGTTAGAAGTTTTTAACTCACTTAGTAAATCATGCCAATATTAATGGCCTGATAAGATATTGATTTTATATATCTATAGATAGAGATAATTGTATTACATGTGTATGAAACCTTTTTTTTAACTTCACAGTATTGTTGCTATTTTTGGTTCAGTTCCGTATTAGTCTTGGAATAACGAGATCTAATAGCCCTTGTATTTGAGCACAACTGGCTTCCTTGCTCATTCAAGAAACAGCTCTTTTGCTTAAAGGTTAAGATCTTTCCTATCATTAGTGGCTGTCTGTTCCCTAGTTTGGGGGCTTGTCTTGACTCCCTGTGCTCTTCAATGGCACTGGGGAGAACAGCTCCTTAAACATATTTTCTAAGAACTGCTCCCTATTTCTCTCCAATCCCTCTAGCAGACCCAGAATACATATATTATGTCTAGAACTGTTTTTTTAAGACCTTTAATTTTTGTTACTGCCCCAGGTATCTATCTCCGACACATAGTGTTCTACTCGCTCCACCCTCTCCATCACATCTTTGGACCCCTTTTAATCCTGCTTATATCTGACTTCATTTTTCCTATAAGACCGTATTACCTTTTTTTTAATAGTACTCTGGATCAACTCTATTTCCATGGTGGGAAATGTGGTCTTGGGGAAGGGGTCGAGTCTTGTAAGACAGCATTTAGTCTCATCGGCAGTTCTAGTGTGGCAGCCCTGTGATGCCATCTTGTAGATTTAAGCAGTCCTGCATAGTTTGCTGTCATGTTATTTTCCATTTTCACTGACTGGGCAGTCATTTTCAGTACTTTTTTCTAGAGCTGTACCTATTCGGCCGAATACGAGTAGTTAAAAATATTATTCGACTGAATATGAATGGGCGTTGGTGCTTTAACATAACAAAAACAAAAAACAAAGTGAAATCAGAGATCAAGTGCTTTTTAGTGGGATTTAGCATAGTACAGCCCCAGATTATTCATATTCTAATTTAAATCACTATTTGGCCAAATACAAATAATATATTTGGGGCTAAATTGAATCAGATACGTATACTTGATGCAACCCTACTTTTTTCTGCTCTTGCCTCATGCATATTGCTTAGAAAGTCCACAGATCTTTCACCCTGATTTCCACCTTGGATCAAATATTAGGTATATCTTGCAGGAGCCCTATCAGGCTTCCTATCATGTGACCCTCCTGCACTGCACCATTTTTAATCATGTAAATAGGAATAGCATTTGAAATTAAGTAGGTCACGGCATTGCCAGAAGATGCCAACACTTTGTTACTGGTTAGGATAAGTCTATTTTTTCATTCCTGTTCCTTTTCAACTCTTAAGCCCTGGCGTGTGGCATGTCTAACCCCTAATTTGAAGTGGCTTATCTCTTTGAAACAAGCACATGCTTTTCAGATGTTTAGAGGCTACCCAGTAATTATAGGATTCAGGCAGTGCACAGTTCAATAGAGTTGGTTCTGGAGACTGGATTCTTTGTGTATAGGGATGCCTACAGTGGCTTGTAAAGTACTTAACACTTGTATATTTTAGACAACAGAATGTTTAAAACCTACACTTCAAAAGGCAGTGAAATGAGTTTCCTGTGTTGTTGATCTGCTCAACATACGCTACACTTTCAGTGTGAAAGAACAATTATAGAAATTTTCAAAATGCAATTAAGAATAATTAACCAAAAAGTCTTGACTGCATTAAATCTTCATAGGCTATAGCCCTTGATTTAATACTTGGCAAAGACTCTCTTGCAGCTTGAAGTTGGCTGAGAGGAGATTTATTTAGATTTAGACCATGCCTTTGGTAGCTCAAGCCAAATTACATTCAGGCACAGTAGATAAGTAGATATTTTGCTGTCTCCAGAGGACTCTCAATCTAGTTTCATACCTGAGACAATGGAGGGTGACATGACTTTTCCAGGTCAAAAGTGGGATTTCTGCCCTGGCTTTCCTGGTTTTTGGCCAGTAGGCTGCTACTCCACTCTGTGACAGGCCTATAAAATTATTAATGGTGTGAAAGGAATAGCTAGGGAAAGGTTGTTTACCTTTTAAAACAGTACTAAGATGAGGGGACACGCCATGCAGTTAACATGTAGCTCTTGTTAGATTTGGTAAAAACAGTTAACATAACTAGGTTTACATAATTTTGGCATGTTCCTGAGGAAATAATCCATAAATCATCATAATTGTTCTTTCACATTGGGAGTTTTGTGTCTGTTGAAAAAAATTGGGGGGGGGGGGGGGGGGGGGGGGGGTGCCAACCATGGCTGCAAATGGAGCAAGAATTTTCTTTTTCCTGCACCATATAGCTCAGACACCACATAGTGTATGGCGGAGGAAGCTCCTACTCATGGAAGGAGCCATGGACAGCACACTAAGGGTAGCAACTCAGAGAGCTAAAAGGGGGAGGGGCTGACTGGCTTGCTGGGGGGTACAGGCTGGAGGAGGGGTGTTGATGGAGGGAGACTGGCTAGCTTGCTGGGTGGTGAGGGCTAGTTAGCCTGGGGGTGGGTACTGATTGGCTTGCTGGTGATGAGGGTCAGCTGGGTAATGTTAAGTAGTAGTAGTAATGAGGGCTGGGGGCGGGGTGACCAATTTATGGGAGGAGGGAAAAGATGGTAGGATATTGAAAGGAGGCTGATGGGGAGGAATGATCTAAACTAGAAACTGGGTGGTGGTAGACACAGAGGGCGAGAGACAGCGGATGGGGGCTGCTGGCTGCATTTCTATGGTGAAGGGCCCTTTTACGAAGTTTCAGGCACTAATGTACACCTAACTCAGCAAAAATGAGCTAATGTGGGACTTGCTCAAGTGTTCCTCATTAGTTTTGCCATCTGTGTGTGCTAAGTATGTGGTGGTGGGTTTTTTTTGGAGGGGGGAGGATCTGTCAGAGGTGGAGAATGGGTATGGAAGCGCTAACTGAACAACACTGAGTTAATGCAGGAGCCCTTAGCGCCTTCTAAATAGGAAGTGGCAAGTGCTCCTGCATTAAATTTAGTTTTCACGGCCGTATGCTAATGCTACCAAATGCTAACAGCGTAGGCCATATATTCAACAAATTAGAAACAATAAGCCCTTTTTGACAGTTATTGTTGTTGTGTTATTTCCCTCAACACCTTGATAGGTTCAGTCTACAAAACTAGGAGCTCACAATTTTAAAATAATGCAAATTAACATAAAATAACAAACATAGTATCGGTATGTAACTAGAAAGCACATATTTTCTACATAGATTAAAAAAAACTTATAACAAATTAAATAATGTTGAGATTTAACCAAAGTTGGTAAAGAATTTAAAATTCCTTAACATCAGCAGCAGATGAATCCAGAAACCTGTGCAGGTTTTTCACAGGGAAGAATTGTTTTCCTTTATTATCAGAGTGCTCCAGGTGGAGATAGACAGTACAGCTTTGTACTGTGCCTAATAGGACATCATGCTCACTGGTCAGTCAGTATTTTCTATCTCCAGCAGGCAGACAGATGTGTTCCAGAGGCTTGTGGCTTCTTCTGTTTACTCTTGTTCTGGCTTGGCTAGTTAAGTGGAGCTGGGGATCACTGGCTATATGGCACCAACGTTGGGGGAGTACATGTGGTCACCCCAGGTCTCTACCCCACCCCGTACCTCTCTAGTTTCTGTCTTCCACCCCCTCCTTCCTCACAGATTGGCTGTACTGTTGCTTTAAAATTAAAATAAAAAAAAGGAAGGTAACAAAGCTATTGGGGGAGGGAAATGAGGAAAGGTGCACACTGAGTACTCAGGCAGCAGTCTCCGTTTCTGGTGGGCTTTGACATTTTTTGTTCTAGTGGGCAGTGGGGACGTGCTCCTCCATGCAGTATCATCTTCGCTGAACTGCAGGCTCTTCTGTCTCTAGCTGGATAAGTGCTCCCTTTATTTTCTTTATGGAGGCTGAATTGGTTAAGCGGTGCTCCCGCTGTGGAAAGCATAGCAGCATCCGGACTTTGTACTGTGGGGTGTTCGGTCCCAGAGGCGCTGGAGGGTGACAATGGTGAGGCAGATGCAGGAGTTTTCCACACGCAGGAGGCATGTGATTCACAGCCAGATGGGCCGGCAGCCATATTATTTGCTCCAGTGACGTTTCCTATGGTGTCCGTGACCCCACTAGCAGCAATGGCTCTTTCCTCTCCTGTGGTTGGTACGGGTAGCTCTGGGGATCAGTCCTGGGGCAGCCTCTCGTGGGGGGGGGGGGGGGGGGCGGATGACTCCTCTCCCAATTTATTTTGTTGCTCCACAGAGCTTCTCTTTTAAAGAGATATGGGGCTGGGGTTCTCCCTGATGTCTCTGCTTCTGTAGAGAGCCCATTTTGTGGACCACAAGGCTCAAGGTCTCAAGAGGAGGAGATGGAGGTCTGGTTTGGGGGATGAATTTAGAGGCTGCTATTTCCCCTGGCCCCTCTGATTTGGGTTGGGCTTTCTCTTTGCTGGCTGCGGCTAGGCTGGCTGCGGCTAGGCTGGCTGATTTCGAAGACACTGAGCTGCAGCTTGAGGTGGATGACACCACTGCTGTGCGGGTTTTTCACAGGGAAGAATTGTCTTCCTTTATTATCAGAGTGCTCCAGGCTTTAAACATTGAGTTATGGGAAGCTTAGTCTGTGACTGCGGTGAACAAGAAGCCGCCTAAAGTTTTTCCTGTGCATAAGGCCGTACAGGGAGCCTATCTCGAGTTGGTGGACTACACCTGATGTGGGTCTCCGGGTGGCCAAGGCAATGTCTCACCTCTACCCTCTTGTGCTGGATAAGCTGGATCATTTACGCCTACCTAAGGTAGTTGCTCTGGTGGTGACGGAATTGAAGACTACTACTTTGTCGGTTGAGGGTGGTGGTGTGCTCAAGAATGTGCAGGACCGCAAGCTGGAGTGGAGGAGTAGCATAATGGTTAGTGCAGCAGGCTTTGAGCCTAGCAGTCTGGGTTGAATTCCCACTGCAGCACCTTGTGACTTTGGGCAAGTCACTTAACCCTCCATTGCCCCATGTACAAAAACTTAGATTGTGAGCCCTCTAGGGACAGAAGTTCATATAACTTGTATAGCGCTGCTTATGTCTAGTAGCACTATTAGTAGTAGTAGCCCTGAAGATGTCTTTCGACGTTTCCACTCTGGCGTTGCAGGCCACTGTTTGCAGCTCCTATGTGGCTTGCGCTTGTCTATCTTGGGTGCAGCAGGCGGCTAATTCCTTATCTGCTTCCTGTAATCCACCACTTTTAGAGTTTCCGGATGTGGTGTGTGCCTGGCTTATTTGGTGGGCGCCTTGTATGATTTGGTCCGGGCATCTTCTAAGCAAATCTTGGCTGTGATTGGACGTCTCCTTTTGTGGTTGCGGCACTGGGCCACAGATGCGGTTTCCAAACAGCATTTTGTTAAGCAAACCTTTAAGGTTAATCTCTTATTCGGAGTGGATTTAGAGAAGCTGGTCAAGGATTTGGAGGATTCCAAGATGCAACGCTTTCCGGAGGACAAATCCCGCCTGTCAGCTAAAGCAGGTCAGCAGAGGGCTCAGTTCAGAGACTTAAGCAATATTGCCCAGGTTGTCCCTCCTTTCTGGCCAAAGCCCGGTATCAGTGTTACAAGAAATGATTTAACTTGGGGGAAAGAGCTCTAGAGCACTCGCTACGGTTTACAATTTAAGAGCAGGTGCTGTATTTATAAGTTTTAGGATATTAATTTCTCCACCAATCACCAAAGGTGATAATTACAATAAATTAAATAAATTAAGTATATATAAAAGATACCATATACTCAGAACACAAAGAGACCGTATTTTTAGCTTCAAAAAGGTTGATTTAATATACAATTGCACACGAGAGGTAGGTTTTAAGAGATCTTTACAGATAATCTGTGCTTAAGTAAGGTAAAGTAGAGTAGCAGGTCTAGATCAAAAGTTATAACTTACAAAGCAGTCTGTTGCAAAAGCATTTTGTGGTCCATTGAAGAGCCATGAAGGCAGGTGGACTGCAGATCAGGAGCAAGGCATCTGGATTGGTGCTGAAGAGAGAATCTCCTGGAGGGAGAGTCTTGAAGAGAGAGAGTCCGCTTCTTGGGGGAACAGCTTGTCCTTTTATACTCTTATTTTGCAGGGAAGCAGGCCATGTGCATCTGGTTGCTGGCTTCCTGGTTTTTTGCACACGACCCCTGAGTCCTGGTCTCATGTTTGCACACGACCCCTGAGTCTTGGTCTCATGTCTTATGACATCACAAGACTTGCTGTCTGGATTTTGCTGGCAAATGGTCTTTTGATGTACAGGGCTTCCTGCTTGATTCTTTGTGATAGATAAGATTTGTCTGGGGCAGCCAGCAGGTGCCCTTTGTCTTTAAGTTGGATTTCACACCTTTCCCACCTGCTTGTCTCCTTTCCTCTACTGGTTAGGTCCAATCTTTGTTGTGTTGATCAGAGGAATAGAGTCAATTTAAAACTTTAAAGCAGTCTTCAGTCTTTTGTTTAAGGAATGAGAAAAGGCAAGGTGAGGTCCCTGCAACTGCAGCAGTACCTTTGTCTTTTAAATATTCCCCAAATGGAGAGGGAAGAGGGCTTTTGGAATGAAAGCCAGTTCTGCTGCAGTGTATTTTTAAAAGCTGCACAAATATATTAGTGTATATATATGTATCTGATCCAACACAACATCATGCTACACATTTAATTCTGATGATTGGCTTATACCATAACATCAGCAGAGGCAGTCCTTTCAGATGGATAAACGTTCCTCTGAGACTCTGGCAGAACCTCTTCCACTCCTTGAGCCTCTCAGTGATGGGGTGCCAGTCCACACATTGATATTCATAGGGGGAAGATTTATTTTGCTATTATGAGGTGTGGGCCACGCTGACCTCAGATCAGTGGGTCTTGGATCTTACTTGTGACGGTTACAGGTTAGAATGCGCCTTTCCCCATCAGAGATTTTTTTCTTGGCATCCCTGTGTGCCACCCCTCGAAAGAGAGAGGCTGTGCGGTCTACTCTGGTACAGCTGCTTCACTTGGGAGCAGTGGTCCCAGTACCACCTTTAGAACCGAGACATGGTCGCTACACCATTTATTTCATGGTTACCAGAAAGGGAGATTCCTTTCGCCTGATCCTGGACCTCCGGCAAGTCAACCAGACACTCCGAGTGTGGCATTTTTGCATGGAAATCATCCACTCGATCATTGCGGTGGTTCAGCCTGGGAAGTTTCTCGTGTTCCTTGATTTCAAGGAGGTCTATTTGCACATTCCCATCTGGGACCTTCACCAGAAATTTCTGCATTTTGCAATCTTAGACCAGCACTTTCAGTTTTGGGGGCTTCACTTCGGTCTGGCCACAGCTCTGCACAACTTTTCAAAAGTAACGGTAGTGTTGGCCACTGCATTGAGGCACAAGAGGATTAGAGTTCATCCTTTTTGGACGATTGGCTGATTTGGGTGGCCTCGGCCCAAGACAACTTGCAAGCTACGAATCGCATGGTCTCTCTCTGCACTTCGTTTCCAGGGAGTGATCTGATACGAAGCAATTATGTGTGCAAAGCACATTTTTATAGCTGTTGGCTCCTGGTTCAGATCAGTAAATAATGTAGCTTGTGAGGTACCTAAATCATGCTACCCACTCCATTTTTAAGGATAACTAAACAAACAATTTCCATGCAAAATTACCATAGGGATTCAGTTCAAGGGTATTAACATTGTACTGTTTAAAGAGGGCCAGTTGGCAAACTTCTTTTATTGGGTTCAGGCAGATAGTGGGGACTATCCACTTACCACTGATGAATCTTAATCCAGAGGCTTCGCTGTATCCTCTGCCAAATGTCAACTCTTTTGAAATACTAGCAGTTTGGCTGAATACAAATTTTATCCTGAGAAAGTACAAAAGCAGATGACATTTAATTCCAAAATGCAGCAGCTGGGAAATTTTTGTTTCTAACTCTTAAATGCCATGAAGTATACTCCTACAATGTTCTGCTAGACATCATGGACTGGGCCCTAATACTTGACTAGCAGACAGTGCTGGATGCAGGAATTTTTCCTCATGTTTCACAATACACTGCCCTGCATGCTAGGATTCGGCTCATCCATGCTTCACGCACTGTCGTTACACATACCTGGCTGCTCTCCCATACGTAACTGTGTGCTAATGTCATATACAGAAGTCATGAGCTGATCAGAATTAGTGCAGACATGGTTGAGGCAGCTTACTGAGGTTTAAAATGTTGTTCATTATCCACTGAAGCCATCTTGCTACAACTAGCTGTGCACTACTCCCAAGGAACTCCAGATACGATTCTGGTTGAGTGTGTGATATTTCACAAGATCCAAAGGGTCCCTTTGTGTTACAATGGATGATACAGTGTTCAAAACTTAAAGTTATTTGTTGTCCATCCAATTTGAAGCACTGCCTGAATGAATGACAGTTACTCATAATGCAATGTGGTCCAAATTTCATCTTGGAAGAGGACCCTTACTTGCTGGCGAGAACATTCGTTTTGTTCCAGAATCAGAGCAATCTGATGTCACAAAGATCTGTCTTCATGACGAGGCAGCTGTTACCATAGCATGGGTATTCCCTGTAGGGAGGCAGTTCATCATCCGAGTGAGTCTGAAACATCGCATTCAGTCGGGGGGGGGGGGGGGGGGGGGGGGGGGAGGGGTACTTTCGTCCGTCTATAGTTGCTTTGAATTTGAAGCATATGGTTCAGCTTTAAGTGACATCTCAAATCATGCATCATTTTTCTCTTGTGCTGGCGTAACTTGCACAGTGACTTACACTTACTCTGTTAATAGTTATAGCAGACTTGGAAAAGTTCCTGGCAGCATGAAAAGCTCGTTTTCCCCATGTTTACTGTGCAGCGCAGAAGTAGAGTATGGATGTCTGCTATGACTGGTTAGCAAAAAGCAGGGCTGATGCAACCGATATGTACCTCCTCACACAAATCCACTTCATGAGCCTTGCAGTCTTTCACTTGATCCCTGGCTGGAGTGTGCTCTCGTTTTTAACCCTTGGTCAGCTGGCCCTATCCATTGAGCCCATAGCTATAGTTCCGCTGCCCCCACCCACTTAAAGTATCCACCGCAGGTGACACCAACACCACAAGTAAGAGGTGGGAATGTGTCCCTCTTTGGGATAGGAAGAAAGTTTTGCAGCACAGGAGTCTATATCATCCTGCCTCCTTATAGTATGATGTGGGAAAGGGGGAGGGGAGAGAAGAGAAGAGGAGTGCTGACAGCAGTAAACATCCCTGCAGGTGTGGTGGTTGTTGTGCAGTGGCTGCAGCTTGCAACAGCAAGCAACATTTGGGATTCTTGGTGTACTCGAACAGCTGAGACACACACAGACAGAGACACACTGGTGCCCTAGGCAGCTGCCTAGTTTGGAAACTTAAATTGATGCCCTGGGTAGCAGTTTTGGAGGGGGAGGAGAGAGGGCAACAGCTGCAAAAATAAAACAATAGGTTTTGACAGCCACACAACCTCGAAGAACTGTCGGCAGCATCTGAAACAGTGGGCAGTTTTCAAATAGCTGTTTGGAAATTGCCCTCATTACGTATACATTTACAAAACAAAGTTCAATATTTTAGAAGTATGCTGTTCAAATATGTTGGTTTCTTTTATAGCATTGTTCTGTGAGCAATGGTGTTGGGGTGATGATGACTAAGAGCCTGCAACATGCATACTGTTCATTTGTGCCGTGCGTGCAAGCATGTTTGTGTAACATGTGCACAGGATTCTCTTGACATTAAACAGTGTCTTTTAGGACAACCTCTGAGAGACAGCCCCAGTATAAGGGTACTTGTTGCCCTTGGTGAAACTTCAGCCTTGTGTACCCCCTTGTCAATTAACTTTTATACTTCTAGCAACCTCTCCCTCCAAGGTTTTGATAACTAAACTCATGAATCATGACTAGAGGCTGACCAAAACTGGTGGTTTTCATTTCGACCAAAACAAAATCTGCAGCCAAAATTCGCCACTTGGTTTTGGGCAGATCTGAAGCTGAAACAGACATGCCCACCCTACCCATCCACAGAAAATGGACCCCTCCGGCAGAGACCTGGCCCCCTCAGGCCACCCAACTACCTGTAGACCCTCCTCAGGCCTACCTTAACATGTCCTGGTGGTCTAGTGGTTTCTTCGGAGGCAAGAACGAAGCCTGCTCATTCCTGCCCTGGTTGTTGGCTGGTGTCCCTTTTGATTTGGATTACTGTGCAAGAATTAAAATATCTTTGCATGCATAAATACAGTAGATTGTAGTTTTCTGACCAAATCTGGGGAGATAGGACCAAGTATCATCAGTTTGGATTTTTGTATGACACAATGAGAAATTGCAGACATCTCTCTTGCTGCTCCTTATCTTAAATTTATGCAATTATAAATATACAATATCCAAGTATTACACTTGTAAGGAAAATATAGTGTAATATACAAACAATAATAAATTTACAAAAAGCAATTATATATCAGGCAATTACAAAATCTAATATTATACTATATAAAGTTCTCAAATGGAGGGGGGGGGGGGATCAGAACAGAAACTGTATATAATTCTATACCAATAATTAAAGGAAAAATATTGTTAAAACTATCTGTTCACGTAACTGTAAGCAAAAACTGAGACAAATCTCTTGAGATCAGAGCTTGTGCGCTTTCATTGGGAGGCCCAAAAATGGAGGTTTCTTTATTCAGAAAAAAGATCAGTTGAGATGGCTCGTAGAAAACATATTTTATCTTATGATAGCATATAACACATTTATAAGGAAACCTAAGATGGAATAGCACCCCAATCTGTTGAACGTTTGGCCTAAGTAGTATAAGCTGGCTGTGTTGGACCTGTGCGGCCCTGGCCGTATCGGGAAATATCAATGACTTGACAATTTCAGCAAAAAATCAATGTGTCAAACAAACTTGCAAGCTGAAAACTTCACTATGTTTGTAAATCTCTTATCTAATACACAATTTGATATGATACTCAAATTTCTATATATAATCTTAAATGGAGGAAAAAAACCTCAAATGTCCCAGTATGGCAGCAAGTCATGGACTCCAGTCTTCTCATCGGTCTAAAAAAAAACCTCCACGTGATACTTTTTTTTACTTTGTATGTGTATATATTGTACTCAGATTTCGTGAAACTTCTTCAAACACTGTAATTTGATTATTCATAAAATCTTGCATTTAAAATCATATAACGCACTTAGCTTAATTCTTGTACCCAACGGGACTCTCCGTTTCACTTTTGATTAAGCTTCTTCAGGGGACTAAGTGCTCATATTACCTATGAAAATACAACAATCTTTTAGTGCCTTCAATATATATCTTGTGTTATAATCAAAAGATTATACAAACTTTTCTTTAGACAATGCCAGAATTCAAACATGGCGCTTATTGGCTGCATGGCGCCAACATTTACCCTAGCCGGAAGCGGAACTTAGCTCTTTAAATAACTTTCTGTCGTTAACATAAGTTTAAACAGGTTTTAACCAGGGAGCATTGTATATCAATCTTTCAATTCAACTCCAGGCTGCTGATATCCATCAACTCAAAAAAAGCTAAAAAAAAAAAAAAAAATGCAGTCCATTCAGTGTGTAAGTTTAATCCTCTCGGTTCCAAGGATTTCAAAGTACGTATCCAACATTGCTCACGTCTCACCAAAGCTTTGTCACGATCTCCTCCCCAAACATTAGGTGGAACATAATCTATAGCGAAACATTGGAATGTATCAAATCTATGTTCTTTTTCCAAACAATGCACTACTAAAGGCACTTCCTTTTTCTGGCTCTTAACACAGGAACGATGTTCTGTAATATGTTGTTGTAAATTTCTCATGGTCTTTCCCACACAAAGCTTTTGGGACTCGCATTTCAAAACGTATATCACAAAAGTTGCTTGTCCGTAGTCTGTTTCAGCTTAAACACCTGCCACCTACCGGATTTCTAAACTCACTAGTCCCAATTGTAATAGAGCACGTTTTGCAATGACCACATTTCATATGAACAGTTCGAGCAGTTGTATTATCCTGTAGTTCATATAGTGGTAAATTTGCTGGACTTAATATCTCTCTTAAATTGTGTGAGCTAGAAAAAGCCACTCGAAGTCTTCGATCAAAAAATAAATCATGGGGACTTCATTATGATTCAATTTTTTTTTCTAATAATGCTGGTTAATTTCTCACCTCCACTTGAAAATTGTACCACAAAGGTATCAATCTTTTCTAAATCTTCACATTTATGGTGTCCCCCCCCCCCCCCCCCCCCCCCCACACACACTTTAATAATAACTCCCCGTTACTATTTCCTCCATTTAAGATAGAAATTTGAGTATCATATCAAATGTGTATTAGATAAGAGATTTACAAACATAATGAAGTTTTCAGCTTGCAAGTTTGTTTCACATATGAGGAAAACCCCATATTTTCAAATCATAAAACAGCTTGTGTCTAACCCTGAAAGATCTTTTCAGAATCAGATCTCTATCAAAAGATTCAGAGAGAGAGACAATTAAAGTAGCAAATATTACCTTCCCCTTCAGTGAATCTGAGACTATATCTATACTGTTTAAATTGTTCACAGACACAATGGTACATAATACACTCAAGTTATCTTGGGAAGAGTGGAAAGTTCTAGAACGTCTCTCATAATTGCTTAACATACAGGATTAATCTTTGGAAAATTTATAAATTTCAAGTTCTTTGATCTGGTTATATTTTCTATAGCTTCCATTTCCTGTGAATGATAGCATTATGCTTCATAATTGCAGTTTCAGCCATTTCTAACTTAGAAAGTTTCAAATCTAATTCTTCTACCTTTTTTTCTCTCTTCTCAATTTTTTCAGTGTATTTAGTAGGCAATTCAGTCAGTGTATTTAATTGAGCACAATGAGACTTAAATGGGTCTGTTAGTACTTGGTTTTCCAGGGAAAGAAGCAAGCTGTTGAGTTGTGTCCAGAGAGTACAAAATTCTTCCTTGCTGGGCCATTCATCTGTCAGCACTGCCCAAAGGTCCACAACGTCACTAGTCGCCACCGTACCCAGTTCTTTCTTTGATGAAGATGCTTTGGCTGTGTTCTCGAATAATGCCATTTCATTCCCTTGTTCTTCCTCGTACAGTGCTGCAGGGCAAGGGGGGGGGGGGGGACTCTGTGCTCCTCTGGGGATGATGGTTCCAAGGCTAGGAGAGGATCCAGCTCTCCACTACTGGAAAGAGCTCTGTGGCCTAACAGTTAGAGCTTGAACTAGAGTAGAGCTACGGAGGTCAAAACTGTCATTTGGACCAATAATAGACGCCGGTTTGGGGACTTCAACAGTCCCTCTGTTGGCCTCTCTCTCTCTCTTTCCCCATCTTAACAACAGTAAGAAAAGCTCCAGCAGGAATCTCCATGCTCAGCAGGTTTAGCAGTACTGCCATCTTGCTTTAGCTCCGCCTCATGCTGCTCCTCCTGCTTTTGCTGTGTTGCTCAGGTGTGTCAGCATGTGAAAGCTCTTCAGAGCTGGAGAGGAGGCTTGAGAATGGGGAGAGAAGGAAATATTGAGGGAGATAGTGTAACATTTTCCATGCATTACAACTGTGGGAACTTTAGGTGGGAGACCATGAAAAAAATGAGGTTGGTAATTCTACACATCTGTAAAATACATCATTAAAAGGATCGATCTTCTGGTGAAGAAATATAGGGTGTCTCTTTCTCTCTTGAATGAAATATAGCCACGGTTATATAGTAAAACCTCCATACATGCCTCATAAAGCTTACCTAATCCGTGTTGAGAGATTAATTAAGAGTTCATCTCAGTAATTGTCTGTGGCTTTCCTAATGCTGCCAAGGTCAGTAGTTCTAGGGTAATATGCAACATACGTGCCAGATATGCAAGCTAACATGGCTTGAGGCTGGCTTTAACTTACATTTCTAATTATTTTGCATATTGCTCCCATTTTTTTCCAGCACTACGAATGCACGATTAGTGGTAAAAACAGAAGACACAGAAACTTAAAAAAAAAAGGAAACTACCCCAAGTGTACGCCTGTAAACATACATTTAAGTCTGATGGCTAAGATGTGCTTATATGGCTTGCTGTGGTGATGTGGATTTCTGTCTCTGGTGGGTCTTTAATGCATTCTGCTTTTTTAGGGGTGTGGCTTGATGGCTATAAGAAACTGTGGAGAGAGTTGCTTGTGTAGTAGGATGGAAGATTGTATAGAGAAAATGTTGTTTGGAATGTTTGATGAATACGTTAGCACATTTTGAAAATGATGTAAAATTGGTGATTGGCCTGTCTGCTAAGCACTCTATTTAATGTAAAATAAAATCTGTTTATGAAGTGTGACTGCTTGGTGTTAGCTTCTTATAATATGAGGTTATTTGATCTAGTGCTGACAGCATTAATCACTTTGTTACATTAATCCTGCCCCACAGATCAGGTAACAACCTCAACATCACACAGCATATGATGAAGGGCTTTTCCCTGTGGTTTATGAGAAGGAAGGAGATGATTACATAGTCTGTCTGTAGATCCCACCCAAACCTAAAATAAGTGGGGAAAACATGTGGAGTATGGCTCATGGAACTGTTCCTTTTCACATCACCTCTCCAGCAGAAGCATACAGAAAAATGCAGGGCCTAGTTTTAGGTGTGGCATCAGCAGCTTGAGCGAGCTTGGTGATTATGAAGCACAGGCTTTGAATGGACTGGCCTACTGCTTAGAACAGTGCACTGACAATCAGGTTTGGGAGAATATAAAACAGGAGAAAAGCTCTTTGAAAAGAGCAATTTTACAACTGCTGTGTTTCACTCTAGATTGTCTAAGCTGTGGAAGATGGAACTGCTTCTCCCACAGAAAGGTATTGGGCCATTTTTTGGAAAGATAATTTCTCTAGAACCCTCACTCTGATCTGACCCATGTACCTCATGCCAAATTTTGTCCTGTTCTGTTACATTCTTGGAAATTTAATTTGCCCCTAGAGAGAGAGAGAGCAAAACACAGGGAGGTCCTGGAGAAAAATCTGAGACTAGGATCATTGTTCTGCTGCAAGGTGAAACTTCTCCTTAATCACAAACAGCAACAGTAGAGTGACTGAGCCTCAGCAAGAAGAAAGTGATATCCTTGGAAGTTAGGAGGAGATTGGAAACTACAGGCCTGCTAGTCTGACCTCGGTGGTGAGAAAATTAATGGAAACGCATCTAAAACAAAGGATAATGAGGTTTCTGGAATCAAATGGATTACAGAACCCAAGGCAACATGCATGTTACTAGAGGCAGGTCTTGTCAGACAAATCTGGTTAATTTCTTTGGGTGTACAGAATTGGCTCAAGGGAGAGTACTAGATGTGGTGTATTTAGAGTGTAGCAAAGCCTTTCATACTTTTCTGCATAGACAACTTATACATAAATTGAATGCTATTGACATGGGTTCTAAAGTGACTGGGTTAGGATCTGGTTCAGTGGAAGTTGTCAAAGGGGAGTGGTAAATGGAGCTCACCCTGAAGAAAGGGAGGTTATTGGTGGTGTGCCACAAGGATCGATTCTTGATCTGGTTCTTTTTAACATTTTTTGTAAGCAATATTGTGGAAGGCCTGTCTGGAAAGGTTTGCCTCTGTGCATGATGATAAAATCTGCAATAGGATAGACACCCCTGATGGTGTGGATAATATGAGGAGGGTTGTAGCAGAATGGCCCAGAATTTGGCAGCTAAGATTCAATGGTAAAAAGTACTGATGTATTTTGGTCTACAAAATCCCCAAGGAGAGAGACCAAGTATAGGGGATGAAGTACTATATACAAAGAATGGTGGTACTTGTGGTGATTTGTATCTGATGATCTTTATAAAGCAAACAGGTAGAAAAAGTGACAGCAAAATCCAGAAGGATCCTTTAGTGCATGGGGAGAAGAATGACCAGCAGGAAAAAGGTGATAGTGTCTCTGTATAAGTCTCTGAGACTTAATTTAGACTACTGTATACAATTCTGAGACTGCACATTCAAAAAGATATAAACAAGATTGAGTCAGTCTAGAAGGTGGCTAGGACAGATTTAAAGATCTCAATATGTAAATTTTGAAAGAAAGGCAGGAGATGGAAGCTATGATAGACATGTAAAGGTCATGGATTTGATATAGTGTCTTTCTGTGGTACAGCCAAATCAGTTTACATTTATTATATGCAGGTACTGTCTCTATTCCTAGTGGGCTCTTTTGTACCTGGGACAATGGAGGGTTAAGTGAGTTGCCAGGGTCACAAGGAACCACAGTGGGAATTGAACCCAGTTCCTCAGTATGCTGCGCTAACCGTTAGGCTACTCCTTCACTCCACAGTTAAATAAAATGCACAGGAGGCGAGTTTTTCAGTTGAAGGGAAGCTATGGAACTAGGGGGCATAGGATGAAAGTGAAAGGGGACAGGCTCAGGAGTAATCCAAGGAAATGCTACTTTATGGAAGGGTGGTGGATGTATAGAACGGCCTGCCGGTAGAGGTGGAAGAGAAGTACTGAATTGACTAAAACTTGGGATAAACATGTAGTATCTCTGAGACAGGGAGAGATAATAGATGTATGGATGGGCAGATTGGATACACCATATGGCCGGGCAGATTGGATATGCCATATGGTCTTTTATCTGCTTTCATTTTCTGCCAAGAACAACATGCATGAACTTCACCATCCTGCAGTGCAAACTTGGCAAGCACCAGGGCTGTGCTTTTACTAGCACACAGCAAATTATTTATTGCATATTAAGTTGATTAGTGTGCATTACAACCTTGTTGTACGAGTTAAAATTTTTTTTTATCAAAATGAATGTGTAAAATGAACCAAAAAAGACCCCGCACAAAAAATCAGGAGAAATGTTAGGACGACGGGGGGAAACAAACACTTATCCTAAAGGACTCATGACTGTAGTTGCTGCATCTATTGGATCAAAGGGTATGAATTATGCAATCAAGGCTATTTTGGGTTGTTTCTTCTTAATTACGTTTTAAATATTTCTGGAATTCTTTGCATATTGTAAATATAGATATCCAGTTCTATTTTTAATGCATTTTGAATTTTATTTAATTGACCCCTCCCCCCCCCAAAAAATGTACAAGTGCTTGAAGACTTACTAGACACTTTATTCCACAAAGGTGCTGCTAAATTTTACAGCTGCGTTTTGACTGTTGAATTAACGTGCTGTTTCATGCATAAGGCAGAGTTCAGGAATGAAGACATGATGATGTGATATTCTGAAAACATTAAGCATAACTGTCCAGCACTGCTTTCTATTTGCGTTAGATACTGAGCATTGCGGCTACATGGGACAGTAGCAGCTTAGAAACGTAGGAGATCTTTATTCAGATGAGAAATATTTTATATTGAGATTTGTCTTACTGCCATAGGTCTCTGTTCAGGCCCATACATTTTTTTTTTTTTTTTTAAATATTTGAAGTGGATCAATAGGCGTAAAGTTAAGTAATGGCCATCAGTTTATTTTCTGTCATGAATGGATTTTATGCTAATAGCTGCCCTCTAATAGAGCCTATTAGTGTAGCCTGTTTAGTCACAGTGGTGCATTGAGTATTTCTAGAGGGAGTCTGCGCCGGAGGACTGACTTTATTTCAGTGTTAATCACTGCGGCTAGGAAAGCGAATAGAATGTTGGGTGTTATTAGGAAGGGTATGGAGTCCAGGTGTGCGGATGTTATAATGCCGTTGTATCGCTCCATGGTGCGACCGCACCTGGAGTATTGTGTTCAGTACTGGTCTCCGTATCTCAAAAAAGATATAGTAGAATTGGAAAAGGTACAGCGAAGGGCGACGAAAATGATAGTGGGGATGGGACGACTTTCCTATGAAGAGAGGCTGAGAAGACTAGGGCTTTTCAGCTTGGAGAAGAGACGGCTGAGGGGAGATATGATAGAAGTGTATAAAATAATGAGTGGAATGGATCGGGTGGATGTGAAGCGACTGTTCACGCTATCCAAAAATACTAGGACTAGAGGGCATGAGTTGAAGCTACAGTGTGGTAAATTTAAAACGAATCGGAGAAACTTTTTCTTCACCCAACGTGTAATTAGACTCTGGAATTCGTTGCCGGAGAACGTGGTACGGGCAGTTAGCTTGACGGAGTTTAAAAAGGGGTTAGATAGATTCCTAAAGGACAAGTCCATAGACCGCTATTAAATGGACTTGGAAAAATTCCGCATTTTTAGGTATAACTTGTCTGGAATGTTTTTACGTTTGGGGAGCGTGCCAGGTGCCCTTGACCTGGATTGGCCACTGTCGGTGACAGGATGCTGGGCTAGATGGACCTTTGGTCTTTCCCAGTATGGCACTACTTATGTACTTATGTACTAACTCAGTGCAGCAGCTTACCATCAGCTGATTTCTGCTCCAGATTGTCTTCCAGGCTCTTTTCCATGGTCAGTGCTAAGCTCCGCCCACTGTGACATCAGAGTATTTGTAGTGGAGTCTGTGCAGGAGGTTCTGCGTGCCAACTGTTGCACTGATGAAGGAGAACTCCTTTGTGGGGAATTAAGACAGGTTCAGCAGGGATTTGAAGGATGTTATTGTTTTTTTAGTTTGTGTGATTATTTTAGTTTGTTGGCTTTTTAGGAGTTTTAGGATGTCGATAATCCCAGTTATATTGGGTCAAGGTAGATATGGTCAACTTTCCCCTATCTTTAACCCCACTTATACATGAGAGAATTTTAACTTCAATTAAATGTGTTTCGATTGGTCAACACACTAAATTTCAGCATGTAAAAATTTGTCTAGTGAATGTGAGGTTTGTTAGAAACAAAATAGAACTTTGATAGAATTAATTCCCAGAAGATAGATATTTGTGTACTGAATCATGGCTAGCAGATTTGGATGTAATAGTAATTAATCAACTGACACCAGCAGGATTCTCAGCATTTTCCAGATCCGGGGTTGAAAAGAAAGGTGGCGGGTTTGTTCTAGGAAAAATGCAGTTCAACTTTAAGATTCAAGAGTTTAGAATTTAAGCTTCAACTGAATCTTTTGTTATCTTCCTTTATATTGAATTTAGTTCTAATATATAGTCCTTCTGGTAGTTTGCAGACAGACTTTTCACCTTTAATTGATGTTTTAACCTGTCACATGTTTTTTTTTGTTACCAACGAATACAAACTTATTGGGTGATGTTAATCTTCATTATGTCAGGATTGAGGAATATTTGTATATTGCAGATTTTGATCATGTTTGTCTTGTTTAGGCTGGAATCGGGTTATCACAGGCTTGATTCATGCTGCAGGACACACTCTGGGCTTACGCTTTCTTGGAAAGGAGTCATATTTTTTTTTTCTCAAAACTTTTAGTATCAAAAGATGACGTACCATGGTCAGCCCATTATTTAATCATTTTATAAATGGTAGTAAATTCGCCTTATGCTAAACCATCACCTGTCCAGACTTTCCAGTCTTGTGGTATAATTGAGCCTGACAAATTAAAAGATCATTGATGTCCTCTCTTGAAAGGTTTAGATTCTCTTTCAGCCGACGATATTGTTGAGCACTGGAACAATACATTTACAAAAACACTTGATAGTATTTCTCCTGTTAGGTCTGTAATAAGAGGAGATGAAATATTGCTCCATGGTTTTCAGATATTAGACAAGACAGAATCTAAGAAAGAAGGAACGAGTTTGGAGGTAACTTTCAACTGTAAAGAAATTGTCTTCTAGACCAGTAGATCAATCAGTCTCAGTTCTGTAGCCCTGGGATTTTGCAAAGACATTTAGTAATAAGGTTCCTAATATTGTGAACTCTCTTGTAAATATTCCTTTACCTGCACAGGAAAATTTTATAAATACTAAATACTGGGAAGAATTTGCTTTGGTTACTCTGAAACAAATATCTAATATAATAAGTAATTTAAATTTGAATTCCTGTCCCATTGATATGTGCTGCCCTTCATTGATTAAGACATTGAAAGCAGAAACAATTGATGTTATTGTTCTGCTGGTTAATAAATGTTTGACTGAGGTTTCAGTTCCAACTCGCTTGAAAAAGGCTGCAGTACGACCATTGTTGAAAAATGAGTGGATCCGAATGATCTTGGCAACTATCGCCCAATATCCTCACTTGGTTTTCTTGCTAAAATCTTGGAGAAGGTTGTGCTGTCTCGGCTGCAGGAATTCTATAGACTTGTGCTAGATAACTCTGAAATTTGGCTTTAGATCAAAAGCACTGTACTGAGACCCTTCTGATAATCTATTTTGGATTCTGTTAAATCTGGTTTTGATAGAGGTAGTGAGTATCTCATGATAACATTTGCTATTTCTGCAGCCTTTGACATAGTACACCATGAGATACTCTTGAATTGCTTGGAAGTTTAGGGATTAGAGGGAAAGTCCTTCAGTGGTTTGAGTCATTTCTTTCACAGAGGCAGTTTCTTGTACAAGGTAATAGGCACTCTGAGTGGATAGAGTTATCTTTAGGTATTCCCAGTGGTTGGCCTTTTTGGCCGTTATGCTCAATATTTATATGAGACCCGCTTGTCAGATGTTCTAGATGTTCTCTGATGTCTAGATGTTCAATTTAGACTTTCTACAGATGACCTGCAGTCTTTCTTTCCTGTCACTGACTTGCTTGAGAAAAGTCTGCAATTTTTGATTTGTCTTCAATCTGTGAGGGCTTGGATAAGTGCTAACCACTTTAAGCTAAATGCTCGCTGCAGGTGAAGATCTGCTATTTACAAGGTATGCAGGAGGGACAGTTGTTGGGTGTTTTCTGCTGTTTGGGCTTGGAGATCCCTGCCAGTCACATCATAGGTGTGCTACTACTTGGTGGGCCTGGGCCCCACCCTTGGCTATGCCACCGGTCAACCCAGTCCTCAGGGACACCTGGCCAGTTGGGTTTTCAGGATATCCATAATGAATATGCATGAGATGCATTAGCATGCACTTCCTCCACTACATGCAAATGTCTCTCATCCATATTCATTGTGGGTATCCTGAAAATCTGATTGGCCAGGTGTCCCTTGAGGACTGGGCTGAAAACCACTGATCTATAGGAAAAGATATTTTAAGTGTGTGTGGGTGGGGGGGGGGGGGGGCATTTCTTATATCAGCCACTAGATAACAGAGTGAATTAACTCTTAGGATTTAAAGCAGTTCAACCAGGGCTGTTCCCACCATTGAGCCACTTTTTTTCCCCACATGCCCACCTTTTTTAAATGTAAGAAATGAATTATCGTATAAGCCAATGGTTCCCAAACCTTTTCAGTTCATGGCACCCTTAGTGTCCGAGCAATTTTTCACGGCATCCCCTGCCATTGCGGCCCCCCTGACCACATAGGTCTCTGCACTCCCCCCTGCCCACATAGTTCTCCACCCCACCACCACATAGGTCTCCCTTTCTTTGCAGCCTCTTCCTCTCACTCCAGCACACGTCTCCTCCCTGAAAGTTCAGCATCCATCTCCATTCCCTGCAGACTCCCTTTTTCCAGAAAGTCAGCACACCTCTCCATTCCCTGCAGACCCCCTCCTTCCAGAAAGTCCAGCACACCTCTGCCTTCCCCAAATCCAGCATCACTCACTACCTTCCTTCCTGCAGGTCCAGGATCGCTGCCTCTTCCTTCTTCTGCCGCTGCAGTACTTGCAGCTTACATTTTTGGGCTGTCCACAATTCACACAGGCACTCCGGGGCCTTCCTTCTGCCGCGTCCAGCCCTCTCTGATGCAACTTCCTGTTGCTAGGGCCGGATGAGGCAGAGGGAAGCCCCCGCAGTGCCTGTGTGTGAATCACAGACAGCCCAAAAATGTAAGCTGCAAGCACTGCAGCGGTGGCGGGGGGAAGAAGGAGGAAGCAGCAGGTTCCGGACCTATGGGAGGGGAAAGTAGAAAGCGATGCTGGATTGTGGGCGGTGGGAAGGAAGTTGGGGTTTTCCACTGCACCCCTGAGAGTTCTTTGTGGTGCACCAGGGTGCTGCGGCACACAGTTTGGAACCGCTGGTATAAGCTATCATTACAAACTGTGTAGCTGGGGATATGGTTGGAATTTTGTTGTCTGTACTTATTAGAAATCTGTACTAGGTTATTCACTGCAAGATGGCATAATTTTCTTACCAAAAAATTTCAACTTTTTTATTAATTAGCTTATCAACTGAAACCCACTGTAAAGCTGACACACATATTTTTTAAATATAGATTAATTCCTTTCCTCCTCTTTCCTACTTCAGTGTTTATAATTTTAGTTATCTCACAAAAGCTGTTTTTATTTTAACCACGCTCGTCTGGTATTTTCTTTCTCCTAGCTAATGTTTCTGAAACCCAAGTACTACTTGTGACTGCTGCTGCCCCTTTTCAGTCTAATGAAACGCTCTTCCTGTAATAAAATGTGAAGATACTGGATTACAAGGAAAGTACCACCAGTGGCCGCAAAATTACCACAATAAATTTTTGCTGGTTTAACATTGAGAACCATAGAGACACACCCAGTTTCATTTTTTTTAAAGCTGGTGAACTATAACACACTTAGGGCTAGATCTATATATCACACCTAAAAAAAAATCAACCCCGAAATAAAAAATACACCTAGGTGTATTCTATAAAACTACGCCTAAAGTTAGGTGTGGTTTATAGAATATGCCTAACTCCTGTCCCTGCGACTAAATGTAGTCGCAACCATTTACGCCAAGTTAAACTTGGTGTAAATGGCCAACGCCTAAGTTGGGCACGGAGTGGGTGTATTCTATAACACTGCAGATAAATATTAGGAATTCCAGTGCCCCTTCTATGCTCCTCCCATGGCCTCGCCCCCTTTTGGGACCCATGTGGTAGAATTTATATGCACCACTTCATAGAATGCACTTACGGCCCATTTTTAATAAGCTGTGGCTAAAAGTGGCCTGTGCTGGTGTCAGCGCATGTTTTTAACATGTGCTGAGGCCCCCTTTTACCGCAGCAGGTAAAAAGTAGGTCTTTTTTTTTGTTTTGAGGAAATGGCCATGTGGCCATTTCAGGGGGGAAGGGCCTTACCGCCACCCATTGAGGTGGCGGTAAGGGCTCCCGCGCTAACCCGGCAATAATGCGCTGCCCGATTACCGCTGGGTACACACTGGTGCTACAATATACTTTTGTAGCGCTGGATATGATGGCGTGCTGGGGGTGGGAACTACTTCCAGGCTGCTGCGGTAGCCTGGTGGTACTTCCTTTTTAGCGACTGGTAAGCCTGCGTTGGGCTTATTGCTGTTTTGTAAAATGGGCCCATAGTGAGTAATGCGCATAAATTCTATTTAGTGTCATTAATCGCTTGTTAGGGTCCAGTTATCGGTGCTGATTGGCTCATGTTATGCTTATTCGGTCGCACAGCCTGAATTGCGCACATAACTTTGGTTGGCCATGTATAGAATTTGCTGGTTAGAGGCTAATGCAGAAAGCTACCATGAGCAGAAGCGTGTGGCTACTGTAAGGTGTATGCACATGTTACTGGGTGCATCACGCAGAAAGGGGTTCAGCAGGCTCACAACATATTACAATGAATGGCAATGAGGCCTTTAGATATTCTTCCTCAATGCACAGTAGTAAATGGGGGAATTTTACACACTGCCAGGTCGAGGCAGTTTTTTGTTCTTGCCTGCCACCATAGCAAGGACTTGCAACTTAAAAAGACAGAATAGGAGATAACAGCTCAATGCACGTGTCCAAAGAAAACTAAAGTAGCAAGCACATCTGCACTTGAAATGGAAAGTCATTCTGCTTATAAATATCAGCCTTGCCAAAATCTTATGTGCAAGAAATATTTGCGAGGCTAATATTTTCTTGCAGAATAACATGTGTAGATGTATGCTGGCTCTTTAGTTTTGTTTTCAGACGTGCGCAGTGAAAGCGCCTGTAATGGAGAACCTTCGTGCATGTGTGTCTGGCAGGCTTTCCCTGATTAGCGCACAGATTCTGCATGCTTTACATTTACATCTCATTTCTTTACTGCATCACCACATGCTCAACCGTCAGTTTGCAGCCCTAGTGCAAGACTTTGCTTCACCTCTTACCAGTATTGCTGTCTTTTATTTATTTATATATGCATGCATTCTTGTATCCCACTGTTATCCATTAACAAGTTTCAGTTCAATGTGGCTTACAATTTACAGTTAGCTGAAGTTGTCTTAATATTTTACAGTTACAATTCGGTAAAGAACATTGGTGTCTTTTGTTTTTACAGACTGGTTAAATTGGTAGCACAGGTGTTTACCTTTGTGTTAATTGGGAAAAGGCTGCTGGACACATGTACACACAGGTTCTGTGGTGCACACAATGAAGGCATCCTAACTTCCAAAAAAATGAAGTAACAGCACGTCTTCGCATGATTTATCTGTGAATATATATAATGAGGGTAACTGCCAAAATCTATTTATCTGGGAAATGGGCAGTTTGAAAATTGCCCTCCCTCCCTACTGGTAAAAGGAGGTGCTGATGGTTCTTTTGGGTTTGTTGGCTGTCTGAATTTTCGCTCTTCTGTGACTGCATCCGGCATCTAAGCTGCCGCCCCA
The DNA here is from genome assembly GCF_901765095.1 of Microcaecilia unicolor. Taxonomy (NCBI): domain Eukaryota; kingdom Metazoa; phylum Chordata; class Amphibia; order Gymnophiona; family Siphonopidae; genus Microcaecilia; species Microcaecilia unicolor. The sequence goes on along the minus strand of NC_044031.1, from coordinate 287,854,080 downwards.
GGTGATTCACCATGTCTTGCCGAGTGGTCGGGCTGACCCAGGCACCATGAGAAGCGCAGAAAGGCGCCATCTTAATTTATACCAGAGAAGTTCAGCTCACATTTTAAGGGGGAAAGGGCTTGTTCTATGCCAAAAAACATATTTTCTATAATTCTATGTTTGTTCTTTTTCTTATTTTAGCCACTGGATAAAAAGATCCTTTTGAAAGAGATGTTTTCCAGTAGTTTTTCACTGATGTTTTTCTGTCATAATCTTTTTTTATATACGCTGTAATCAAACTATGGCCATAAGAAGGGAGCTTGACCTCAAAAAATGCAGTTTGTAATTTGGGGAAAGAACTGGACTCAATCCAGGGAGAATTAGCCAGAGATGAGCTGAAATGCATATTGTATTGACCACAGCTGCAGTAACTCAGGATACCAGTTAACTTGAGAGCATTCATTATCATTTGATTATGACAGATCAGCAGAAAGCAGGAATTCCAGAATATACCATTCTCTTCCTCCTTGCATGCAAGTCCTTGACCTGTTCAGCTACAGCTGCCTACACCCAAAGACAAAAGTAAAAGCAGGAACACTAGACGCTTGCTGGGAGTGTCTAGAAATATCCTGTGAGTCTGAGTCTAAATTCTTTTTATTGTAGTTTTTCAAATGCCTTATTCAAGTTTTCTCTCTCCATGGCTCTATCCAGGCTTTTCTAGCAATACAGACTGGAGTGGAGTAGCCTAGTGGTTCAAATCCCACCGATGCTCCTTGTGACCTTGGGCAAGTAATTCAACCCTCCATTACCTCAGGTATAAACTTACTCACCCCTTTTTAATGCTGACATAGCCCATTCGCTTTAAATGGGCTGTGTTGGCATTACCGCACTGGGCAGCCGCTGTTGCGACTTTGTAAAAGGGGGGGGGGCTTAGATTGCAAGCCCTCTGGAGACGAGGAAATATCTGCTCTAGCTGAATGTAATTCACCTTGCTCTACCTCTGGAAAGGTGTGAGCTACACTAAAACTAAATTAAATGTGTTCTTGGGGCATAACTACCTCCTCCCCCAACCTGAACATATCAGAGCATTGTGAGAGTGCTGAGAATAGTATGTGGCATGCTGAACCTTTTATTTTTACCAGGTTTCCTTTGAGGACAAAAAACTTTCAGTAGTTTGGTGCATCATGAGATCATGTGTGCTTATTACCACCCCCCTCAAAAAACCAAAACAGAGATCAAAGAGTGCCATTATTCTTTCTAGAAAATTTTCATTGATTGAAGCGATTTGATCTGAGGTTGAAAGTCACATTGAGAAAATTACAGGAAATTTAACTTTCCACTTGGTACATATTGCATTTTTTTATATCAGACAGTTCTTTGAATCTATTTGTCACAACCATCTGCTGTTGATAACAGCGTAATAAAAGCAATAAGAATTTAAGACCCCCTTGGATATTCTTCCTTAGATTCTAGGAATAAGACAGATCAAGTAGCAATGTATAATCTCTAACTATTGTCTTGGCAGTGTCTTGCCCGGGCATCAGGGTGTGGTTTTTGTAGATCTTTAATACATGAAGAATTGAATTGGAACAGTCTCACACCTCCAAAGAAAGCCATACCACAATGCTACAAGCCAGGGACCTACAGGATGTATACTTTGTAATCTGTTCTTCAATCCAAATTGAATATTTTCTTCAAATTGCTAGAGATGCACAAAATTGTTTCTGAAGAATTCTTATGAGTTTCAATCTGGTGCGAGCCAAATACAGGGCAAATGTTTGAATACTGATGTTACCACAGGAAATTGGCTCATTCAGAAATGAAATACGGCAGCTGACCCTGAGGTGGCTTACTCATCAAATCTATGTATGTATTACAGAAAAGCCCAAGGTGGTTGTCTCTGCACTTACCAGTATGAGCTATTCTCAGCTCTGCACACAGGAGAAATGATTTGCATTGCAGTCAAAGGCTAGGGAGAGGATAACGTCTTGAGACACAATGGGGAAACGTTTATTTTAGTGTGGCCTAATTTGAAGTGGTGGTGTTAGGGTGTGTTCTGGGTAGGGATGGTGTCTGAAAGTTCTGTTTACAAAAATAAAATCACGCAGAAAGGGGTTCAGCAGGCTCACAACATATTACAATGAATGGCAACGAGGCCTTTAGATATTCTTCGTCAATGCACAGTAGTAAATGTGGGATTTTAACACACTGCCAGGTCGAGGCAGTTTTTTGTTCTTGCCTGCCACCATAGCAAGGACTTGCAACTTTAAAAGAAAGAATAGGAGGTAACAGCTCAATGTGTGTGTCCAAAGAAAGCGAAAGTAGCAAAAGACTATAAAACATACATTAAAAACCTGGCATTTTTCAAAACGATATTGTTAGAAAACAAAACTTTTTTTTGTTCCAATATTTTTTATTGTGTTTTATAGACGATAACAAAGTGGCTATAAAAAAAAATCAATAGCCAGCATAATGGATTAACATTAACAGAGCATCAGTGTACATGTTCAGATTTAAGATTATACAAGTTATTGCTATAACAAGTCATGGTCATCACAGGAACAATATATAAGTTCAATATTAAGAGAGGTTATTATGTAGTTGATCCAGTAAAGGAGTCCATATTTTTTTGTATTTTACTAGTGAGTTATATTTTTCAGCCGCAGCGTATTCATATTTAGCTAATATACACACAGAATTCCACCAAGTTAAATACGTTACTTTTTGTAAGGTCTTTCCAACAAAAGAAAAGGGTTCTCAAGGCTTGATGTAACAGTATGTCTAATAGTTGTGCTTGATATTTGTCTAGTGGTGATTGTATCAAGGATCCAGATATGACTATATTGTATGATAAAGCGTCGTGGATATTCAAAGTAGATGATACTGTGTTCCATACAAAGTTCCAATAATCTTGAATAAATGAACAAGAGTAAATATGTTTCCAACGTCCATTTCACATGTCCAACATTTATTCATATTATTTTTGGTTTTTACTACCACTGCTACTACATGTTGTATTCAATTTGGCAAGTTTAGCTGGAGTCCATAGAGCCCTGTGTGCCAGGTAAAACATGGATTGTGAAATGGATGCTGATTTGGTGGTATGAGTAGTTTTGAACCAAAATTTTTCCCACGCCTTTTCATTTAATTGGGCGTTTAGATCGTGTTCCCATGATTGCATGGTAACGGCTGGAGAACTGAATTCAGCTAATTGAAGTATTTTATACAATTTGGATGCAACTTTTTTGGAAGACATAAGCAACTTAATATGTCTGTATGGTTTCACCCCATTATGTATTTTGTATATTGCAGAATGTATATTGGTGATAACCTGAGATTCGGGACCCATATGGGGTCATGTAGTTTTCTAGTATGTGTTTAAACCAGTACCTTTCCATCCTCACCCAAGCCAGTTAGGTTCTCAGATATCCCCATGTAGGGTTACCGTTTTTTGTCCTTAAAAAAAGAGGACACTTGCCCTGCCCCATTTCACGTCCTCGCCCTGCCCCAGGGATTTCAGGCAATGCATTCCAGAGTATGGGGGCTACTCCGTAGAAGGCTCACTTCCCTGGTGGTCTAGTGACTTGGGGGCAGGAAAGAGCCCCCCTCTTTCCTGCCCGGCGCGCTGCTCTGCATCCTGTATGCTGCCTGTGACAGTCTCGGCGAGATTCAAAATGGCCGCCGCGAATTGAAGTCTTGCGATGCTGCTTCAATTCTCGGCGGCCATTTTGAATCTCGCCGAGACCGTCACAGGCAGCATACAGGATGCTGAGCAGCGCGCCGGGCAGGAAAGAGGGGGCTCTTTCCTGCCCCGAAGTCACTAGACCACCAGGGAAGATCGTGAGTAATGGGAGGGGAGGTTCGCCGCCCGCACACACGTCAGCCCACCCATTTGTCCAGAAATACGGACAAATGGGCAGGCTGGCCAAAACCCGTCCGGACATGTCCTCAAAAAGAGGACATGTCCGGGTAAATCTGGATGTATGGTAACCCTATCCCCATGAGAATAATTTACATGCACTGCCTCCATCTTGTACAGATCTGTCTCATGTGTGTTTACTGTAGCTTTTCTAAAAACCTGACTGGCTACAAGAGTATCTTGGGACCCGCTTGAGAAACATGCATGGTCTGTTTTTAGTTAAATATGCATCAAGAGAATCATTTAATATTGTTCAGTGGGTACTGTTCGGAGCAGTAACTTGCAAACTTTTACTTGAATCTATTTAGGTTTAGCTCACACTGTAGCTGAAGGTGAGTTAGCGTCAGGTACAGGAGGTAACCTTTCGGTGCTAAAAACTTTAGGCTCAAGGAGCTACTCCTGCAGTCTGCCTTCTATAACGTGATGTTTACAGGTATAGGCAGGTCATACCTAAGCTATAGTTGTGTCCTGTGCTACTTGCCTCACTGGTGCCGCTCCCCCTCCCCCCCACTTGCTATTACCAATGAGAGGCGATAGAGGTCTGGGAGCAATTTTCGCATGGCTGCTTGCACAGCCCTTTGTATAGCACTGTTTATGAATGTCAATACGATTGTATAAGTTGTGGGTGATTAATGCCATTTAACACAGTCAATGTGAAGATTTTAGTTCTGGCTCTCTGCTACTGTAGTTTGTAGAGAGATGGTAAGGCACATGGTTGTTCTGGACCATTTCCAGAGGGTGTTTCTTTTCCCCCTGCCCCCCCCCCCCCCCCCCATCTCCTCACTTTTGCTGTCACAAGCACTCTCTTGCAGTTGTATGCTTTGCTTTTTGCAGACCGTCTCACTTGAAGAGGTTTTGTATTTCATTCTGAGCATTACCTGATTGGTTTTATAATGTGCAGGCTCTTGCTAATCATACCCTGCCTGCTGACATGAGTTCAGCATAATATCTAGGTATAGCTCATTTGAGAACCGCAGTGCACTGAGGGAGAAAGTGAGAGTGTAGGAACACCCTGACCTGCACATTACAGGTACACAGCTAGCAGTCACCATCTGTCTGTTTTTGGATTTCCAGACATACATTGGCTCCATTCTTGCTTCTGTGAACCCTTACAAAACCATCCCAGGGCTGTATGACCAGGCCACAGTGGAGCAGTACAGCAGGCACCACATGGGCGAGATATCACCTCACATTTTCGCTGTCGCCAACGAGTGTTACCGCTGCCTGTGGAAACGCTATGACAACCAGTGCATCCTCATCAGGTAGGTGGCTGCAGAGCTCAAATTCTTCGGGCTCTTTACCTGTACATGTTTGTGTGTGTGCATTTAGAGGAAAAATGAGTGGAGGTAAAACTACTAGAAAGAGAAAGCTTCCTCTTGAAGTTTCCAGTGTTAAGTAGTTAGATGAATTGTTCCTGTTAAGGAATGCTAGATTAAGAATAAATTATTCTTTTAAGCATAAATTGGTTCTTTGAGTTAAATCCGGAAAGCATTAGGGTCCATTTTAGGGATTTAAAAAAAAAAAAAAATCTTTTCTCCAGGGAATGTTATGCTGGGCAGTTACCTTGCTTGCTTTTTTTGTGCATGCAGTGGATCAGTTAAAACCTTGAAAACCCCTCTGGTGTTGACTCTAAGGCCCAGATGCATCAACAAAACGTAAAACAACCGAAAATGTAAAAGTCATTACCGTTTTAGAAAAAATGAAGGATGCACTAAAAAAAAAAGACGCACATGTTCGGCGCGGTATTCAAACGTCGAATGCATGAAAGTATCGTTAATCTGGTGTAATCTCTGCCAGCGGTATAGGAAACGCACGCGCACAATCGCCAAACCTATGATATCATCTTGCCCGAAGACGCCTCACCGCTCACCCCCGTTTCAATCAGCTGATATCGGAGAGTGCAGTTGAAAGCATGCATCACAAAAATAGCCTTCCATTTTGGCCATTATTCACACCCAAATAATAAAAACGTCTTTTTTGGCCGTGCTTCATAGTCAGCTAAGAGATCTGGAAGTCTCTGAGCCAATCACAGCGTGACTTCCGGCGATTTCCACCGTTAAGGCAATCGGAAAAGGTTCGTGCATCTCATTACAATAGGGGACAATTTGCTCATCTCCATTCCGTTTTCTTTAGCTACTACCGCCGTCGGAAAATGGCCTTTAGTGCATGCCACGGTTTAAAACTTGTTCGTTAAAGGCTCGTTTAGTTTAGTGCATCTGGCCCTAAGGGCCAGATGCACTAAACTTAACGAGCCTTTAACGAGCCATTAACGAGCAAGTAGATTACCCTGACATGCACTAAAGGCCCTTTTCCGATGACGGTAGCAGCTAAAGAAAACGGAATACAGATGAGCAAATTGTGCAGAAACCCTATTGTAATGAGATGCACTAACCTTTTCCGATTGCCTTAACGGTGGAAAATCTGGGGGGGGGGGGGGGGGGGGGGGGGGGTGGCGGCCAAGTGCTCGTCATGGACGTCCATTATGGGCGGTCTTCACCCGAAAAAACGTCCAAGTGCGCCCTTTATGGACGGCCTTCACTTAAAAAAAATAAAGAAACAAAACCCACCCTTAAGCTAAGCTCCGCTTCAAACAAGACGTTCATTTTGGGCGCCCCCTCCCCCCGCAATAATAAAAACGTCCTTTTTGGCCGCCCTTCACTTAGCTGAGAGACCTGGAAGTCTCTGAGCCAATCACAGCGCGTTTAGCTGTGATTGGCTCAGAGACTTCCGGGTCTCTCAGTTGAGTGAAGGGCGACCAAAAAGGACGTTTTTATTATTGCGGGGTTGACTGATGTCCAAAAAGGAGCCTGCAGCATCGGAGCCTGCAGCAGGCCATGGAGGGGGTGAGCGGCGCGGCGTCTTCGGGCGGCACAGGAGGCGTATTTGTCATGCGCAGAGCAGCCAGCATAACGCTTTGCTGCTCTGCGCATGCTCGACCGGCCGATTGGCCGACTGTTTAGCAATGGAATAGAGAATGCAAGTAAGCTGCAACGAGCAGCTCATTTGCATTCCCTTTCCTTGATGCATATCCGTTCCCTACCGATTCGCTATGGAATCTGTAAGGGAACGGCTCTTCCAAGGACTTTAGTGCATCTGGCCCTGAATATGTGCCATTGTGGATGAGGGTTACTGTAGTCTCAGTGAAAGGTTTCCAGCATCACAGATGGCTGCGTGGTGTGTAAATTTTGTCATCCCAGGCTTGTCCTGTGTGTTTCTGGGAGGAACTCTTTGGAAGCTCTCTGTCAAAAGGAGAGAAAGGTGTCCTACCTCTAGATCAGGGGTTCTTAACCAGTGGGGCAGTCAAACAGGGTGTGGAAAAGGCTCTTGAAATCTGAGGCAATTTCTTGAAACGTTCTAGACAGACTGAGGGCAGTTTTTGGTAGTATTATTGTAATTTTAGCATCATGTTATCACTGTTAGTGGCTATCAGCAGCGTTTGCAGTTTGCAGCAGTCAGTAGTCGCTAGTCACATGGTTTTGGGACAGGGGTGTGAGGGTTTCATTGATCAGTTAAAGGGGTGAATAAGAGCCTCTGCTCTTGAGGGCTTTATCTTGGTCTTGTCACTCACCAGCTCTGTGATGTTAAAGTAAAATGTCACACTATCCCAGTGGCGTTTCTAGCCTGGCTGACACCCGGGACGGATCGCCGATGCGCCCCCCCCCTGGGTGCAGCGTGACCCCCCCGGGTGCATTTTTACCTGCTGGGGGGGGGGGGGGGGGTGCCGCGCGCCTGTTAGCTCCGAGTCCGCTCGTTCCCTACCTGCTGCTCCCTCTGCCCCGGAACAGGAAGTAACCTGTTCTGCGCAGAGGGAGCAGCAGGGAGGGAGCAAGTGGACTCGGACCAACAGGCGCGCGGCACCCCCCCAGCGGCGTGCACCCGGGGCGGACCGCCCCCCCCCCCCCCTTGGTACGCCACTGCAGTATCCCAATCAGCCCTGCAGAGTCAGAACCTGCTTGTATTTATGTGTTTTCCTTGACCTTTATGGAACATCCAAATGTTTACTTATATCCCTCTCTTTCTTGGATTCACTCACCATGTCAAAGGTTTCACTTTCCCAGCTCTACTTTGCCATGTTGGTTACCTGATTTCTCTCCACTAATGCTGAAAATCACCTCCAGCATGCGAACTTGGTGCTGAAATACTCTGTTTAAAGCCTGGGGTCATCTAAGCAATTATAATTATGGTAACGTGAATCCCAGCTTTTTACCTCTCTTGTTTAACACCTTGGCTCTTTTCTCTCATGGAAATATGATTTTTCTTCTTTTCTTTTCGGTCCCCATTAAGCAATGCTCCGAACAACTGAAGTAAGTTATGGTGGTGGCAGCTCTTGAAAGCTTCTAGAATTATCTGCTTCTAGGAGGAAAGGCGCTAGTCACTTTAGCTTTATCCTGTCTTTATTCCTCACCATTCACCTGAGAAGAGTGGCCCTGTGTGGTCTCCTAAGTTGGACTTTCAGTACCCCAGCACAGCTCTTCACCAGACTGCACTGACCATTCTGTGCTTGACAACTTCATAGGCGTCAAAGGCTGATCAATTCTCCTAATAAATTCCATCAGGGCAGTGTGGGGTTAAGTTTCAGAAACTGCACATACCTTTGAGGTATAGGGAAGGGGAATGGGACTTAATATACCGCCTTTCTGTGGGTTTTCAAAAAAACCTGGATATACAGGTATATTATATACAGGTACTTATTTGTACCTGGGACAATGGAGGGTTAAGTGACTTGCCCAGAGTCACAAGGAGCTGCAGTGGGAATTGAACCCAGTTCCCCAGGATCAAGGTCTGCTGCACTAACCACTAGGCTACTCCTGCACTCTGACATCATGCCATCTCTTTTAGGGCAAAATCTTCAATAGATGGATTACTGTTAGCAGTATCCTTACTTCCAGAACACACCAGTCATTTGTGTCTAATTAAATATAGGTAGTTTATTTGCAAGTTGAGTATTTAGAAGGAAGCAGGTAGAACAATTAGAAAATAAAGAAGGCAGACGTTCAAATGGGAATGAAAGCATTAAAATGGAAACTTTAAAGGAAATAGTCTTCCGATAACAAGAAACACGCATAGTAGTTGAGTAGGTATGAGACCTTTTAATACAGTAGGCACATCTCATGCTTTTGGATCACGAAAAACAATTGATGTGTTCTTGTTTAAATTCTTATGCTGAGGGAATTCTATGGCATGTCACAAAAATGGCTTCATTTTATTAGTTGGTATGCTGAAAAAAAAAATCTGTCCCTTTATATTCCTTACTGTGCCCTTAGATCTGCACAACTCCTACGTCTTAATGTACCATCTTATAGGGAAATTCACCAGGCATACCATTTTTTTTCTGTTCAGGCCCCTGAACTCTGGAATTCATGGCCTAACCATTTGCGACTCTGTCAGTCTCTCTATACATTTAAATCTGGTCTCAAAACTTTTTTCTTTCAAGATTCCTTCTCTACCAACTCATGAATCTCTGCATTCTCTAGAGTTTGAAACTTGGTGAGGTCACTGAAGAGCCATGAGACAGTGCAGAATACCTTTTGTTTTACCCTTTCCCACACTTTTCTGTCATAAAGTTAGAGTGCTCCCCTTTTTTTTTTCCTGTTGTGTATAATCTGGTGTGGTCTGAAGTCTGCCTTCCCCATTTTAATTTTACATTATATGCCACCTTAATGGAATCTCCCATAGGCAGGATAGAAAATTCTTAAACTTGGAAGCTTGTTTTTACTGCTAAATCCATGGAATCATTCTTAACAGTGTTCACACAATGTTTTATTGGCATCAAGTGTCCCACTGACGGGTCTCACAAACTACTACAAAACTGTGATTCTTAGATTATGGCAAATGTTCAGCACTACTAGTTGTAGAGATGTTTTTGTTAGACACAGATTTGTTTTAAATATCTAAACACACATCCTCATTAAAGCTTTAAAATAATTTTCACGTTGCAAAAGGATTGACCCCCACACTCTTTTTCCACACCTGTGCCAAACTGCACAGTATCAGGTGAGGGGCAGAAGAAGTCTGAACCTATAAAGTTGCTGTAACATCAAGATAGGTGACAGCATCCTTTCATTCACATGCCCTAGAAACGGAAATCTGTTATTCGGCTTGGGTAAGTCTGAACAGTGACTGTTCTCAAAATCAGAGTTATTTTGGGTCAAATCTCCCTTTAACTTCTCAATTTTGTTCAAAAATTTACAATTTTGTTCCACTGACCTCTAACTGAAATTTAACTTTTTATTTAATAATGAATGTAGACAACAAAGTAATTTATAGTCTTTAGACTCCTAAAATCTATGTATATATTTTAATTAATTTGAATACATTTTTACTGAGAAGAGGTCCTTAGGAATGAAAGAGCCTGGGAGAATGGGAAAGGGTTCATAGATGTCGGTACAAAAAATTGCCTTGCCACCCCAAAATCAACACTTTTCTCCCACGAGTCTGACGTTTCCTCTGTACCTCCCGCTCCCCTCCCCGTTCCCTCCTATATGTCTATAATCTCCCTCGTTATCTCTGCGCCCCACCCCCATGCACGGGCCCTACAAAATTGCATCTTCACTGCCACTTTTTACATCAGGTGCTCTTTGTCCAGTTCTGGTAGAGGGAAAGAAGCCTCGGAGCAGCCGGAGAGAGCCTGATGTAAGTAGTGCTGGCAAATACACAAGTATGTAGGGCCCGCATGGGGGTAGGGATAGGGAGAGGAAGATGCCAGACACACAAGAGGGAACATGGGAGGGGGGGTCCTCTGCACTTTGATGGAATGGAAAGAAGGGAGGAATTGCTGCACTTGGATAGGAAGGAAGGAAAGGGAGAAAAGGAAAGGCAGCACATGGATGGAAGGGAGAGAAGGGAAATGCTGCATTTGGAGAGGAGGGAAGGAAAGGGAGAAGGGGAGAAAGGTGGTACATGGATGGAAGGGAGAGGAAACAGTTAATGCATAGACTGGGAAAAAGATGATTAGAAAAGTTAAATTACCAGACAACAAAGGTCTTATTTTATTTTTAGTTTATTTTTTGTCTACATTAGTACTTTGTGGTTGTTTATCCTGCATGTGTGACTAAGGCCAGATGGGGTGCTGTGGAAGGGTATGAGAGGGGAAGGAGGTCTCTGAAGGGATTGAGTGAAGAAGGGAATGTGTTAATGTGGTCAAAGAGATGCAATAGGAGACCCAGTAAAAGGTAAGAGGCAGAATGACCTGGAGACCAGGGAAGGAAGGAGAAACAGGCATGGAGCTGGGTCTAGTGAGGCAGCTGGAAGGTAGATGAGGGCTGAGAAGGTGAGTACAGACATAGGAGCCAACTTTTCAAAATGATTGGGGGTGCTGAATTTTTTTTTTATCCAGCAATTCTCCTCTCTCCCCTACCCTCTCCTCTCATCCATGTCCAGCGAATTCTCCTTTCTCCCCTGCCCTCGCCTCCCTCCATCCATGTCCAACAAGTCTCATCCCTCCCCTGCCCTCCCCACTCTCCATCCATGGCCAACAAGTCTCATCCCTCCCCTGCCCTATCCACCCTCCATCCATGTCCAAAAAGTCTCATCTCTCCCCTGCCCTCCCCTCCCTCCATCCATGTCCAACAAGTGTCATCTCTCCCCTGCCCTCCCCTCCATGTCAGCGATTTTTTCATCTCTCCCCTCCCCTCCATGTCCAGTAACTCACCCCAAACACCACCTGCTCCTTTTCAGCCCCCTCTCTCCTCCGAGTTCCAGTCCCAACCCCAGTCCGACCTCTTCTCCCACAGCAGTCCTCCATCCTCCTTCTTGCCGCCCAGAATTTAAAACTCATCTTACCTCGGTTTTGGCAGCAGTGAAAGGCAAGCAGGCTTGGCTTCAGCCTTCCCTTCTCTCTCAGCTCTGGACCAGCCCTCATTTCCTGTTTCCGCGAGGGCGGGACCAGAGCTGAGAGAGAAGGGAAGGCTGAAGCCGAGCCTGCTCAACTTTCACTGCTGCCGGGACCCAAGGTAAGATGGGCTTTAAATTCTGGGCGGCAGGAAGATGAGGGCGGAGGACTGTTGAGGGAGAAGAGGGCGGGCAGGTCGGGCTGGCTGGGCTTTGAACTGGAACTTCTGACGGAGGGTTTTTAAATATTGGGGGTGCTCGAGCACCCAAGGAGTTGGCGCCTATGAGTACAGAGACTGGAAATGGGGAGCTTAGAGGTGGAATAGCAAACTGGGGAAAGAGAAAGACAGATGGGGCAATGGGATTGCTAGAGAGGAGATGAGGGGGGGATTAGAAAAACCAGTAGGTAGATGAAAGGTGAAAAGAGGGTGACTGAGGTCAAGAGACAGGGAGAATGTGGGGTAAAAAATCATATACAGGTGGATAAAAAGGCATAGAAGAGAAAAGTGAAAAAAGAAACATAAAAAAAAAAGATCAGTGCCAGGCATATAAAGAGAAACATAGAAACATGACGGCAGATAAGGGACAAATGGTCCATCCAGTCTGCTCATCTTCAGTAATCAGTAACTCCTTCTTTCTTAAGGGTAGTGGTGTGCTGGAGCCGGCTCGCACCAGCTGATTGTTAATTTCTGTCCAATTTCTGACCCTCATACGCTCCTGCCCATGCAGTATTCACTCTCCTCCATAGTCCGTGCTATTGAAAATGTCTGCAGTGAGTTCCTGCAGCAATCTCGTGAGACTGCCGCTGAAACTTCACCCCTTTTCCGTTCTTCGCTATTCCACCCGTCCGAACCAAACCTTCAGAGTCCAGAGACACCCCCTCCCTTTGCTTGATGACTTCACGATATAATGTATGGAACAGCAATGAGTAAAACATTATGGATCTAAGTTTTCAACCAATCCAAATATTGCTTTTATTGCAACCCCCATAACCCGAGCAGGCTCTGCTGCTGATTGGGTGGACTGTTTCATTGCCTTGAGAACTGACCTTGGAGGATCATCGCAAGCTGGGAGGGAGAGCCAGAAGACCGGAGGGGGAGGAGGAAGGGATTATCATCAGCCTGAGGTAAATGCCAAACAGCTTTGAAAGTTGTTTTTGTTTTAAAAGAGAGCTCATAAATTCATGGCACGTTGGTAACCATGGGAAAGGCTGATTTCCATTTGGTGCCTTTACTATGGCGTCTACTCTTGGGACCACCTGTAACCTACATAAGTACATAAGTATTGCCATACTGGGAAAGACCAAAGGTCCATCAAGCCCAGCATCCTGTTTCCAACAGTGGCCAATCCAGATCACAAATACCTGGCAAGATCCCAAAAAGTACAGAACATTTTATACTGCTTATCCCAGAAATAGTGGATTTTCCCCGTCCATTTAATAACGGTCTATGGACTTTTCCTTTAGGAAGCCGTCCAAACCTTTTTAAAACTCCACTAAGCTGCATGGATGAGGGAGAGAGAAGAGGGCAAGCTGCGTGGATGAGGGAGGGAAGGGGAGAGGCTGCGTGGATGAGAGGGAGGGAAGGGGAGAGGCTGCGTGGATGAGAGGAAGGGAAGGGGAGAGGCTGCATGGATGAGAGGAAGGGAAGGGGAGAGGCTGCGTGGATGAGAGAGAAAGAAGAGGATGAGCTGCGTGGATGAGGGAGAGGGAAGGGGACGAGCTGCATGGACGAGGGAGAGGGAAGAGGACGAGCTGCGTGGTTGAGGGGGAGGGAACTTAAGGGAAAAGAGAGGGAGACATGCCATATAGGGAGAGAAAAGAAAAGGGAGAAATGCAGCATATAGAAGAGGATGGAGAGGGGGACATGTAAGCTGCTCATGGATGGGAGGGAAAGGAAAGGGGAATATGCAGCTCTTGGTTGTTTGCTTGTTTTTTTTTTTGGAAATATATTGCTCATGGATATTTACTTTTTTGGAAATATATTGCTCATGGATATTTACTTTTTTGGAAATATATATATTTTCTAATTTTGTATTTAGCGGATTATGGAAGAAAATGCATTTCTGTTACTTTTACCAGTATTTTTACTGGATATATAATCTGGCTTTCTTGGGGGTCTCCAGTTTTTGTCTGCATGTTTCTTGTGGCCCCATATTTTGTCTAGTTTGTATCAGTTGAGGGTCTGTCCATGTTCTGCATGTGTGACTGACGTTAAGGATTCTGCTGGCATGTAGTGTAGTGTAGGAATGTGTAACCGTCAAGCTTGTTCCAGTTTCCCAATAGTCGGTAATTGGTATACAGGGTGAGAAATAGTCTTACAGTAAATCATCTGTCAGATTGAATGTCAGATTTAATGTCAACAAATTTATTGTGTAAAGATTTAGCAGATTGGGATGAATAGCAAACATAGATTGGCTACAGATACAAGAGTGTGGCGAAAATCAATCGGCTATTTGGAATTTACAGTAAAGTTTTAATATTATTTGTAAATTGGTTGCTGCCTGCATATATCATTTGTACCAATAGAATGTATAATACGGTTACATACCTATCTACGGGTGTGCTTTTTTTTTTTTTTTTTGTAGAGAGATCCTGTTGTTAAAAATTTACCAGCACACCACTGCCTAAGGGATCCCACGTGCCTGTTGCACGCTCTCTTAAATTCTGACACAGTCCTTGTCTCCACAACCTTCACTGGGAGGCCATTCAATGCATCTACCACCCTTTCCGTGAAAGAATATTTTCTTAGATTCCTCCTAAGCCTATTTCCTCTTAACTTTATTCTATGCCCTCTCATTCCAATTTTTTTTTTTTTCATTTGGAAAAGGCTCACCTCTTGTACATTTAACGCTAGTGGGGTATTTAAATGTCTCTATCCTATCTCCTCTCTCCCACCTCTGTTGTAGAGTACATGTGTTGAGGTTCATAAGCCTGCCCCTATATGTTTTACGATGGAGACCGCTTACCGGTTTTGTTTTCGCCCACTGGTCCAACTCCATCCTGTTTTTATCTTTCTGCAAGTGCAGTCTCCAGAATTGCCCACAGTAGTCTAAATGGGGCCTCACCAGAGACTTATACAATGGCACTATTGCCTCTTTTTGTGCTGGTCATCCCTCTCCTTATGCACCCAAGCGTCCTTCTGGCTTTGACCTTCACCTTTTCTGTTTGGCCACCTTAAGGTCATCAGACACATTTACCCCCAAGCCCTGCTCTTCTTTTGTACACAGTGGCACTTCACCCCCTATATTGTACCATTCTCTTGGATTCTTGTAACCGAAGTGCTTGACCCAGCATTAAATCTTAGTTGCCAATTATTGGACTATTCTTCAAGTTTTGCTAGATCCTTCCTCATGCTATCCACACCCTCGGGGGTGTCCACCCTATTACAGAGTTTGGTATCATCCACAAAAAGTTAAACCTTACCAGACAGTCCTTCTGCAATATCACTCACGAAGAGCAAACACATAATTGCCTTTGAATATAAGTGTTCTTAATTGCAAAAAAGTGTGTGAGGAGGAGGGGGAGAGTAAAAGATCGGTTGGGGGTCTAGAGAATTACAGGAGCCCGAGGGCAAGATGCACTAAAAACTCGTTAAAGCCCTTTCCTTACCGATTCCCTTAGCAAATCAGTAAGGAACGGCATGCATCAAGGAATAGGAATGCAAATGAGCTGCTCGTTGTAGCTCACTTGCATTCTCTATTCCGTCGTTAAACAGTCGCATAGTCGGCTGGTCGAGCATGCGCAGAGCAGCCAAGCGTTAGGCTGGCTGCTCTGCACATGCCAAATACGCCTCCCTGTGCCACCCGAAGACGCTGCGCTGCTCACCCCCTCCGATGCGGCTTGATCCAGGACAGTGCAGTTGAGGACGCCCATCCGAAAAAAATGTCCATTTTGGTCCCCTAATAATAAAAACGTCTTTTTTGGCCGTGCTTCACTCAGCTGAGAGACCAGGAAGTCTCTGAGCCAATCACAGTTTGTTTAGCTCAGCTGAACGTGTTGTGATTGGCTCAGAGACTTCCTGGTCTCTCAGCTGAGTGAAGCACTGCCAAAAAAGACGTTTTTATTATTGCAAAGGGGGCAGGCAGCCAAAATGGGTGCCCATCCAAAAAAAAAAAAGTCTATTTTTGGCCCCCTTAATAATAAAAACGTCTTTTTTGGCAGTGCTTCACTCAGCTGAGACCTGGAAGTCCCTGAGCCAATCACAATGCGTTCAGCCGAGCTAAACACGCTGTGATTGGCTCAGAGACGTCCAGGTCTCTCAGCTGAGTGAAGCACGGCCAAAAAATACGTTTTTATTATTCCGGGGTCCAAAAAAAAGCCTGCAGCATCGGAGCCTGTTTGATTTTTTTTTTTTTTAATATAGTGAAGAACGTCCATAAAGGACGTTCCTGATGAGCACTTAGGCTGTTTTTCGGGTGCATCACTCCCATAATGGCCGTCCATGACGAGCACTTGGCCGTTCCCCCCCCCCCCCCCCCCCCCCCCCCCGATTTTATTTTATTTTTTTTACATTTTATAAAGTTTTCCAATCCCGTGCAGCCCCGAGAGGTACAGACCTCTCGTTAGATTTTCCACCGTTTTCCAGCATTAGGGCATTCGGAAAAGGTTAGTGCATCTCATTACAATAGGGTTTCTACACGATTTGCTCATCTGCATTCCATTTTCGTTAGCTGCTACCGTCGTCAGAAAAAAGTGTTTAGTGCATGCCAGGGTTTACTACTTGCTCGTTAAGGGCTGGTTAAGTTTAGTGCATCTGGCCTTGAATTAGCCATACAGTCCTCATCTTCTGTCACAATGTCTTTTTCTCTAACTATATTAAACATATGCTACCATGAAACATCCTGTTCCTCTTTCGGCCACCTCCTTCCTTAAGAGCATCAGCGGACAAGGTAGCTTGTTGGAAGGTGCAGGTAGAGAACAAACAAGTTTATCAAACATTGAGCAAGATTTAGGGAGAGAGTGGGAGTTTAACCATGTACAGTTAACTGAATTTGTCCACATTGGTCCCAGGATGTAAGAGAAACACCGGGTGTCTGAATATTCTTTTGCTAAAGTTTGGTCATGATGCTATTTAGGTGGCTCAGATTTAAGGGCAGTGAGAAGCAGCTTTGAGCTGGCAGAGAAGCATCTCCTGCCCATTCTGGAGGGCACTTCAAGAAGAGAGAAAAATGTGCTTGTGGTTTTTCTTTGAAGTGGGGGATGTTGTTTCATGACGTTGGAGGGTAATTTTACAATTTAATAAGCACATCCCTGTTATAAAGACAGGCATCTATGTGTCTATAAAATACTAGCACAAGTCCTGCAGAAACAGCACCTAGACTGACGGTTCAGATGTTTAACATCTGCTCTCGAGTGGGTTTAAATGTACACATGTACAGTACATGCAATTACATGGGTTTTCTAAAGTGGATGTGTATATCACAGCTCTTCTACATTCTGTCCAAGCCCCGAGTACACCTGGTGTACAAGTATGCGTCAGTGTACACTACACATACTTTTATGAGGGACCTAAAAATGGTTTATATAATTACCCTTCAGTTGTATCTGCTGCTTGGAGAGGAGGTGGCTTTCTGATGCTTATGCTTGTGAAGAGAGCTCTCTTTCAAAACAAGAACAAGACATGTTTGTTGATGGCTATAATAGGTGCGATAAATTTATCCAAAGGCAGAGTCATTTTCAAGTGACTTGCTTTGCATATGAATACAAGTCACAGGCTATTCATTGCTGTGCACTTAGTGCCCCTTAATGGTCATCTTCTGTTTTGCATCCAGTTGCTACATTTTAGTTTAAGGCGGGGGGAGGGGGGGTGTTTGTTTGTTTTTTGTTGTTTGTATAGGAGGTGGAGTGATATTCAGCAAGTGCTTGTAGAATATAATATTAGAACAAAAAGAAATACTTTTTCAGCGTTTAGCACTTTCTTTCATTAAAACAATTTTTAAATCATTAGCTCTGGAATGCTGTCTGGTGATTTGGTAGAGGCAGTTGATTTTCTAAAGTGTTTGGCTCCTGCATTTTGCTGGGGGCATCAGCCACTGTCTAGTCTATTTTTAATTTTGTTTTTTAACGTCACTCCTTCCTTACATCACAATCGCAGGGGTTAGAGCACTGCCTCGTGGTTAGAGCACTGGGTTCAAATCTCACAGAAGCCAGGGCTCCCCACTGCTGCTCCTTATAATCTTGTACAGAGTCACAAAGGCACAGTAACGAGATGAAAGTGCACTAATGAATGCACAGCCCCAGCTTGACAGCATTATCAGCCATGAGGTTTTGAGCAGTTGAGGTTTTAATGCCTGGTTAAGCTTTTCATTTCTTGGGAATTTTGGTTGCCCCTTGTGTAATTTTGGGAGGAGGGGGATTGGAGAAAGATGGGGACAGCATTGAGGTTCAGATCTTGAGTGGTTCCTTTCATCTACTGATCTCATGCTGTGCACACAGTTCCATAACACTGATGTAGGAAAAAAAATATTTACACCTGATGTCATAAACAGATCACGTGCAAAATAATGTGCACATAGAAAATGTTCATAAACACGGAATGGTGCATGCTTGTTGCCATAGAAACATGCATACATTTGATATGCTTTAGCAGCAGAATCAGTATTTTTACACAGAGATTGCACCAGGACCTGGAGGACCTCACACATTAGGTGTGCATATTTGAAATGTATTATTTTGTGCATAATGGTAATATTAATTTCTGCAGTTGAGCAAGTAAATTTGAATGAATAACTCCTGTTTTGATTAGGCTCATATGTTTAAGGTCTGCATTTTTTTCTTTCGCATTCTTCATAGATTAGCCCCACGTTAAATGGAGAATGGTATTGCTCTCTTTAAGGAATAATTATTTGGTTCTTTTCTTTTCCATCAGTGCAGGGACTTTAAAAGAATACGTTCAATCTTGGGCCTTTACCAATCAGCCTTAATTTTGAACTTTCTTCCACAGGAGCCGAGATTAGAATTTGATTGTATGAGGTTTCAAAAGAAATTGAAAACCCCCTTGTTTCAAAAAATGTATTCTAGCTAATTGATTTTATTTAATGTTTGTTGATGACTAAAATACTCAAATTATTGTATCTTCCTAGAGGTTTGTTCTGGCTTCTTAGACTTATCCACATTGAACCAATTTTATTGGGGAAGAGCAGAATATAAGAAATTGTTATACCCATCTCTTTACAGCCACAGCACCTCCCCTTTAATCCTGCATTTATCACCTCAGCTCATCATCCTGCATTTTTTATTTTATTTTTTTCATTGAATAAAGCCAGAAGAAAATTGAATCCAAATACTCTGTACAGCCCTACTAAGAAGACCAACTTGCCACTGGAAGGGGGCATTGCCTTAAAAGACCTACAGGATAGGACTCTTTGGGCCTTCAAGTGACAGGGTGCAGCTCGTTTGTGGCAAGAGCATGCCTGAAGTGGTTTCAGCAGTCGGCAACACAACACGGGCGTCCATAAGGCCCAGCTGGAATAGGGGTTTGGCCTACTTTGGTGTATGCTGTTTATGACACAGCCCACACTGTCTTTCGCTGTCACAGCATGTTGGCAATTCTGGTTGTGGCATTTGGCAGTGGATCCAGCTTCAACGTCATGTCTAGTTAAACTGCTCTTTCGGGGCAAGTGACTATTTGGAGAAGATCTCAGTAACTTGGTGAAAGAACTGAGGGAAACTAAGCCACAGTGGTTGCAGAGGATAAATTGAAAGCCTCTGGTTATCCGTCGTCAGAGGGCTCTGGATCTCTGTTTCGAGACAGCAGATGGTACTGGCCTGGTCATCAGCAATATGGTCAGAAATCCCGCTTTCAGGCAGGAGAGGATCTTCCTCACAGAGCACATATATAGACTCCTGAGGCAGACCGTTTCGCTGAAACATGGCTGTGTCTAGTTGTTGTGTTGACCATAGAATCATTGTTGATCAATAAATATTCTAGACTACAAACAGCATCATCGTGTCACTTGTTAATCATAGAATAACATTTAAAATACTGACCATAGGCCACAAGGTCCACTATTCAGGTTTTCCATTATACTTATCCTGGCTTTTGAGTCCCTATACCCCACTTAAATCTTTATGGCCCTCACAACAGAATCTTCTCAATACACTGTCATTTCGTATCATTGGCCTCAAAACCATCAGGATAAAACCTTTGTGTCACTGGCCCCTCTCTTTGAAACACTTTACCCTTCTCGCTTCAGGAAGAGAGCTCATTACAGACGAAATGGCTTCTAAAACATTCCTGTAGCAGTATTATGTTACTTTATCCTGTTTCTTAAACCCTCATTCTGCTGCTCCTTGGGTTGGGGCGGGGGAAAGTCCTTGCCATCTAATCTGTATAGTTTTTACTTTCCTTTCTTACCTGTTTTACATTGTGGTTCCTTTTCTCCCTTCATTTCTTAATTAGTATATTGTGAACCACCTAGAAAGCCTATTGATTTGGTGGTATATCAACGCTGAAATAATTTTTGCAAATGTGTTTCTGTATCATCCCCAGCCGACTCAGGCATAGAACCAGAGCCCCTCTGCATGGCAGTGCTTAGTACTTGCCACTTTAACCGCTGGGCTGGTCCCATTTTTCTTTATTTATTATTCTCTTCTGGTATACTTTAGTCACTGCAGTAACAGTGACTAGACTAAAGTAAACCACAGGTCCCTACGACAATGGGCTACTGACCACTAGGTGTCACCAGTGTGCAGCAGCATGGCTTCCTCCAGGGACTTCGAGTCCTGTGTCAGCAGTTCTAGAGAAGATCTCAGATGTGAATTGACCCCCGTTTTTTCTGTGTGAACCAACAGACAGGCCTGGGAAGACACTTTAGAAAATATTAACTTATTTACTTAGTGATGCACCAGCTTGCTTCCATTTATAGGCTTTACTGTGCAGACTGTCAAATTCATGTCTACATTGTATATGTAGGACTGAAACACATGGATGAGGGGCTAGTGCAAAGCTTTCTGGTTTGCAAGGAACAAAGTTTGACAGCTTGCTTTTTCTCTTTATCTTTCAGTGGTGAGAGCGGAGCAGGTAAGACAGAAAGCACAAAACTGATTCTCAAATTTCTCTCCGCCATGAGCCAGCACTCACTGGAGCTGTCACAGAAGGTGAAGACTGCATGTGTGGAGCAAGCTATCCTGGAGAGCAGGTACAGACTACAGAACAGAAATGCACCAGAACATCCCATGGCTTACACACTGTAATGGTGAGGGAGAGGGCACACTGTGGCATGATTGCATAGGTGCTTGAGCACCTCCAATTTTAAGCAAAATCTTCACTGTATGCAATGAGGGGTAATTTGTTTTGAGAATACCGCCCTAATCATTTAAAAAAGTTGGCTGCTAAGCATGAGTATCACCTAGTATTGTAAATTTCACCAGCAATATGGCAATATGTGAGTGGTGTGTGTCATTGTGACACTTAACTGTTTTTTTTGTTTTCTTTTTTTTTTCTCTTTAATTCAAATCTCCAGGTTTGATGTTTTACGGCTGTTTGCCTTGGGAATGGTGGGTCACACCTGGGACTATCTCTTGGTGTCACCCCCCCCCCCCCCCCTCCCCAACACACACACCTTTTTTTTTTTACTCACCTGGAGATGATGTGGCCCTCACTTAGCTATTTGATAGAATTTTTTTCTTTTCTTTTTTTTTGTATAAACCTGTATATCTCTGTGTTATATTTGAAAAATATACCCCAAATTTGTTCATATTTTTAGATTTGTGACATGCACCATTTTAAGCATTATTTCCTATGTAGAGTTCTTGTTTTGTCTAGAACGGTGCCCTTTCATATTCTGAATCTCAGCCATGGCCACTCAGCCCGCCCTTACAGCAGTACTATAGGAGCTGTTCCACTGGTAGATTACTAAGAAGCTGCATGACTATAGATCTAACAGGATGTGGGAAGGACATTATTGTTCTCCAGAGGGCAATACTTCTCTTCACAAGTGGTGGGGAGGAAGATGGTGGTGAAAAGAATACTTCAAATGTTTGTATATACGCACAGGGAAAAGCCATGAACTGTCGAGGCATACATAACATAGAATCGCACTGAGTCGTAGACAAGCCAGAATAAAATCACATGAAATCAAGACTGTACAGTTAATGCATGCAAAATCTAGGTGTAGTTTCTCTTAGAACACACTCCATACTCTTGAGGTCACTTTACTGCCTCACCAAAGGTTGTGCCTTCCATCCTCATCTTCAAGTATTCTGGCTAAAGACCTGTGTTGACTGATTCCTGTGGAAGACTTCCAGAACATGTTCAAGGAGTGGGAATCAGTATTGCTCCTATGACTTAGTAAGCTGCTGTTGACCTTCCCTTGCACCAAATCTTGTTGCTTGCATGACTGGTCTCCAGATAACCACTTTTCTCCTTTCCATCTTTCCAGCCCAATCATGGAGGCTTTCGGCAATGCGAAGACCGTTTACAACAACAACTCAAGCCGTTTTGGCAAGTTTGTTCAACTGAGCATCTGCCAGAAGGGCAATATTCAGGGAGGAAGAATCGTAGATTGTATCCTGTCTATTGGTGCTCCCAGGCCTGATGCGTGTATGTGTGTATGTATGTGAAGATGGCATGTTGAGAGATTTTCCAGCCAGTGTCATTGCAGCATGACAGGATGGCAGATGGGAAGAATGGAAAGAAAACTTTGGTAACAAATGCCTTCTTAAAACAAAAAAGTAATTGATCTACCCATTTGAAAAAGGAATGTAGGTCATGTGTGAGCATGTACTAAAGCTGCATAAATACATCTGCATTAACACTTAATTTTAGCTCTGTCATGTTGAAAATGTTCATGAGTGTGTGTTGGAAGAGATCTTTTTTTTTGTTGTTTTTTTTGTTACATTTGTACCCCGCGCTTTCCCACTCATGGCAGACTCAATGCGGCTTACATGGGGCAATGGAGGGTTAAGTGACTTGCCCAGAGTCACAAGGAGCTGTGCCTGAAGTGGGAATCAAACTCAGCTCCCCAGGACCAAAGTCCACCACCCTAACCACTAGGCCACTCCTCCACTGGTTTCTCACTGCTGAAGTTATGGACCAGAAAGAGAAGAACCAACCTCTACAACATACAACAAACGCAGAAAACAGTGACGATGACTAGTAAAGCAACATAATCAACATCAATGATATTCAGCTAGCTTTACTGGTCATCTTCTAAAATGACTTGACATGAGCCGTGTTTTGGCTGTATGGCCTGCATCAGAACTCTGACTTTGTGCCTGTGTAACAGACTGAATACTGTGATGTGCTGGTTAATCCAGAAGACAAATTATCGCACACCCAAATCCTGAAAATGTATGATCTACAAGAATGCCGCCAATGTGCTTGGAATGCTGTTCTTTATTTTATTGTAGATCGTATGTTCTCAGGATTTGGGTGTGCAATAATTTTTTTGTCTTCTGGATTAACCAGCATATCATAGTATTCAGTTTATGTTTCGTAGGCATAATGTGAGACTCCTGATGCAGGCCATATAGCTGAAACCCAGCCCATGTCGAGTTATTTTAGAAGATAACCAGTGAAACCAGCTGTACACCGTTGATGATTGTGTTGCTTTACTGGTCATCTCCACTGTTTTCTGTGTGTGAATACAGCAGTTAACTTGTGTAGCACTAAGTCCTTCCTTACAGAAAATATGCAGCGCCTCTTCATAGGTCGAGGTTTTTCAGTTGCTGCACTGGTCCTATGGAACAGCCTTTAGAAGGACTGGGAGCAGCCTTTTCAGGTTAATGAATGTGATGAGCAGGATATGTGAGGTTTCTGTAAGAATGGTTGATGTTCTGCATTGGGAATGCTTTAAAAATTGTACACAAGTGCTTCTACTAATTAAAAATGTAAATGGTTTTGTAAATGTTTGCATATGTCATACGTTCTAAGATATTTTTATCCTGTTATGTTTTCATTTTTTTCTGATGGTGCAGTTGAGGTAGTTTCTCACTGCTCTACATCATTTCAGGTGGGCTTTGAGGCAAGAGGAATGGTTTATAAAGGCTCCAAATTAATGCAATTAATGCTCTTACACAGCTTCTCTAGGGTAAAACAATTGTGTAATGCTGCTAAAATCAGGGATGAGAGAATCTGAAATGCACAGACACAGGGGAATCTGAAAGTGGTTGCTTGTATTATTTTATTCCTTGACTCAGCATTTCTTCAAACAAAGATTTATTAGAAAAAGTAAGTCTGCATTTCATTTCAGCTAAGCTGTCCTAGAACTTAAAAACTAATAAAAATAAATAAAAAATCAAGAAGCTGACTGGAAGCTGTGTTTGATTTGTTTTGTTTTTCTTTGTGTGTATTAAAAAAAATAGAACCGAGTAGTAAGGCAGAATCCCGGGGAGAGGAATTATCACATATTCTACGCTCTGCTGGCAGGACTAGAAGATGAGATGAGAGGTGAGTGGTGTACAGCACACAGCCACTAGGGCCAGCTGCTTTCTAATGGGATCTTGCTGGTGCTATTCAAAAATGCTTTGCAGACTGTTCCGTGAAGCCTCTTGAAATTTAGCCAGGACAAAGCACTGAATGCAGAGCGATGTCATCATGCATGGAAAGCAGATCTATCCTTCCAATTTCCTTGGCAGATAATTTTTAAAAAATATTTTGTAGTTAAAATGCACTTCTCTAGATAGACCAACTCCCTTTCCTTGATAAGTAACTCCTCTGTCTCAAGGTGAAGGAGAACTTTTTAAAAGGTGTGACAGCATGGAGCCTACTGTCAGTGGTATGCCTATGGCTTGGCATGTTTGAGAGCAAGACTCAATGGAGTGTGAAGAAAGCAGCATTTCTTGCAGTACACCTGCCAGCAAATGTTCCGTTCATGACTGATAAACACAGCTAGAGATTACGCAGGATCTTAAGAAAGAGTGCATAAGTTAAGCCATAGAACCTATTCGAGGGGCCTTAGACCAGCCCCCTCCCCCACTCCTGAAATGCACAACCATGCTAGCATTTGTTTTTTTTTTTTTAATGCAATTTAAAGACTATCTTTCAAGACTAATTGACCACCATACTTAGCTATGTGGACTTGAAAGCTGTGAAAGGCACAGGGACTCCAAGCACAGATCCTACCCATTCATACCCAATGGCACTCTAAAAGGTGTTCCTCTCTCCCCCAAATTAAAGCTAGTCTCGCATCTCTTTTCCTTCCTCTCCTCTTTCTTTTTATAGAGGCGTTCTATTTATCTCGACCAGAGAGTTACCACTACTTGACTCAGACTGGATGCACTACAGATCAGACAATCAATGACCAGGAAACATTCAAGGAAGTACAGGTCAGTCGCCTGTTTGAGCTCTGCCGTCACACTGCCTTAACATGATAGTCTGCTATAGATGTAAAGGTGCCGTTTGTCAGCCTTGTGCTACTTAGTCATTTGCAGATATGCATGCACCATATTAGAGGGCATTTCTAACTGTAAATGTCAGCCATGTGCATGGTGATTCTGCTGCCAGTTTTGTGTTTTGTCTGGTGAATGACCTATGGTGGTACAGAAAGAACTTTGCCTTGTGAACGTGATAATGGAGAGAATGATGGGTCGGATGGGGGACACTCCTCTGACAGTGATATGGGAGGATGCCAGACAGTGAGGCATATTCTGTCTAGTCCAATGGTTCTCAAGCCACTTGGGTTTTCAGGATATATGCAATAAATATGCACGATCAAGAACAGTAGAACAGGAAAAACCTGTACGACGGATCCACACAGTACACAAAGAGTAGAGACTGACCACAGACTAGACCAACTCTGCAGATGTTGATGAAAATACTTCATTGATTATTCAGAAAGACCCGACACGGTCCGTGTTTCGATGCACAAAGGCGTCTGCCTCAGGGGTTAAACAGGATATTCTAAAAATAAGTTTTACACACATGAAATAAAACATATTCTACAAAAAAAAAACAGTGTTCAGTGGTCAGCCTCTACGCCTTGTGTACTGTATAAATATGCATGAGATAGATTTGCATGTAATGGAGGTGACAGGCATGCAAATCTCTTTCATGTATATTTATTGTCAATATCTTGAAATCCAAACTTGCTGGTGGGTCCTGCAGGACAGATTTGATAACCACTGGTTTTGTCTGTACCAGGGGGTGTTAGGTCAACAAGGGGACAGCTGTTCGAAGCTGAATGTGCTTCAGCTGAAGCCTGTGACCATCCTTATAATTGTCAGTGTTCTTGTACTTTCTGAATAATATGCTTATTATTTAAAACCAAAAAATGTGTTTTGTACTGGTGTCATTTTCCAATAAAATATACAGGGGTCAGTGTTTGGCCAGAAATTTTCCTGGTTATGTTTCAGCTGAATATCTAACTAAATCTGATCATATAAGATTTGTGCAGTCAAATTAAGGTCTCCCTTTGCTTTGGCCCTGAACATTTCACTAACTGGATATATTTAAAAAGACTGGCCAGGTATGCTTTCCCCCTTTCTTACCCAGCAGAATTTGTGTGGCTAGTGATTTCATATACAAATTTTAGCCAGACAAAGGGGGTAGGAAAATTTAAAAGGTTACGCGTCAGGGCTGGGCAACCACAGTCCTCAAGGGCCATAACCCGCTTGGGTTTTTGAGATTTCCTCGATGAACATGCATGAGATTGATTTGTATGTACTGCTTCCATTGTGTGCAAAAATTCATTGTGGAAATCTTGAAAACCCAACTGGGTGGTGGCTCTCGAGGATCATGGTTTCCCAACCGCTGCTTATACTGGACAGATCTCTGGTAAAATCAGCCCCACATTGATTTCCTTACCATCTCTCCCAAGTAGAGGCCCTGCTCCTGGATTAGGGCTGCAGCATACATGCAAGTGCTGGAATGGGGAGAGGAGAGAGGGGCCGATGACAGCAAAGAGCACCAAGGTTTTGTGCAGGGTTAGCATGGCCTGAGCACCCGAGGTTGTGGTTACACATAGCAGAAAGAGGCTTTGCGTACATGCTAACCCTGCACAAAGCCTTACTTAAGAGATCAGTGCACAGCATATTTAAACCCATGGAAATTGGGTTAATTATCGATTCAATGCCCATACAGAGAACAGTGCAGAAGACTGAAGTGCAAAATCTGAGGAGGCATGCAGTTTATTTATATCATTATCTTTGGCATTGGATTTTCTCCAGGTCCCTGTTATAAAATCAAGGCGACACAAGCCACTGACCCAGATGGGGTTAAACTGCCTTCAAGGCTATCGCCTATCGTCGTCCTGAATTTTTTTTTTTTTGTGCTTGGGCAACTGTGCATATGCAGCGCTGTTAACTCTCTTACCTGGGTCAGGTCGAGTCAGCATCTCGGCGCCACTGCTGTGCTTGTGCCCACCCAGGGCTTTGGAAGGTTCCTGCAGATGGGAGCACCCATGCCGCCGTGCCTAGGAAGAGAGAGGGTACCAGCCTCGCAGTTGTCTTAAAAGCGCTGCCGCACCTCCTCTCAGCACCCTCTCTTGTCCGCACGCCTGATACGCTACCTCCTCATGGCTCCCACGAACCTTAGAAGCCGCGCGTGTCATGGGAGGCAGGGCTAGGGGCATGGCGCAGCGCCAGGCTACCCTTGGCCCGTGGCCTTCTCACTTCCTCAGCTCTCCACTTGCAGAAAACATTCTCAGCCCTCCCTTCTTCCTAGCTACATAATTATGTTGTTTGTAAATGGTTTTCAGTCCTGTAATTTGCAATCTATTGTTTCTCTTTCCCTCCCCATTGCCAGTTGTATTTTGAGGTCTGAGCCAGTAGCTCAGTGGCATTACATAATGGCAGGCATGGGTTTGATACTGTTTCAGGGGAAGCAGGGGAGGGAATCCACAGCTTGGTATGACAATGACATGGAGTTGCAGGACTAGAGACCCCCCCCCCCCTTGCTATTATTGCAGTGTTCTGGTATATGCCTTCTGGCTGAGGACACTGGCTGAAGTGACTGACCTAAAGTAAAGGGAAGGTATATGGAACAGCAAATATGTATTTTATTTATCGTACATTTATACCCCACTTTTTCCCACAGTTGTGCAGGCTCAAAGTGGTTTACAATGTTTCAGATCAGAGGTGATACAATTACAATCAAATCAGGTAGAATAAGAGAATCCAAAAATGGTCCGTAGCTATGTTGTTAGGATGGGCTTCAGGCTGTATGTTGACTCCTTGGAGTAGGCAGAACCTCTAGTGGCTGGAAGAGAAGAAATCGACTGGACACCAAGATGACCTTGCAGGATGTAAACGGAGCTGAAATCTGCTCCTGTATCTGTCCACTCTGGGTCCTGGTAGGTGAAGACTCCTGGCACAGGACCCCAGCCCTGGTACTCCAAAGGGGCAGCATGAAACTGTCAGATCAGAAAAAAAGTATATTTTAGGGCTGTACTGATTATTCGTATTCGATTTGGCCCGAATATATTATTCGTATTCAGCAGAATAGTAATTTAAATTCAAATACGAATAATCCGGGGCTGTATTGTTCTAAATCCTTCTGAAATACACACTTGATCTATGATTTCACATTGCTTCTTTTATTATTTGTTATGCTAAAGCTCAATGCCCATTATTCAAATTCAGCCAAATAAAAGTTTTCATTATTTGTATTCGGCTGAATAGTAAAATATGCTATTTGGTAGAGCTCAAATATTTTTACTGCTGGTTGGCCTTTTGCACAAATACTAGGGCATATAACAGAGTTATAACAGAGTTATGCATGCACTTTAGCAGTTTAAAGATGCACACACTCTGGTACACACATTTGTTTTTGGAGATTTTTTTGTTTGATAAGTTAACACTTTTACCAGTCCGTGTCTAGGTTTGATCATTCTGTACTTGACTTGTTGCAGCTGTCCGGGTCTTGCTAACTCTGTGTAAATGGAACCGACATTTCAGCCATAATGCTTTGACTTTCTTTAGGGGTATACCAGTTCAAATCAAGCAAATCTGTGGTTTCACTAGTAGTAATCATTCCAGCAATCAAATATATAGAACTAGAGAGGAAAAGACCTCAATGGCTGCTGATAAACCAGAAATATAGCATACCTCAGATCAAATCATTAGTCATAAAACCTCCCCTTATTTTTCAAAGCATATCTTTTCAATCATATCAGTATAGCATAAGTGCAGCTGTATAAAAAGGCAGGGAACTTTCAACAGGCTCAGGCTCAGTGGAACTGTCTGTTTCACTAAAGCTTCTTCAGGAGCAGAATGCTTGATAAAGACCCGCTGCCAGTATTTTACAACCACTGTGGAAACAGTTCATCTGCTGCTCTGGAATTGTTTCCACAGCAGGTTAGAAAATGTTGGCATCGGGTCTTTATCAGGAGTACCGATAATAGGAATCTGTTTTGTATTTCGGTTTCTTCAGTGTACGCCACAGCATGATGGCTGAAATGTCAATGCCCACTTACTCAGACGTGGCAAGACCCTGGCAACTGCAACAATCATGGCGCCAGCCGCGGAAGCCTAAGAGAACGTTCTGCACTTGAACTTGGAAATTGCAGACACTTGTGACCTGATGAATGCTGAAAATGTGTGCACAGCATAGCTAGGAGTGTTGGATGGGTTTTTTGCTTTCTTAAGGATTCAGGGTGTTGTGGTTTCCTTTCAGACCGCTATGAAGGTGATGCAGTTCAGCAGTGAGGAGGTCCGAGAAATACTCAGGGTGCTGGCTGGTATTTTGCAGCTGGGAAACATTGAGTTTGCCACCGCTGGTGGTGCACAAGTCTCTTCCAAAACAGGTGAGAGCTCTTCCTTGTATATATGAGAGCTTATATTCAAATGGACCTGTAACCCCACTCTCCAGAGGTTTTCAGCCCTTAAACAGGTGGAATCAGGCCAAAGATATATCTAGACACCCTGATACTATCCATATATTAAGGGGTGGAGTGGAGTGAGGGAAAATATTGTCAGCATAAAGTCCTGACATGTCTGGTGAAGTATTGGTCCGCTCTTCTTTAACATTCCTTATGCTATCTTTTTTTTTTTTTTTTTAATTACACCTAGCTCTGGGAAGGTCGTCAGAGTTGCTTGGGCTGGACTCAACGCAGCTGACTGAGGTACTGACTCACAAATCAATGATACTCAGGGGAGAAGAGATTTCAACACCTCTCAATATAGAGCAGGTAAGGACGAAACGGCAGTCATCATCGCACAAATCTGGAAAATGAACGGGAGTCATGTGCAGATGCAGATAACAGCAGAGGGCTGATTGCAGACAGCTGGGCAATATGCAGGACAGTATCTCAGCTCATATGCGTTAGTCTGTCTCCACTGAGAAACCGATGGAGACAAAGGGATTGTACGTTTTTGTTCAATATGTGTCAGGAAAGTGTCACTGCTATTCACAGCGTTGTCTGAATTTTGAAACAGCTGTTACAATCTAAAATGAAAAGCTCAGCTTTTTTTTTTCCATAAAGCAAGTGCATCCATGTCCATGTGCATTTTAATTAAGCATCTATTGTGGCATGCTTAAAATAGATGGTTAGCAGTTGAATGAACTAATTTTCTCCTTTGTTTATATTTTTGTATGTTTTGTTTTTTTGTTTTTTGCTTTTGTGTGTCCATGCTTTTATTTTTTCAGGGACAATGGGTATGCCACATTTCATAAATGTGTGATTAAAGAATATTTGGATATCTTTATAAAATACAAGTAGCTACTGTATATATTTCCTTGAATTTTTTTATTATGTTGAAACAATTTTATTATGTAGAAAAATATATCCAACAAATCAACCACAATAACAGTTTGTCATTTTAAACAGAGAAAGGCTCCCCCCCCCCCAAAGACATTTAAAGTCTGTGTCTCCACGTGCAGAGAGCCTGTGGCTTGTACTCTCCCCACCATGAAAGGAAAGAGGCTACCACTCCATTGAACATTATTAAATTTTTTTTTGGGGGGGGGGGGGTTGCCAGGTTTTTGAAGCCTGGATTGGCCGCGGTCGGAGACAGGATGCTGGGCTTGATGGGCCCTTGGTCTTTCCCAGTATGGCGGTGCTTATGTACTTATGTCACCCTGTAGGAAAAGCAAACCCCAATCCTATCCTCCTTCAAGGTTAATGTAATCAGATATCCCTTTACATTCAGAGAATATTCAGTATCATACTACGCCCCCAGGGGGTTAATGTCTGCAAATATGGATCCCAAATTTGTAAAAAAAAAAAAAAATGTTTGAATTTTGGCGATCCTCCCAAGCAGCCAGGAGATGAATCTGGTTTCTCCAGTGCCAGAAATGTGGTGACCCCTGTGAAGTCCACTATTGCATAATGCACTTACTGGCCACCAAACACATTTTCCTAAGGAGTAGGCCTGCCCCCCTGGAACAGCCCTGAAAGGATCCTGGTTTATCCAGTAACATTTGGTCAATAGAACTGATTCCACCCTGACCCAAGGCAGTAGAAAAATAAGTCTCCAGCTCATCCCAAAACCTCTATCAGTGGGCAGTGCCAAAGAGCATGTAAGCTCTTTGAGCAGGGATTGTCTTTCTATGTTAAATTGTACAGCGCTGCGTAACCCTAGCAGCGCTTTAGAAATGTCAAGTAGTTGAGCAGTATCTGATAGTAGCTTTCTTGCACCCAGGTGCATTTTACGAGAACAGGTATTTTCCCAATACTAATAGTCGTGTCCCAGCCAGAAAGGTCCCTCCCCAAGTCTTGTGATGAAATTTTTATTAATGATCGTTAAGATGCTGTCTCTTGACTCAGCAGCCTCTTCCACTTATCCAGCATTATCAGTGATACTGCAGAAGAAAAAGGCACTTTTTTAACAAGATAATCAACCCATTCTTGCAGCTGCTAGGCAACCCAGTATCTGCAGGGAGGCTTTCTGTTACCCCTCCCCCTCTGATATGTTCTCTAGACTTGCTGTGTTAAACTAAAGTAGCAATACAGCCCCCAGGAACAGTACTGAGCACTTGCCAGGTGCACATTGGAGACCCAGAGAAGATTAACAGACCTGACTTGCATCAGTAGAGACTGAGGAAACTGAGGGCAGCTTGCATGGGCACCAGGAGGAAATCTCTACCATCTCTCAGCAATGACATCCTTAGACTGACTCAGGAGCTCACTTGTGCTTTGGAAGAAGATGTGATCTGTACTCTGTTCAATGAGAGAATCTTTGCTGCAATGCCTGGTCTAGATGAGAGAACAAGTAAAAATGGGGGGGGGGGGGGGGGGGGGAATCCTTAGCTATGCTTGAGTTAACCCTTCAAAAAGCAGAAGAACTATAACTACCTCAGTGCACAGGGATATAAGTTGACAACCAGAAAGGGAAGCATCCCTTTGTGGCCTGGGTCAGTTGGCAGCCCTGCATTCTTTCCCGCTGCTCTGATGTTAGTACTGAAGGTGGCTGTTTCTCTTCAGCTCTCTCTGAGCTATTCCTGATTCTGGGGTTGGTCTCCATGTATGGAAGGACTCGTGACCCAACTTCAGGTTGCCAGCTTGTAACGGAATCCATTGTGGGGTGGGGGCAAAATCAGAATGCATTTGGACTTATGACCAAAGTTCATCTGGTACCCCTACTGGCTCCAAATCATTGCTTATTTAACAAATGACCGCCTGAGTGCCCTTTCACATTGTGAGAGGAAATGGCCCTCAGAAGAATATGACTGATTTTTAACTCATTTCAATAAAGAGAATATGGGGAGAGAAGAGAAAATTATATAGAGAAGCCTGATGCCACTTGGTCATGTCATAAGTTTCTCAGTGAGAAAAAAAACTTGTAGAGTCTAACTGAGCAAACAGATCTGTGTTGTGCTGTGGCTGTATACAATACAATGTATTCTTATAGTTCACAGCCACCACCAAGTTCTATGCAGATTATAAAAAAGAGCAACTCGGACAAATCCTGAGGAATTACAAAGTAGTAGTATATAAAAGTTAAGATAGAAATTTCCAAATTACAAAAAAAAAATAAAACAAATCCTTAAGAGATAAAAGTAATATCACGTAAAGTTAACAAGGTAAAAAGTTCTGGAACAGAGATGTTTTTAAAAGCTTTCAGAATTGACCACAACTGGTTACAATTCTCAACTGAACCGGCAACTTATTCCAAAGCCAAAAAAGAGAGTGTTCGTCTGAAATCATTTTTTGTACTACTTAACTAGGATACTGTAATAGCAAAGGATTTGTAGAAGTTCTAAGCCTTCTAGAATTGGGGAAAACCTAATAATTCCAGCATGTAAAGTGGAGTCTTAAATGAACAACTCCTAGAGTCCGATGAAAGAATTCTTTCCTATCCTAAGAACTGCCTGTTGATTCCACTTAGAATAATTTTTACAAGTAAAGGCCTTTTGCTTCCAGTATGCTTTCCATGTTCCTTGTGTTAAAACAATAATTCTGCTACAAGGGCATCTACTTTATCAGTGATACATTTTGTGGATCATAATGTCAAAGAAATGCAGTGAGACATGAAAGTGTATTTTGATAAGTCATGGTGGAGTGCTGGAATTTGTAGGGTCTGGTATTCTGTGCTGTGTATCTTAAGCCCTGTTTTGACTGGGGCATCTGGTGAAGAGCCAGGACGTCCAAGGACGTACCCAATTCCCTGACTATTCCTTATGCTGTGCTGAGTATGGAGCTTTTTGTGAAATATGTATACGGATGCAGACAGATATGTATTTGCCGGCACATCCAGTGGCAGCAGCCATTTCATTAAAACACACTCTGAGCAGCATTGTGTGGGGCTTTACACATGTATAAATGCCAGATTTTTGCAAAACCATGCATATGGGAGAAACTAATTAAGGAGCTGAGTGAAATTAGTACTTTTTTTGGATACTTTTAAGGTGGTGGTTGTGCTCACCTCAGGGGCATCTGTCTGGTCTTCACAGTCAGGTAGCAAACAGTTTGCCATATTTCCTAGCAGGTGTAAATGCTGAGGAGAAAATTACAAAGGGGGAGAGGGGCAATGGGACTTATATACCGCCTTTCTGTGGTTTTTTCCAACTACATTCAAAGCGGTTTACATATATGCAGGTACTTATTTTGTACCTGGGGCAATGGAAGGTTAAGTGACTTGCCCACAGTCACAAGGAGCTGCAGTGGGAATCGAACCCAGTTCCCCAGGATCAGAGTCCACTGCACTAACCACTAGGCTACTCCTCTGCTCCATATATAGATTTGGATTTCCCTGACTATACCTAAAATATTCATCCTTTGAATTTTCACACATTACATCAGTTCCACGTGTAATATTGCTGTTTACACATGTATGCAGTCTATATGGGGAAATGTTGCACAAGGCTTCTCAAATGACCACCTTTGTGTTTCTTAGTATTTTCTGACTATTGGAGCAACTTTGCTGGGGAAAGCTAGAAAATATATGTGGCAGAGTGGACTTAAAACTTGCTCGTCCCCTCTGCTATTATCTTCAATATGTGTATGTGCATGGTCAGAGATGCTTATGTGTGAGCGTTTTTCACTTTCTGGTGTGCGAGTGTGTACATGTTTTGTGTCTCCCCTCTCTGTAGGCGGTGGACAGCAGAGATTCGGTGGCTATGGCACTTTACTCCCAGTGCTTTGCATGGATTATTAAGAAAATAAACTGCAGAATCAAAGGCAAGGAAGACTTCAAGTCCATCGGCATCCTGGATATATTTGGCTTTGAAAACTTTGAGGTAACAGAACCTTAACTCTCACTGGACTACTTTTTTTTTAAGATTGCCTTCTTGCATGTGAAGTCCTCTGGGGTGGCTGGGGCAGCAGGTGCACTGTCTGCTGTGCGCAGATTGGTTCAGAAATTTATTTTTTTTTTTCCAACTTCACAGGCTAACCGGTTTGAGCAGTTCAGTATCAACTATGCAAACGAAAAGCTGCAGGAATACTTCAACAAGCACATTTTTTCTCTGGAGCAACTGGAGTATAGCAAGTAAGCTTCACATGACACGGGTTCCAAGGGGTGTTCTGTCTGTCTCTGACTCAGGGAGCAAAACCTGATGGGGAATTTAGATTTTTTTTTTTTTCAAACTTGCATTCCTAAATTTAGCATCAAGCACAGCTTTAAGCATGAATTAGTAGATAGATAAAGAAAAATTCAAAGAAAATCAATGCATCTATATACTCATTTAATAGAGATTAAAAAATCAAAAAGAAAACTGAATTAAGAGACTGACACTTCCCTGTTTCAAAGCCACACTCCCACTACTAAAGGTCCCAGTGGGACCTTAACCCCAGAAACTCTTGGCTGATTATCTAGGAAACCTATCTGCTGAGATGATTAAATGATCCACATGAGACAGTAACCCACATTGAAAATGAAGGTGGAGTTCTTTAATTTGGGGCTAAGTGAACTCTCTGTTTCAGCCAAGTGGGAGGTTCCCACTCCTAAACCAGCAGTAGTTGCTTCCTAGACCTAAAGGCTTGACTCCTCAAACAAGCTTTTGGCGAGACAGCCTGATTGCACTTTCCAACACGAGGTAGTTTAGTTTATTCAATTCCTTGTCATGTGCTCTTTGGTCTCTTTTCTGGTCTTTTGTGAGTGTGTATCTTTACTGTCATTATTGGAGTTGCTTTCTCTTTCTAAAATATATTGTAGATTGTACACTGCTCTGCTCTGCCCCGGCAGCTAGAGCCATTTTAGCAAGTTCTAATAAACTATAAAATAAACTATAAACTACAGTGGCCTCATGCTTCAGGGAAGATCATTCTATTGGAGTCTTATATACTGCCCATTTTATTTTATTTATTTATTTATTGCATTTGTATCCCACATTTTCCCACCTATTTGCAGGCTCAATGTGGCTTACATAATTTTGTTAACATTGTCATTACAGGATAACAGATACATTTAGTTTTGTGCAGGATTCATAGCGGTTTACATTGCAAGAAAAAGAAGCTCCATAATGGAGGGAAATAACATCTCAAAAGAATAAACCATAGAAAGAAGAAATCAGTTACCTGAGTAATCTAAAACTGTTAGCATAATACCAAGCTATTGATCAACAGTGGCATTCCTATGTCAGTTGCCACCCGGGGCGGATCGCTGCTGTGCAACCCCCCCCCCCCCTCCCGGGCGCATTACCTCCTGGGGGGGGGGGGGGGTGAAGGGAGCAGTTGTGCGGCTGTCAGCTCCGTGGGTTCCCTGCTCCAGAACAGGAAGTAATGTCAGAGGGAGCAGGGAACCGGTGGAGCCGACAGCCCCGCAGCTGCTCACTGCACCCCCTTGTAGCATGCATCCGTTGGTACACCACTGTTGATCAAACAGACAAGTCTTCAAAGCATTCCTGGATGAGAAATAGAAATATATATTTTAAATCTGATTGTAACTTACTCCATAGTCTCGTCTCTCCAAAGGACTCCCCCTACTCCCAACCAGTCCTTTACACTACCCAGTTTAAGTACCAACAAAAGTAAAATCCAGAGCATATACACAGTGTCTTAGCCAAGCTGCCATATTTGTGTCCCTCCCCTTTTCTCCAAGGGAATTTTTCTTTATATGTTTGCATTTGTCATTTACCATAAACATGGGGGGGGGGGGCAGAACCTGGAATAGTTGATATATGGTTGTGAGTAGGTTTGTAGGCAGTTTGTTGGAGTATTGGTTGGGTTTGATAATGGATTTGAAGTGTGGTGTTCATAGCCTTGCCTATATCTAGTGAGCATATGGTAGTGCTAGGTTAGGTATCCAGAATTATTTAAATGTATTTATTGTACTTTGATGAATTATGATTTTATTTGCTGCAATTTGGTTATGAGCGCCGTATTATTGTATTTAATTGTTGTAGACCGCATTGGGTTGATTTGCAGTCCAAGAAAGGTGGACTGTAATTTAAAACATATGTTCACTTGTTTCAGAGAGGGCCTAGTGTGGGAAGACATTGACTGGATTGACAATGGCGAATGTTTGGATCTGATTGAGAAGGTAATAAAGTTCCTTAAATTTTTTTACGTGATATTGTATGTGGTATTTGTTTGTAGAATGCTTAGATGTTTGCTGACATGCAGGGCTGGCCCAGGGGTATTGGGCATCCTAGGTGGATGTTCAGCCTTGCACCCTACTCCCTACCACCAAGCTGCAGCTCAAGGCCCTCCACACCTCTCATGTCTAGCAGCTCCCCTTTTCTTCCATACACCTCTGTAGTCCAGTATCTCCCCTTCCCTGCACTTCCTCTTCCTTACTGTCCCCTCCTCCCTTCCCTGCCCCCCCCCCAAAAAAAAAAGTGTTACTCAGCTTTCTTTCCCTACCCCCTCCAGGGGGATGTGGCAGTCATCATGTTTAAAGAAGACTCATTGTGGCCAGCGCAGGGCCATGAGCATCCACACTTGCCTGAGGCCTGCCAGGTGTAACCCCCTCAGAAACAAGAAGTTGTGTACTGATTGACAGTATTTCAGTTCAGGCTTTAGGGGAAAGGGACACTCACTACCTGTAGTTTTACAGAAAATGAATGAGGCACCAAAGGAAAAGTGTCCAATAGTCCAACTCCTTTTCAGATATGGGGCCATCTCTTTTAAATGTGCCATCATATGAGGCAAAAGTTTCATCCTGAACTGCTTAACCCTGAACATAAGAATACCCATACTGGGTCAGACCAATGGTCCATCTAGCCCAGTATCCTGCTTCTAACAGTGGCCAATCCAAATAGTAGCAACATTCCTTGCTACCAATCCCATGGCAAGCAGTGGCTTCCCCATGTTTGTCTCAATAGCAGACTATGGACTTTTCCTCCAGGAACTTGTCCAAACCTTTTCTTAAACCAAGGTACGCTAGCCACTGTTGCGACATCCTCCAGCAAAGAGTTCCAGAGCTTAACTGTTCATTAAGTAGAAAAATATTTCCTCCTATTTGTTTTAAAAGTATTTCAATGTCATGTCATTGAGCATCCCCTAGTCTTTATACTTTTTGAAAGAGTGAAAAATCGGTTCACTTCTACTCGTTCTGCACCACTCAGGATTTTGTAGACCTTACTCATATCACCCCTTAATCTGTTTTCCTTACATTAGAAAGGACAGGACACATCTTGGGTGATAAATTATCAAGAGGTGGGTCCTTCATCTGTTGATGCCTGTTTTTCTCTAACTTTGGTTGTGTCTTTGGAGCTGCTGATGTACATTTTTAAATGTTTTTTTCTCATTATTTTATACATAACCCTGTTTTACAAGGCTCTCCCTGAAAAGGCAAACGGTCACTTTCAGAGCCTTCTTAATAGGGCAAAACTGATTTCTGCTCAGGATTCACATTCTACCACTGGAGGCAGGAAACTCTGCCAGGACAGGGGTTTACTCACACCATATCCAAGTGAGTGGTAGTCCAAATCAGAAATAAATTTTATAAAGGTCAACGTTAAGCAAAGTGCTATAGAATGTATAAAATACAGGAAACAGTCTGCCTGTTGCTGAGTGACACCGTTTTCTACACATGGCCCCATTTTTCAACCCTTACTGACTTACGCAAATGAGACCTCACAGTGAGTCTGTGCACATGGTCCCACATCCCATTGCATCCCCCCCACAGGCCACCCCGAATCTAAAATCACCAACACAAAGTTGATTATTCACCTTGTAATGCAGCAGGGAAACTGCTATACAGTGTGGGGGGTTTCTTCCCAATCCTAGAGCCTTTCTAAGTTGTAGAACAAGCTATTTATTTATTTTATTAGTATGTATTTACTGCCTTTTTGAAGGAATTCACTCAAAGCGGTGCACAGTAAGAATAAATCAAACATGAGCAGTAGACATTTACAGCAGTAAATATATTCAAACAATAAAAAGTATGGCATAGTATACTACTTACAGTGTCAACACAATACATAATAGAACATTTAATTATCCCTGTAATGTTGAATTTAGCATGTTCTACATGTGGAAATGTCTTTTCTTTTGTAAAACTTGGCTGTATACCCACGTGTAGTAGGCCCACTGGAAAGATCGCACTTTCTTATATATGCCTGTGCATGTACATGTTTCTGGGGGTGTGTTGTGGTGGTATTTTATAGAACAGCAACAGAGAGGGTCCAAAGTACAGAGCACAATCCAGACAGCGGAAAGAAGGACCAGGAGCCTTCAAAAACAGAACAAAGTTTCTTTAATCATATAACTTGAACATTAATTCTTTCATAAATGACTCGACACGGGCCGTGTTTTGGCGCACAGCGCCTGTGTTGGGTATCAGTAAAGTTGTGATTTCTAAGAAGCAGCAGAGCTTTATCCTTTAGAGATGTCAAGTTGGATGATTGTCCCGCTTAATGCATATAAGATATGCTTGGTCGCTTAGCGGAATAGAGCCAAAGTGGTCCTTTCATACTTTGATCTATGAATCAAACCATAGATCAAAGTATGAAGGGACCACTTCGGCTCTTTTCACTCAGAGCGATCAAGCATATTTTGTATGCATTAAGTGGGATCATCCAACTTGTCATCTCTAAAGGATAAAACTCTGCTGCTTCTTAGAAATCACAACTTCATTGATTCTTGATGCAGGCGCAGTGCGCCAAAACACGGCCCGTATCGGGTCATTTATGAAAGAATTGATGTTCAAGTTATATGATTAAAGAAACTTTGTCCTGTTTTTGCTCCTGGTGCTTCTTTCTGCTGCAGGGTGGTATTTTATAAAATACGCAGCAGGTACATGCATGACGTAAACCAGTTCTTCACAATATTTTTGTGGCCATGACCCTATGCTAGTGGCCAAATAAAATTGTGTGGCTCCGAAGGTGCAGATTAATGGTGCAGCTACAGAGATCCCACCCAGGCTGAGACCCCAAATATGAGTTTTGCAACCTCATTTGGGGTGGGGTCCTGACCATAGTTTGGGAAGCTGTAGGTCAGTGTTTCCCAAGTCCGTTCCTGGAGTACCCCTTGCCAGTCAGGTTTTCAGGATATCCACAATGAATATGCATGAAAGAGATTTGCATAAAATGGAGACAGTGTATGTAAATCAAGTTCATGCGTATTCATTATGGATATCCTGAAAACCTGATTGGCAAGGGGTACTCTTGTTCAGGACTGGATTTGGGAAATACTGCTCTAGGGTATACACACACACATTTATGGTTTATTGGACTTGATGTGCCTCTCAGAATTATTAGGAGGAAAGGAATGCCATTTTGAGAGAAGAGAAGAAAAGAGGAAACAAGGGAGTAGGAATTATCATGCTTCTTCAGGCTGTCCTCCCCAGCTTCAATGAGTATTATAAATCTTCTGGTAGAGAGAGGTTTTCAAGCTCGATTTGAATTTAGAGAGCAATGATTCTGCATATAAGGACATGGAATTCCAAACTAGGGAGACTGCACAAAAATGCACTTTGATACGTTGATTCAGATTGTACCAAACATACGGATGGAATATGCAATCGGCCACCATGGCTCTTTGTGGCGCATGTAGTGTTATAATGGTGACTAGATATGGGGGAATGCCAGTATGTAGTAGTCTGAGTTAATGTAAGAATTTTGTATTCAGTGTGGGATTGAATGGAAAGCCAATGCTGTTTCAAAAGGGGAGTAATATCTCATTTCTTCAAACAACAAAGAATATGTACTGCCATATTTTGTACTGATTGCAAATGCCTAATGAGATAATGTGGGAGACCCGTGTAGACAGTGTTACAGTAGTCAAGGCATGAGGCAATCAACACACAAAGCAGTTTTTTTAGTGAGTTCTGGTTTAACTATAAATGCAGTGAAACTGTCTTAGAGCAGGTGTGAATTTGTGTGTGAGAATTTGCCTGCTATTGGAGCTGTATCTAGCTAGCTGTTCAGGAAAAGCTCCTGCAGCATTGACTTTCGTTGATCTGAAATACCTCCCATGAGCGTCATTTTTGTAACAAGGTGGACACATTGCACCTATTGTATCAAGGGAACATATGGGCCTTTATAGCATAGTCTTGCAGAAGCCAGTGCACAAAAGTGCGTCTTCTCTGAGGCAGGATAACTCTGTGAAAGCATGTGCTGTAAGAATCGGCACATAGGTATTTTCTACACCCTGGGAAGAGGTATTTTTTCATAGTGCTTGTTTTATATGGGTATACACCCCGGCAATTTTATACGCACTTAACTCAAGCATGTGAATTATGAAATCGCTATCCATAAACCTGTATCCATTTCTTTTCCCTAGGGCAGGAACCTAGGGGGCTGTACATATAGAGGGATATCATTTTTCCAAGGTTTATGTTCCTTTAAATCTCTTTATCCAAGTAAATGGCCTAAGTAGCCATACTTAGTTAAGTGGAATTAAATTGCCTGAAAGTCCATATGTGCCTTATGGCTGTATAGAAAAGATGGCAACTGTGTCGTGGAGGATATATTAGCAAACTGCTCCTGGGCATTAAATGTTAAAGCACCTGTCATAGGCATGCTACTAACATTCATAATTTGCACTATTGTTTTGAAATGCAGAAGGGTACATACTGA
This sequence comes from Microcaecilia unicolor, assembly GCF_901765095.1. Taxonomy (NCBI): domain Eukaryota; kingdom Metazoa; phylum Chordata; class Amphibia; order Gymnophiona; family Siphonopidae; genus Microcaecilia; species Microcaecilia unicolor. Next base: position 287,813,067 of record NC_044031.1, on the reverse strand, counting down.
GTTTTGGCTGTCTAACAACTCATCTTCAAACAGAATACATCAACTTTGAAAACTGATGGGTTTTTAAAAGATAACTGCTCTGAATATTAGGCCCTTGGTTTTTAGTATTACTTCAAGTGTGAAATCCGTGCAGAAAGCACAGCCGTTCTGCATATGAAGTCACACTGCAGTGATGACATGTATTCAAAAAAATTCTGCTTCCATGTTATTAAAATCAGTAACCACAAAATAGTTATATACTTGGATCCATCTTTCTGTTTATAGAACAGTGCACCTGCAGTAAGAAGAAAAGCCTGAGCTATGCGATGTAGTATTACAATGAACCAAACCCACCATGTTATTAATTAAAAAAGAATAAAAAAGGTCAGGAAGAATTTGCTTTTAAAACAGGTTGATAATATGATAAAAGGTTTCAGGGGGTATTCACTAGGTTGTTGGAGAATATGCAACATAGCAAAAATGGGCAGTACTACTGCTTTCGCTGCATGGGAGGGTCCAGTTGTTCCGCATGGCAGAATTCCCTAGATGGTTGTACATACTACAGGTTCTTCCATTGTGCTTGAGAAATAAAGATATTAAGAAATTCAATCAGTATTTAAGAAAGTTTGTTGGGGGGGGGGGGGGGGAGTCTAAATTGCCACTGAAATTGTTAATCGGCTCCTGGAAAGTGGGAGGCCTAGGTCTGCCAGATATACAAAAATACAATCAAGCCTGTTAGCTAAGACATTTGGTTGACTGGTTACTAGACAAACAGGACTTTACCCCGCGGAAGCTGGAGCAAGTTTTTTTTGCACCCTTCCACTTGCATTACTTAATCCACGGTCCGCAAAGTGCGGTGCCGACTAAATTTAAGAGCAGTTTGTTGTTAGGCCCAGTGAGGGAAGTGTGGAGGGATTTAAATAGATACTGGGGTTTGGGAGCGGACATATCAGATCTATTACCGCTGCAGGGTAATCCAACATTTTCGCCTGGATCCGAGAATAAAGTGTTTCGGAGGTGGGCTACCACGGGAATAACAAGGGTGGAACATGTACTGGGGATAAGAGGCGGCCTGCTAGGCTTGGGGGCACTGGGGGTAGGAATTATAGCAAGTAATGAATTTGCATATCAGCAACTAGCTCATTATATTCAGTCTCTCAATATGGAACAGTTGAATAGTGGGCATGGGAGGAAAGTCAGAGAGTTCTTTAAAGCGCTTCCTGGGCAGCGGCCCTCAATATCGAATCTGCACAAGTTACTTTGGGTATTAGATCCGCAGAAACATACTGAAGCAATAAACAGAGCAAGATAAAAACACCCCAAGCCAGAAATGTGGCCTCTGCACAGGTCAAGGGACACTTGTTAAAATGTATATTATTGATACCAAAGAGTCTTCACCAGGCATACATTGTATACACTGATGTGTCGACTCTGACTTGGTCAACCAATAGCAGGGAACATACCTGTAGAAAAACAGTGGTAATTACACAGATAGATGCTGCCATGTAAATCCATATGCGCTGGCGTTTATCTATATATAATAGGCAGTGTAAAGGGCAGTCTGGGAGCCATCTGGAAATGCGAAATTCAGCCTAACTTGTGCATTGAAGTGGTGACAGTCATTGATTTGACAGTGCTAATGTATAGTAATGCTGAATATTTGAATAAATCAAACACTGATGCTTTTGTTCAGCAGCTGTGCTGACTGAAAATCAGACCCCTAGTTCACATTATCACATACAGTGTTTGAAATAGCAAAAGAGCAAAGTGATTTAAATAAGACATGAAACTACCATATATACTCAAATATAAAAACCCATCCAAATATAAGCCGAGAACATTTTTCCCCTAAAAAAAAGGGGGGGGGGGGGGGGTTAAATCAAATATAAGCCAAGGGCTTATTTTCAAGTATTCCTGTTTCATGGTAACCGGCATTTATCTCCCTCCTCCTGCAGTGACTGACACTTCAGTCTTCCCTCCCCTTCCTCCATGGTTACTGGCACATCTTCCCCCCCCCCCCCACCCCCACAGCCCCCTGAAGAAACCAGCATTTCTCTTACTGGCAAGCCTGGATGCTGGCACAGACATGGAAGTAACTACAAGCAGGACCAGTCCAGGACCTTGAGCATTTGCATATGTTCTAGGTCTGCTAGTTTCCCCCCGGGAGCTGGCATGCCTTGAGCATGCTCAAGGCCCCAACCGGCCCTGCTTGCAGTTACTTCCACGTCTGTTAGTGTGCAGGCTTGTCAGTAAGAAAAATTCTGGTCACTTCGGGGTGGGGGGAAGAAATACATACCAGTCACCGCACTGGGGGTGGGGGGAGAGACATGTCAACTCAACTATAAGCCGAGATCCCAATTTCTGGTCTTCTTCCTTTTTTTTTTTTTTTTTTACTCAAAAATCTCAGCTTATAGTTGCGTGTATACATTATTTCCAAAATCACATTCTGTTTGTTCTTGATACTGCCAGCCTTGTTTCATGTGTCTGTGAGCACCGTGACCACGGGTGACGAATCCAATAAATCTTAAATGAAAATTCACACTGGCCCTTTCTTAGAGGTTTTCCTATGTGAGTTATCATGGTGAAATAATTATCTTCCTGAAATGGGTACCTGTGCCTGAGAGCCGTCCTTTGAGGGGAAAGGCCAGTACAAAGGTCATCTCAGCATTTTGGGAAGAGTTGTTACTTACTGTGCTTTTGGGTTTTCTGTTTCTAATCTAGAAACTTGGTTTGCTAGCACTAATCAATGAGGAAAGCCACTTCCCCCAGGCCACCGATAGCACCTTGCTAGAAAAGTTGCACAAGCAGCACGCGGTAAGTGGCAGTTCACTCTTTGGGGGATGTTTCTTTTTGGGGTTCTCTACTGATGTGGAGAAATTTGTGGTAACAGAGACAGACATACAGCTGAACTCTCCAAAGAATGGATAATACGTAAAGTGGATATGCATTAAACCCATGTTTCAGTTCCCATCCGTGAATTTTGGGTGGACCATGATACCTGAGCAAGTGTCAAAATGTCCTTTTCTATGGTGGGGGAGTTTTTTTTTTTTTTAATTTATACCAGGGCTTTGTGTGGTTCTTATTCACCAGCAATAACAGCCAGCCAGTAGGTAGCATGCTGGAAAATCCTATTCAATCACTGGATAGTCCAAAAGAGAGGTAAAGAAAAATCAACCAATGGTCAACAGATGAAAGAGCAATATGGTGCATACAATTTTATTGAATAAACACAAACCTGGCACAGCCACGTTTCAGTGGCTGCCTGCAGTTTCAAGTGCTGAAAGTAAAGGCTTGCCTGAGAATAATACCAATGAAAACCTCTTGTTCTCCTAAAAGGTCTTGACACTGATGTGATCGGCATACTGGCGGTCCCCTGTTATTGATCTTCTATTGACCACTGACTGTAAAATTACTGTTTAGATGATGTGGAGCAGCAGTTACAACCTTAATCACCTTACTGGGCAGACTGGTTGAGCCATTTTAGTATTTATCTGCCATTATCTTTTATGTTACTTGATGCTGATTGATTGTATTCAGATATTTAGACCTTTTATTCATGTGGGCTTTTTGTTTTTGCTTTTTGTCTTCCCTTTTATCAGAGCAATCCCTTTTACTTGAAACCACGAGTTGCTGTTCACAATTTTGGAGTGAAACATTATGCAGGAGAGGTAACTTTTGTTGAAGTTCTTTGGGATGGTATTAACAGATATTTGCCTGTGACCGTGGACAAGATGGTGCCGTTTCTTTGACGCATTCTCTCCTAACAGCATTTCTACAGCTGGGACGGGGGAGGTGCTGTGTGAAACACCCATCTATCATCCTTTCTTCTTTCACCCAGGTCCTCTATGACGTCCGAGGAATCTTAGAGAAGAACAGAGACACCTTCAGGGATGACCTGCTGAACCTGCTAAGGGACAGCAGGTAGGTGGAGTCTTTGTCTTTGGAGTAGACAACACGCTGTTGGCTTGCACCCTGCCACACACAGTAGATATGTGGGTAATTAACTGAAGCAATGTGTGACTGACTGGTGTCTGTGTGATAAAATCCTGAGACTACTGTGGTGATGTGTTGACAGCCTGCAAGCATTTAGCGTTTGGCAAGTTGCTACTGGTGGTGTCTCCAGCTTGCGGGTAGGGGACTTTGACATAGGATGAACGGAAGCAAATGTGAAAAACTTTAAACAAGTTAGATTTTCCCAGTTGCCTCTGTGGATTTTATGGGATTCTCTCCCTGTTTTGCCATCTAATGCTATTCTAATGCATTTTTTGTGGTGGTCCCCAGTGTTTTGTGGAATGTTTTTTCCAGATTATACATATTTCCGATTATTTATAGCAAGGATTCTGCAAATAGTGAGGGGCAGGACTTCTAGTGAGCCTAAATCTAAAACTTACATTTTTCTAGCAGTGACACGTGTCCATATAGCACTGGCTGTTACTAACCTCTGCAGTCTTGGCCTAGTTGCTGCAGTGAGTTGCTTATGTGGAGAGCAAATTCAGGTTTCCTTGCTGTCACTTGCTCAAAGTGTGACAAGAGATATTTATAACTCAGGTTTAAGTTCTGAGTTCACTGACAGAAGGGCGGTGTAACCAAGTGACAGAAAAATCTAGCATGTGCTCACAGAGAAATTGTGGAGAGTGTCAGAGGGAGTTTAAAATGGTTTTGTAAGGTTGTTATAGTTAGTGGGATTTTCTACCAGGTCACTGACCTGAAATCTTTTCAAACTTGCTTTTTCCACATTGCTAGCCGGAATGGAAGGTGGAGCCCTGGAGCCCTCTAACTCAAGCCTGCTATCCCCACTCCCCCCAAAGAAAATAATTTGTTTTATTTGCATTACCACATGCTATGCAGTGTTACCCTTATGGGAAGTGAACCCCCCCCCCCCCCCAAAAAAAAAAAAAAAACCTGATTATTTAATAAGTCTGCAACCCCTTTGTTCCAGGAATGGTTTATTCTAGCTGCGTTCCTTTCAGAGGCTGGAAATGTGTGTTTTTTGTTTTCTTTTTTCTTTACTTGTATGTTACTTCTGTCTGCTGTGGCAATAATGTGGCTTTGGTCCCCTGCCAGCTGACTTCAGGTTTTATTTTTCACCTCTTTCAGGTTGGATTTTGTCTACGACCTGTTTGAACATGTTTCAAACCTCGGTGGTCAAGATACTCTGAAGTGTGGCAGTAAGCACCGCAAGCTCACAGTCAGCCTGCAGTTCAAGGCAAGTACCCCACCTTCAAGGACTTAGAAGCAGCCCTGATGTTCGGGCAACAAGGCAATACTAAAAAATCTAGGGCAAAAAGACTTTTTTTTTTTTTAGTTCCAACATTATCTTTCACCTACCATTCTGCCACTTTGCCAGCAAACAATCAGATTTATTTATTTATTTATTTGGATTTAGCTCATACCTTTCAGTAATAGTCTGAGGCAAGTTATATAGTATAGTCCTGTCCCCTGAAGACTTAGTCTGTACACGAGGCAATAGAGAGTTAAGGGCCTATTTTACCAAACTGTGCTAGCAAACCTGCCAAGTCTCCCGCATTCAGCGGGAGACTCACACTTTGGTGAGTCATCTCTCGCACTCTCATCAAAGCGGGAAAGTCTCCCTCTGAGGTCCGCTGCTTCTCTCTTGAGCAGCTGCAGCCACAGCAAAAGAAGAAAAACAAGCGCGGGGCCACAGCAGCCTTCAGGTACGCGCTGTTGGCTCTGCTGCTCCTCTGCCCCCAGAACAGGAAATTGACGTCAGTGGGGGCAGAGGACAGCAGAGCCGACAGCACATGCTTTAAGGTTGCTGTGACGCTGTGCTTGTTTTTCTTCTTTTACCGGTGCTGCTGCTGCAACGTAGGGAGGGAGGGAGAGAGGAAACATGGGGTACTGGCTGGAAAGGGTAGGGGAAGGGAGAAAGGTTGTCCAGAAGGAGGCAGAAATAAATGGAGAGAGCTGAGGGGAGAAACAAAAAAAAGAAAAGTGAGGACGCTGGATGGTAAAGAAGGAGAGGGGGGGGGGGACATGGAAAAGGGCAGTGGAGCACGGGGGATACCCTGCCTGGTCAGATGGGAGAGAGAGGAGAAATGCTGGATGAAAGGAGGGAGAGAAAGAGAAAAAAAATGCTAGAAGGAGGGGGCAGAAAGAGGGAAGATGCTGGATGGAAGAGGGGTACAGAGAGAGAGATGAGTGGAAAGATGAGGAGAGAAAGAGGGGACATGAAAAAGAGCAGGAGAGAGAGAGAAGCTGCTGGGGAGAAATTGGGGAAGACCCTAGCTGGTCAGATGGAAAAATGCTGGATGAAAGGAGGGAGAGAGAGGTAAAAATGCTGGAAGGAGGGGCCAGAAAGAGGGAAGACACTGGATGGAAGGGTATGGAGAGAAAGAAGAAAGATACTGGAAGGATGGGGAGAGAGAGAGAGGACATGCTGAATGGAAAAGGGTAGAGAGAGAGAGAACTGTCTAGAAGGAAGGGGAGATAGAGGGAGACAATGGATGGAAAGATGGGGAGAGAAAGGGGGATGACACGATGGAAGGGTAGGAGAGAGAGGGAAGGTGGTGGATGGAAGGATAGGGAGAGAGAGAGAGGAGACGCTGGATGGAAGGATGCAGAGAGAAAGAGGGGGAGACACTGGAAGGATGGGGAGAGAAAGAGGGGATATGCTGGGTGGAAAGGGGGAGAGGATAGAGTTAGGGGCATGGGGAGAGCAAAAGTGAGGAAAAGATGAAAAGCCATAGGTAGATGAAGTAAAATAGGGAAATGTAAGAACGATTTAAATCTGGACAGAGAGAGAGGCAGAAAAATAAATTGAAGAAAACAAAGAAAAAGGAGAGAAAAATGACCAATGGACAGGAAACCCTGGCAAGAGAGCTAAGAGAAGACAAAGGAAAGCAGAATCAAGAGACTGGGACCAACACAATTAGAAAACGTATATGGCCAGATATCAAAGGTACAGAAAATAATTTTATGTTTAATTTCAGATAAAGTAATGTGCTAGCTGTTTTAATAAAGGTTAATAAATGCAAATAAAACAGAAAATAGAAAATAAGATGATATCTTCACTGATTTTAAAACATTTTTGATTAGCCTTCAGAGACCAGCACTTTCTTCTTCAGATCAGAAGAGGATACCATAACAGCATTATACTGTCCTGACCTGACTTGAGGCAGGAAGTTTTGGCCTCTGAAAGCTAATTGAAAAGGGTATTAGGCTATTAAATAAAATATTTTCTGAAATGGCTGTGGAAGTGAGGAGCACCAGGGGGCAGAGCTATGTAGAGTGGGTGGAGCCAAGGCAGAGTGGGGCTGGGGGGGGGGGGGGGGTACTAAAATCTCCCTTTCAAAAATTTGGACCCCTTGGCAGCTCTGCACTAGCGATTCCCAACAGTGCCCACAAAGCCCATTCCAAATAAATGGACTTTGTTGGCATTGCTGTGCCGGGAATCGCTAGAGCAGTTTAGTAAAAGAGGTCCCTAACAGACTTGCTCAGGGTCAGAAGGAGTGGTGGGATTTGAACCTAGATTCCCTGGTTCTCAACTCTAAGCTACTTCTCCACTCCCAGTGACTCAGTCTCCATGTGGTGTGTGGTCAGTGTGTACCAGTGGAACATGGTAAAAAATATTGGGCTTCTAAATCTATGCCCTATTTTCAGCCAGACTTAGGAACTTAAGGGGGTCTTTTACAAAGGTATGCTAGCGTTTTTAGGAGCATTAAAAATTAGTGTGCGCTATATGCTAAGACACCCGTAGGAATAATGAGCATCTTAACGTTTAGCATGCGCTAAAAACGCTATTGCTCCTTTGTAAAAGAGTGCCTAAGTTTTCAGCTGGAAATTCATCTTAATTTAGGAGTTTGAAGGTTATGCTTGTAAATTTAGGCCTGATATTCATTTGCCTAAATTTATGGGCCTAGTGCTGACACTCAATGCTAAACTTCTACCTTTTTTCCCTGCCCTAAATCTGCCCCTGTTGCCACCCACCTTTTATGCTCCTAAATTTAAGACATCGGTGAAATTTTGAGGTAAATATTCAGCTGGTGGCAGTCAGCATTTTTTGGCCACTGCAGCTGACTAACCCTTGTGGTTAAATGCCAGTATTCAGCATTTAACTGCATAAGGTGAACCACATAAAGTTAAGACTGTGTTTAATTTGGCCCTATTTATGTGGTTACCATTTGCGGTTAAATGCTGAATATTGGCATTTAACCACATAAGTGCTGACTTCGCCCCTGGACTATCCACAAATTAGGCGCTAACTGTGAATATTTAGCAGTACTAACCGGTTACATGGCACTGAATATCCATGGTTAGCCCCGGATAGGCTGTTTAAATGGTCAGTATTCTGGCCGTTTAAATTGTATTGAATATCGACCCCTTCGAGTATAAAGTTATGCACTCAGCCCTAGTAAATTTTCAAGGAGTCTAATTTATAAGCACAATTTACAAACAATAGTTACCTCAGATTTTCAGTCATCCCAAGGACACATTGCTCTGGTAACTTCAGAGGGACAGAGGGCTGGGTGAGCTGCTTGCTTTGGGATCAAAGGAAGAACTGTCAGCAGGATCAGGTTTAAGTTTCACGCACCCCAAAGGCAGCCTGCAGGATCCAGGGCAGATCATTGGTCTGTCCCAGCCCCCTTCCCTCCTGCAGAAAGCATTTAGCTCTTCATACCAGTGTGTGCTGCCTTTTCTGCCAGTGTCAAACTGAAGTGAAGAACAAGCTCTTCTGGTGACTCGTGTGGTCTAAAGGTACCCTAAACAATTCAGACTTTGGATCGGGGCATATGGGGGAAAGGGACCTTGGGGGGACCTAGGCCCCCTTACTCTGCTCTCAAGCACCCTCCAAAATTGAGGCACCAGATGCACGGTTGGCAAGGATGCCCAAGTCCTGCCAGCCAAAGAGATTTGCTGCCAGAGCCCCTGCCCATACTGCCTGAACAGCAGGAAGTCGGTGAGGTTCTCCAGCCCCTGATGCTCAGTTCATGCACCTGGGAATCTTTTTTTTTTTTTTTTAATTAGCATGGGGAAGGGAAATGGAGGTAGGGCTGGTCCGGGGGGGGGGGGGGGGGGGGGGGGGGGTGTTTTTAGTATGATGGAGCCAATGCAGGAAGCAGTCTGGGGCAGGGTATTTGGGTTGGAGGCAGAGAAGAGGTGTTGCTAGACACTCGCTCCTATCAACCAACCTTTCTACACTGCCCTGGACCTGGCAAAAAGTCTCTCATGCTAAATGTACTTGGGAAACATTTTTTTGTGCATGGCTGAAACCATTTGAGCATTGCTGAGTCAGTAAAAGTGGGTTAAAACCACACTAACACTTTGTGCATCAGCCCCTAAATATGTGGAGGATTGTGAATTGCCCAAGGCCAGAAGGAAGAGTGTTGAGATTTGAACCTGGCTTTCCTTGTTAGGCTGCTGCTCTAACCTCTAGGCTACTCTCCACGCCACGCCTTATATGTAGGGAAAGAGCAGATTAAGAGGTAATAGGTTGCAGTGAGCACAGATAAACTAAGACCCATTCCCTGCACAGCCTGTGCTGACAGCTGTTCCCCCTGCATTTCTACTGTAAGAGTTGCCATTTCCTGTCTTGACCACCAGATGGCGGTGTAGGTGCTGCCTGTTGCGATGAGGTACACAAACGCAATGAGGTTCTTCAAGTCTGCAGCAAATGACAAGAGGGAAAAACGGAGCAAACTAGGAATCCAGAAAGATCTTGATTGAAACAAACCCGTTTGCCCGGAAGCTACATCAGGGGCAATACTAACAGAGATAACATACAAGGGATGTCCTCTGTTATCCAATTGAAGTTTCACAATGCAAAGTGGCAGAGATCCTTCTCACAGACAGCATAGGTTTACATCAGCATAAAGATCTTTCTGGACTCCTAGCTCTGTTTTTTCTTCTTCAGGGTGCTGTGAGGACAGGCAAACACTATCCTGTCAAAAAGACAGAAACATGAGATGGAAAATCAGATTCTTATACTTTATTCTTGTGTTGTTTATTCTAGGACTCGCTGCATTCCTTAATGTCAACCTTAAGCTCGTCTAATCCTTTCTTCATCCGCTGCATCAAACCAAACATACGGAAGGTGAGAGGCTCCTGCTAGTGGTATAGACTGTTCTCCCAAACCGGCCTGCTTTCCGCTGTGACATTTTTAATCAGGTCTCAGCTACAGCTCCTGATATTGCTCTTTGTGCATATAGGATGGAAGATGGCACAGCCAGAGTGAGGTACTTTTGTTAAGTGTTCCAAAATAAAAGGTGTGGTGTCTGTGCCTGGTTAAGTCTGGCTGTAGATTATCTGATCAGTATCTTATTTACAGTAATGTTAAAATCAGATTCATACACACTGTTGTAGACTGCTAAATAGTCATGTTTTCTGCAGTCAGCATTCAGACACCCCCTTGCCTTGCCCCCTTCCTCAGAGCTTTACATGAAGGAGCCTGTAGATTTCCAAGGAAGTTGCTGACACTGTCAGCCTGTGCATGTCCTGTCTTGTATCTGCTTGGCTCATGTGCTTTTTAAATGTGGACCTGCTGCATTGTGAAGGGCCTGGTAGGAAGCCTCTGGATAAGCTCACAGTTCCTCAGCCCATGCAAGTCATGGCTGCAGTGGGGGGGTCCCCTCCTTTGGTCCTGTGTGAGAGAGCCGCAAATGAACAATAAGTCGTTCAGCCTACTATCCTGAAATGGCATACATTTTCGCCATCCTAGTCTTATTTGGGCAACACAGTTCCCCCTTGGACTGGCTTAAACAAATAACATTATACACAGTTAAAAATGGGACCCCTTACACAGTTGCAAAATACTTTGCAATTGTCTAAACATTTAGTATGACCTTTGAAAATACATTCTTTGAAAATACATTAGTCCAACCGTTATTAGAAAGCTCCCTTAGCAAACACTTTGCGTTGTATGCCTTATTTTGTTGCAAAAATGTAATCGTAACCTTATCTTCTTTGCTAAACGCCATTTTGCTAAAATGGATCTTAACGGTCACTTCCTGAATGATGTCATTTTGAAAACATGGATCATCCAGTTTTTATAGCATCTTGCAGTAACACCTGTTGATAATAGTAATAATTTTTTAAATAGTACATTTGTTTGTATGTTGTTTGGAAAAACGATGGGGTCCCATTTTTTTCTGGACACCGTGTAAATGGGCTAGCTGTCCTGATTGGCTTTTTCTTTTCTTTTCTTACTTTTATAATTTTTTTTTTAAAGTACATTCAGCACTCATCAAAGAAAACAAAACTAGTCCACATTAAGGGAGGAAGAAAAAAAGCAAGAAACTAAAACAAGGAATCAAAACTACACATTTACCTGGTCACTTTTTAACGCGATAGTACTTTTACAGGTGGAAGATACGTTATAATTTGCTTCCCTTTCTAAAAAGTCTTTCTAACTGATCTGGCTGGAAAAAAAAAACATATCTTGTATCATGAAATGTAACTAAACATTTAGAGAGAATTTTTAAGGAAAAATAGTTCCAAGACCCTTGGCTTAAGCTGAAAAAATTGCCTGATTGGCTTTTCTTACTGTATATCACATAGGCCAGAGGTTTTCAACCCAGCCAGCTGGGGTTTACAAGATATCCCTATTGAATTCCATGGGGAAATCCTGAAACCCCTGACTGGCTGGGTATGTCCCTCAGGATTGGGTTGAAAACCCCTGACATAGACAATGGATTGGAGTTTTACACTGGATCTATGGCCTGAATAACATTTAGCCCCAAATGGTATCAGTAATTAAGGACCGTGAAGGACCAGGTACAGAACGTCTAGTAACAATATAGAAATGATTAGTAGTAGTAGTAGTAGAATAGTTAAGTTTGCTGTCCCTGGTATGTTATACCAGTTAGCCTGAAGCATTTCTAGATAGCCATGGCAGGTTATCACTGGTTGTGTAGCTAAGATATTCTTCTCCAGTTCTGCTCACTTGCTACTCTGTCAGGTCAGGAAGTCCAAAGCATTAGTATTCAACAAAACAAAAATGTTTGTCTTCTTCGGCTGGGTGGCAGCCTTTCGTAGAAAGCAAAAAAAAAAAAAAAAAAAGACCCGTTGTCCCAGTTTATGTCATGGTGCAGTGCTGACCATCTCTCTCCAGATATTTAATCATTCTCAACACGCTTATTGCACTCTCTCTCAGGATTTCCTGGTCACAGCTGTTATCATCTCCTGTGGTTTAGGAGGTTTGAAAGCGGAGAAATAGAGGATTTTTATTACATCTGTCTTGCTTTCTGTAGTGATATTTTCTTTACAAATTGCCTCTTTCTCTTGTTGTGCTGCTGAATATCTGTGCCCCTCTGCTGTCTATATGCAGTGAGGAGATAATGGGGAGTACATTTAGAAATGTGTTTATTGTATTACTCTGTGCAGTAGCTACGGTTTTCTTCTGCCTGTCTGCATTACTGAGTGACCCAGGCTCCCTGACTGTATATCCTGCCACTCCACGAGCACATGCCTCCTGCTTTGGCCTGTGAGTGGCATGGCAGGGAAGTACTCCGTTTGCCATAACACAGTTTCTGACCACCCCTTTCACTTATCTGAATAACTCAAAATGATATGAAGGAATCTGATTTTCCTCATTTGCACTTTAGTCATTTAAAGGAGAGTTCTATAACGTAGGGACCCGCTGCGTGCAATTCTAGCATATAGTGTGTGCATAGGGTGCATTTATGCACATATCCAGCAGGCGACGTAAGCACTATTCTGTAAAAATGCAGTTATCTTAAATAGCGTGCATTTGTAGGGAGTGCATACATGGGCAGGACACACTTACACATTGCACACATCCCTGTTGCATTTAGACGTCTGCCCTTAATGGGTGGTGTAATTAAAGGCACCTGTTATGCGCATTGAATGGAACCCAGATGCTTTATTTGTTAGACTAGACTCACTCGGGCAGCTCTGTTAAGAGACCACTATTGTTAAGCATCAAAAACTCGCTTATTTGCTGCCTTTTCTATAAAGAAAAGTAGACGCCTAGTTTCCTTTACAGTATACTAGTGTGACAGGTGAAACATGTGCTTCTATTTTAGCTGTGAACCATACACAAGCCATAGAGCTGGTGCAAATTCAACGCGCATAAATTTGTGTCCTGCCCACTTTTTGCCCAAACTCCACCCATGTCAACATCCACCTGCAAAGCATATGCCATCATATATTCAGTATAGAATGGCGAGTGGCTGGAATACCGGTCTTATTACACGTGTGTCCACATGCACACACAAACAACTAGAATGCTGGCATTTATGCATGTTCTTGGCGCCTGAATGTATTTATTTATTTGTTACATTTGTATCCCACATTTTCCCACCTTTTTGCAGGCTCAGTGTGGCTTACATAGTACCGTAAATGGCAATAGCCGATTCCGGTATGAACAAGGTGATATTGAGGTCCATGTATGGTAAAGACCATTGGGGGGAACTTTAGAGAGGGAGAGGAAGGATTATGGTATGTCCAATTACGGTCTTTGGTTACTTTATGTCGCTAGTATCCCTTGCCAGTCAGGATGTCAGGATATCCAAAATGGAGTATGCATGAAAGAGATCTGCATATAATAGAGGCAGTGTATGCAAATCAAGATCATGCATATTCATTGTGGATATCCTGAAAATCTGACTGTAGGAGGTAGCTCTAGTTTTGGAAGGCACATAAATGGTGCTAGTGTAAATGCCACGTATGCACACAGACACCATCTTAGAGCCTATCGACTGGCAGAGAAGTTCGTACCATGATTTCACGATGCATACTTTGCCGGTGGGCATGCAGATGGGCAGAAGTGCTGGTGACGTGCGCAGGTATGTGCATAAATTCTAGACATCTATCATCTTATGTATACACCTGTATCTTAAATGTAAGCACTTTTTCAGCCAATTGGCCTAATATTCTGTAAAGAAAATTAGGCATCTGCTTACAGGCATAAGGACTTATAGCAGTTCTATGTGAATTTCACTCCATGAGGGAAATCTTATAAAGCTTTGTCCATGTATAAAGCCTGCTGTATACACCCAAAAGGGCCATTATAATTGTGAGACTATGTTTTTCTGTACAAAGTACACGTGGGGAAAGGGTGCTTATTTTTACATAAGGTGTTTTCAGAGGTGTAGATTGGGCGGCACTGAGGTGAACTAGATGTAAATTTGTGCATGGGTGCTTGCCACATACTGCCGGGGCTGGTTCTGGAAGCCTGCTTCATAAAACTACATAGACACCTGTGATGCCTCTTTGGACTTCTCACATATGTGTCTTGTTGGGCAGACTGGATGGACTGTTCAGGTCTTTATCTGTCGTCATTTACTATGTTACTATGTTGTTTAATTACCCCTTAATAAAAAGGCAGAGATTGATCAGCAGCAGGGTAGGATCCTACACTTCTTGCACTCTTTGGTCCTCTGAGGGAGATCTTGGTGTCTGCGTAAAGTGTGAACAGAACAAAACTGAATCCAAGCCATCAAAGCAAAGCTTAATGGAATATCTGATCAAGGTAAACCCCTGACATGATGGTGTCTCAGCATAGTCAGTACGAAAAAGACATAGCCTGGAAAATGAAAGTAATGGAAGAACCGCAAATGGGTTATGGCTTATGATTTATTTGTGTTAATTTACTGCTTTTTCTTGTGAATATTAGAAAGCAATATATTTTCAGAAACTGGGACCCACAAGGCCAATTTTTAAAGTGTTCTTGAATGCTCATGAACAGGGCAGAAAAAGCAGCTTCGATTAACTTTTTCGGAGAAGAGCCAGTATACTAGGTCTTCCTGCTTTTCTAAACAGAAGCAAAATCTCCTTTATACTGGTTGAGAAATACGCTGGGGCCCTTTTACAAAGGCACGAAAGGGCCTATGTGCATCCAGCGCACGCCAAATAGGCATTGCCACCCGGCTACCATGTGCCCAGGGCAGTAATTCTGAATCTGGTGCGTGCCGAAAACACACGGTAGAAAATATTTTCTATATTATACCGCGTGGCACCCAGTGGTAAATGGCAGTGGGTGGGTTCTGCATGCCCACCACCCAGGTAGCGCATGAAACCTTACCACAAAATCAGTGGGTGGCAGTAAGGTCTCAGGCCGAAAATGGATGTGGGCTGGTTTTTATTTTGCCGTATGTCCATTTTCCAACCCCCTTAAAAAAAAGGCCCTTTTTCCAGGAAGCAGTAAAAACTGGCCCGGCATGCACCCAAAAGACACGCTCGCACTGCTGCAGGACACTTTGCTGCGGCTTAGTAAAAGGGCCTCTTTGTGTCCTACTAAAACTTAAACTGCAAAACTGATGGTCAGTCATCCTTTGATCTTTTCCTTCCGCCTAGATGCTGTTTCAGCTGAAAGCAACAGTCACATGTACTAGTTTGCAGCGAGGTTAATGTTGTTGGAACAGAGCACTAGAAAGATGTTGAAAGCAGTTAGACAGGGGTGCACACAGCTTTTCCTAAAGGAACTCTCCTTGCCTTGTTAAGGTGTAGCGTAGAGAGAATGGGATCAGAGCGGAGGGTTGTTGGCTGTTACTTTCATCTTTTGGATCCGGATGTGATTCTGATTGCCAAGTCTCCGTTGACTAGACTGGCTAGGGATGCTGCACATGCAGTGCTTACGTCCTCCAGGAAGCAGAAGTCCAACTGATTGGTGGTGACACCTACTGCTGGTTAAAATTAAGATGCACACCTACTGGACTATAGCAGAGCTGCGGTCTTTGCCTTCTGACCAAGGACTTTCAGAGTAATAGGCAGAAGGTGTTAAAATACTGTAAAATCTTGGGGTAATTAACGCTAACCTAGTGGCAGTGCTGAGCATTGCTGCATAGAGGACTTGGATCAGATGTTCCACTCTCTGTGTCAGCTGGAGCCGGGGCTGCTACTCCCGTCATCTTGGGGAGAGGAAGCACCATTCTTGGTACATAGCTTCTGGCAGAGGGCCGTCACCACAGTGTTTGGGTTAGGTGAGTTCAAAGCGGATTTAAATTAGGAGAAGAACCCTGAGTCAGTGTGAATGCTCATGGTGGCATTGGATCCCACTTCTGGTTCTAGTTGATCCAGAGAGATCCAAAAGAACAGGACAAAACTGTAAAGAGTTTACAAGGTAATACTGAGCCCACAACAATCAACTTTTTTTTTTTTAATGCTGGCTGCCATGGGCAAAACTAAGCCAGATACTGGTTGCTGCTGAATATCTGACTAGAGTGGTAAAGTGCCAGTACTGTCCAGGTAGAGCAATATTCACCACTGTCTGGATAGCCTTTAGGACAGCTTCCCCCCCCCCCCCCCCCCCCCCCCCCCCGATTCATCTAGACAGTTGTTCTGAAAATCACTGCTATCTGGATGAATTGTGTCTCTCCTCTGACTCTGCTGCCACCCCACCCCAACACTATCCGGACAGTGCTGAGGCAATCTGTAAAGGTCTTCAGTAGCACTAACAGATAGCAACTCTTGTTACTCCAATAAATGCCTTTAAATATCGAGCCCTTAATATTTAAGTGAGTAACCAGTGCATTTTCTGAGACTGCATTCTTACAAGTTTGATACAGTTCTGTTTTTAGTAGCTTTCATCCTTGCTCAGAATTTGAAGTGAAACATTCCAAGAACAAAGGATTCCTGGGAAATGTTGTGTGGTCCACCTTAGTCTGTCATGGAAAACATGTATGTTTCATCTGTGGCCTATACAGAGCTCCAGTGTCGTCATGTTTGCAGATTAATTTTCCAAGAACTGCTTGTATAGAAGGGTGAACAATGCATTGCTCTGTGAGGACAAAAGCTATACTCTCTCAGCCAGTCTGAGTTATCTGGAACTGATCGTGGCTGGACAGATTCAGCTTCCGTAACTGGAGAACAAGGCCGGTGCTGGGCAGACTTCTATGATCTGTGCCCTGAAAATGACAAGGACAAATCAAGATCAAGTGTAAGTACCATACCTTATACTGTGAGTTTATCTTGTTGGGCAGACTGGATGGACCGTGCAGGTCTTTATCTGTCGTCATCTACTATGCAGCCTGAGTTGTGAGCTTGTTTGCAGAAAGATGTATTTGGGGTAGAAAGATGGGCAGCTGGGGGGGAGGAGCATGCCATGGAGGGAAAATGGCCCTGTTTGCCTTTGCAACCTTATTTAATCATCATTTGCCGTTGTAAATGTTTGCAGGTCACAGTTGATCAACCAAAATGCTTCAACCATGGAACTACAAATCTGCAGTTTGAGCAGATTTTTGATTTTCGCTTATTGCTTTTTTTTAAAACATGTTGCTATTTCTAAACATTCTGGGATTTTGTTGCCTTGCTTTTCATATTTATACTTTACACTGCCTTGAGTGAATTCTTTCAAAAAGATAAGTAAAGCCTAATAAATAAAATAAATGTTGGTCTGCAAATTCCAGCATGTTTATAGATGACCTGGTCTAGGCTCAATTTGTTAGTAAGGTTTACTGGCAATTCTAAAGTTGGCTCAGCCCATTCTGATCTGCCTTGCTTTGTTGCTTTCTTTTATCAGTGGGGGCAGAGGTCTTGGAAAACAGAGATACACTTGTAAATCCCTCACCTTACAAACAAAGAATTGAGATTTCTAACACCTAGCAATAAAAGAGATTTGTAGTACAGTGTATATACAGTGTGGGCAAAGTCGTCAAGAGGGTAACAGGAGAATTTGGCAACAGTAATGATAGACCATGTTACCTTCTCACTCAGTCTCTTTGACTGAGATCCAAATGCATGACAAGCTGACACAACCTTTACATTGTACAGAATTACACACACCATCTTTCTGCAGTCTTTTAATGCATAATTCCTGCATTTTGCTGATTTTTAACAGATCAATTTGTTCCTCCTCTTTTTTTCTAAGTTGCTAATAAGGCTCAAACATTTTAGTGACTTGTTAGGCTTTAAATTAGTCAGGTGAAGATAATAGCGCAATTAAACAAATACTCTGCTTCTCAAGTCTCAGCTTTTTTATTATTCTGTCCAGCAACCAGGGTATCTCTAAGCAACTGTCTGAGCATTTGAGAATGAAGATAATTCACTCAAAAGCGGGGGAAGGCTATAAATGGAATCTGTAAATATTTCCAGCTAGCAAATCCAACTGTCAGAAAGGTTGGTAAATAACGGAAGTCACATTGAACTATTGAAATCAAGGCAAAATCTGGAAGGCCAAGAAAACTAGCAAAACTGGGTGATCTGCAAAATGGAACCCACAAATTACTGCAAATGAACTGCTGAAAACTTTAGCTGATATTAGAATGGTCGTCCACATTTCTTAAACAGCAGAGATCTACATGGGGAAACTGTTCTACAATTGCACCAGAAAAATCATTGTCTCAAAGTAAACCTTGACGTATTGTGGAGCAAAATGCTTGGACTAATCAAAAAAAATTGAACTCTTTGTTCACAACCATATAAGATACATTTGAAGAAAGATTGAAGCATTTAAAATAAAATACATGGGCAGCTGTTAAGCACAGGAATGGATCTGTTATGCTTTGGAGTTGTGTGTTAACCAGTTGCACGGTTGAAAAAAATTCAACTATGTATCAACATATGGAAGTTAATGTCCCACCTTCAGTGAAGAAATTGAAGTTAGCTAGTTCAACAAGACAACAATCCAAAATATACTTTCAGATCAACTAAGATGTACTTAGAGGAAAGAAAGATAGAGGCAGTGCTTCCCAAACTTTATTCCAATGTGACTCCATTTTAGCAATTGAAGATTAACGTAACCCCCAAAGAGTAACAAATTATTAGCCAAATGATGCAATATGTGGCATATTCAGTGTGTTCCTTAAAGAATTAGAAACATACAGTGTAAATATTTACTTTCTAAAGTAAATATTGTCTCATGTTAACACCAGACTAGAGACACATGGACTTGCAAATTTTAACACAGCTTTTCAGATGCCTTCTGTAGTACAGCTACTCAGCCCTCTGTTAGTCCAGCTCCTTTTAAGTGGAGGTTGTGGGGGTGGGGAAGGGTGTCTACAGATGTGTAGATTTGTAAGTGAGTAGAATGATGGCTGTGGATATATGAGTGACTGGATTTGGGTAGGTATATGTGTGACTGCATGAGTAGTAAATGACTGGGCATAGTGTATTTGATTGGATGCGGTGTTGGCGTTACAACATCCTTCTCATCCATTTTCTCTTGTCCTTTTCCCCCCTCCCCAAACTCTTTCCTTCTGCCTGCTCTCACCATCCTCAACTCTCTTGGGTTTTCCTTTCCTTGGTGCCCTCTCACCCGGCCCCTTCTCTTTTGTGTTCTCTCAACTTCTTTCCTGTCCCTTACATCTCCTGTGGCTCATCTGTGTAATACTTTACCTAAGCTCACCCCTCAGCACAGGCTCATGCCCACCAGAATCACTTCCC
The DNA here is from genome assembly GCF_901765095.1 of Microcaecilia unicolor. NCBI lineage: Eukaryota > Metazoa > Chordata > Amphibia > Gymnophiona > Siphonopidae > Microcaecilia > Microcaecilia unicolor. Next base: position 287,793,789 of record NC_044031.1, on the reverse strand, counting down.
CCAGTCTTAACCCATTCACTTCAACCCTCTAGAATCACTTACAGAGCTGCCAAGGGGGCCGATCCACTCAGTGGGAGACTTAGGGTCTGCCTCCAGCTCGGCCCCACCCAACTCCAACCATAACTCCACCCATTTCTCCGCACCAGCACAGCTGATTCGTGACCAGCGGCTACAGGAATGATCTCCCCATCCAGCGGCAGCAGGAAATGCCCTCATAAAATGTCATCTGCTGCCGTGGGGCGTTGGATCGGTACTGCCAAGAGATGGTGCTTTAAGAAGGCGCTTCCTGCTGATGCTGGACAGGAGGCCACTCAGTGGGAGGTCTGGATTTCTCTGTGGGAAGTGACCCACAAAAGTGGGAGTGTCCTGCTGAAAGTGAGAGACTTGATAGGTCTGCACTTGTGCAGACTCAACCACCTATCCTACTACTACTACTACTATTTATCATTTCTATAGCGCTACAAGGCATACACAGCGCTGTACACCATACACAAAAAAGACAGTCCCTGCTCAAAGAGCTATCCACTTCCCCCATTCCAACCAGGCTCACCTGTTAACTCTTTCACTCCCACAGGTAATCTTTTCTGCATCTACCAGGCTCATTCCTGCCTTTCTGTGTACCCCCCACACTCCATCACTCGTCCATTTCCCCAGATTATCCTTTCTTTCTCATCCCCAGATTCACCCCCTCACTTTTTTCCTTTCCTGCAGTTTCACCATCTTACACTTTTCCCACCCACCTAATCTTCCATATCCCATGATCCCTTCTCTCTGACCCTAGGTTCACCCTTGAATACTTGACAATCTCTCCCTCTCCAGAATCACTCATTCATTTCACCCCTCCCCCCCCCCCATTCTGTTAATGCTCTAGACTCACTCATTCATCTGTTCCCACAACTGCTCCCTTTCTCAGGCGCACTCTCTGCCCTTCCCCTTTTTAATACTGGTAGTTCTGCCTGATCAGTGCGGTCAGAAGAAGGAGAAGAACAGGAATGCCATAGGCTATCTCTTTCTCCTGCTCAGGGTTCATTTTGTGGGGGGAGGGGTTGGCAGGGGACAGGGACAGCAGGCCCAAGACAGCAACAATGATCAATGCTAGCGGTATATAAGAAAAGGCCTTAGCCAGTTGCAGTGAATGGTGCCGGAGGCAAGGGAGAGAAGGGCTGAGGGGTAGCAGTGGCGGTCATTTGTGCAGTAAATGAGAGAGAAGAAGGCTGGGATGACAGCAGTGGATTGTATCAGAGGTGAAGAAAAGAAGGGTCAGGAGGACAACAATGATTTGTGCTGGAAGTGGGAGAGAAAAAGGCTAGGGTGAGACAAAAGAAAATGGCCAGGATAATAATAGTGAGTGACATTTCCCACATCACACTTTTGAGCTTAGCAGCATACTCAGTGGAAGGAAGAGAGAGCAAAAAGAGTATTTGATACCTTGCTCTGTACTTCTCAATGCAGGTGGCTGTAAGCAAGCCTGTGCTTTCTTTCATGTCCACATGGTGGTGTTTTTTTCCTCCCTGATCCAGATGTGCTTACAAACTCAAATGAGACTTTTGCAACCCTATTCGGGATCAAGCCAGCATTTACCAAATTGAGGGTCGTAAGGTTTTGGAAAGGCCTTCACCAAACCCAGACTTAAATGCTTGTAGAATCCTCAGAGTATTTCTGATCTAGAAGAGTTCTGCAAGGAAGGTGAAGAGAAATTTAAAAAGCAAAGCTGGACCCTTAACTAGTAACAAACATTTGGAAGCTGTTATTTCTGCCAAAAGAGATGGTAGAAAGTGCTAATGGAAGTTCAAAGAACACAAGAGTAGCCATACTGGGTCAGACCAATGGTCCATCTATCCCAGTATCCTGTTTTCCAAACAATGGCCAAGCCAGGTCACAAGTACCTGGCAGAAACCCAAATTGTGGCAACACTCCATACTACAAATCCCAGGGCAAGCAGTTGCTTCCCATGTCTGCCTCAATAGCAGACTATGGACTTTACTGCTAGGAATTTGTCCAAACCTTTTTTTAAACCCAAATATGCTAACTACTGTTACCACATCCCCCGGCAAAGAGTTCCAGAGTTAGCTGAGTGAAAAAAATATTTCTTCCTATTTGTTTTAAAAGTATTTCCATGTAACTTCCTTGAGTGTTCCCTAGTCTTTGTGCTCGAGAGTCCCCTAGACATTTGCACCTGCCATATTAGCTGTTTTTCTTATTTTTCATCAGTGAAAAATGCAAAAAAAAATGGTAATTATGCATTAAAAATTACAGAAAGATACGTTAAATTTTGTACACTGCAGAGCATGTCAGCCTCTGTTTTGAGGATTCATTGAGACAGTTTGATCAAGAGTGTCTAAAGTTTTGCACAAAACCATATTACATTGTCAAGCAGTCAGTAATTTTTTAATGTTTTGTTTGTATATTAATTGTCAAACTCTTTTACATATATTTTATGTTCTATGATATCTATTCAAGATATATAAATACTTCCATCTGCCTTGAGGTCACATGTGAAACCTTTATAATAAAACTCAAAACCTCCCCCCCCCCCCCCCCCACCAAAAGTTTGTTTATTTATTAGGATTTATTTACCACCTTTTTGAAGGAATTCATTCAAGGTGGCATACAGTAAGAATAAATCAAACATAAGCAATAGACAACTATAGCAGTATAAATATTTAGATAGCAATACAAAGTATGGCATAGTATACTACTTACAATGTCAACACAATACGTAATAAAACATTTTAATAGACAGCATAGGTTATAAGGTAAGATGGAACATACAGATAGATAAGAGAGTAACAGCAGTCTAATTTAAAGAAAATTGCACATGAGGTTAGAGAGGTGCTTAAATATTAGTTTAGGAGTGGATAAACAAGTCCTGCTGTAGTATGTGCAGCCCATGTCACTCCTTGTGTGTGTGAGTGAGACTAACAAGTTAGTTACTTCTTCCATTAAAGGCCTGGTTGAAGAGCCAAGCTTTCACCTGCTTACTGAAGTAGAGATAGTCTTGTGTTAAGCAAAGCCTTTCAGGGAGTGCTAAAAGAAGTCTAAAAGAGACTACGAAAAGAAACTTGCCTCAGAGGCTGAAACTCACAGTCACAACTTTTTCAGGTACATCAGTAACAGAAAGCCTGCGAGGGAATCAGAGGGACTGTTAGATCATAAAGGAACAAAAAGGGCGCTCAGGGAGGTCAAGGCCAAAGCGGAGAAACTGAATGAATTCTTTGCTTTGGTCTTTACGAAAGAAGATCTGTCTGTACCGGAAATGGTTTTCAAGGATAATGATGCTGAGGAACGGAAAGAAATCTCGTTAAACCTGGAAGATGTACTGAGTAAATTGACAAATTAAAGAGTAGTAAATCACCTACTCTGAATGGCATACATCCCAAGGGTACGCAAAGAAATCAAGCATGAAATTGCTGATCTGCTGTTAGTAATATATAATCTGTCAATAAATTATCCGTAGTACCTGAAGATTGGAAGATGGCCAATGTGATGCCAATTTTTTAAAAAGGTTCTAGGGGTGATCTGGGAAATTACAGACTGGTAAGCCTGACGTTGGTTCCAGGCAAAATAGTGGAAACTATTATAAAGAATAAAATTACAGAACACGTAGACAAACATGGTTTAATAGGACAGAGTCAACATGGGTTCAGCCGCGGGAAGTCTTGCCTCACCAATTTGCTTCATTTCTTTGAAGGCATGAAAACGCATATGGATAAAGGTGAGCCGGTTGATGTATCTAGATTTTCAGAAAGCCTTTGATAAAGTTCCTCATGAGAGATTCCTGAGAAAATTAAAGAGTCATGGGACAGGAGGCAAGATTCCGGTGTGGACAGAAAACAGAGGGTAGGATTAAATGGTCATTTCTCTCGGTGGAGAAGGATGAACAGTGGAGTGCCACAGGGATCTGTATTGGGACTGGTGCTATTTAACATATTTATAAATGATAAGGAAATCAGAATGACGAGTGAGGTGATTAAATTTGCAGATGATACAAAACTATTCAAGGTTGTTAAAACATATGCGGACTGTGAAATATTGCAGGGAGACCTTAGGAAACTGGAAGACTGGGTGTCCAAATGAGGGAGACCTTAGGAAACTGGAAGACTGGGTGTCCAAATGGCAGAAGAAATTTAATGTGAAAAAATGCAAGGTGATGCACATTGGAAAGAATAATCCAAATCATAGTTACCCGATGCTAGGGTTCAACTTGGGGGTCAGCACTCAAGAAAAAAGATCTAGGTGTAGTTGTAGATAATATGCTGAAATCTTCTACTCAGTGTGCGGCAGCAGCAGCCAAAAAGGCAAACAGAATGCTAGGAGGTACTAGGAAAGGGTTGGTGAATAAGACTGAAAATACTATGATGCAGTTGTATCGCTCCATGGTGTGACTGCACCTTGAATATTGCATTCAGTTCTGGTTGCTGATCTTAAAAACGATATAGTGGCCTTAGGAAAGGTTCAAAGAAGAGCGACCAAAATGATTAACGAGATGGAGCTCCTCTCGTATGAGGAAAGGCTAAAGATGTTAGGGCTCTTCAGTTTGGAAAAGAGACAGATGAGGGGAGATATGATTGAGGTCTACAAAATCCAGAGTGGTGTAGAACGAGTAGAAGTAAATCAATATTTTACTCATTCCAAAAGTACAAAGACTAGGGGACTCTCAAGGAAATACTTGTAAAACAAATAGGAGGGAATATTTTTTTCACTCAATGAATAGTTAAGCTCTGGAACTCTTTGCCAGAGGATGTAGTAACAGCGGTTAGCGTACCTGGGTTTTAAAAAGGTTTGGACAAATTCCTGGCGGTAAAGTCCATAGTCTATTGAGGCAGACATGGGAAAGTAACTGCTTCCCCAGGATTGGTAGCATGGAATGTTGCTGCTAATTGGGTTTCTGCCAAGTACTTGTGTGGGGCTACTCTGGAGAAGACTCACTTGCGGGTATCACATCGTTTAGTACTGTATAAGGCTTGTTAACAATTTTCATCAAATTAAAGATTGACGTGAATGAATGCTTCTATGAGCCAGAGAGACATAAGTTGGGTTCATCATTTATACGTACAAGTGAAAGAGATGCACAGAGTGATCTTGTGACAGATTCTAGGCATTCATATAGTAACAGTAAATGACGGCAAATAAAGACCTGCGTGGTTCATCCAGTCTGCCGAACAAGTCTGCCAGAGCTGCAACCCCACTCTGTGCAGGTTATAGTCATTCATGTTTAAACACTGGTTGGCAATTTGCCATCTTGCCAACCACATATAGACAGGCAGCCTTGGGACAATCTTTTATAACCAAAAGTACTTCTAACGGCATTTAACTTGCTAATCTCTATGTTAAGATGTTTTCCTTTCTTGTATGTTTCCGTTTGTAAATGGACAGCATGTTTTTGTGTTTGTCAGCTCTGGGGGTGCTTGAGCACCCTCAGTATTGGTGTCCCTTATACTGATAATTGTCTGAGGACAAATATACACAAAATCTCTAGCAAGCAAATAACATTCTAAAAACTTGGAATTTATTTACAAAATCATTTGAAAATAGTGGGAGGAGGGAGCCCTTTCATGGCTAAGCCACTGCTCTCTGGGTTGCTATCAAAAGGATTCAGCTATGCCAGGTGTGAGTGCCAAAAGGATTGGGAAATAAGGGGAAGGGAGAACCATGCCTGTGCAGTGGAGAAGTGAAATGTTTGTTAATATAATGGGTGGGAACAGTAGAGCACAATGACGACTATTGAAATCCTTCAGGCTCATCTAAGCAATGGCAGATCATCTTTACTTTTGCGTGACAAGCGTATTCTTGTTGCACTTGTTCAAGTCTGATGAAAAATTGCCTGAGACTTAAAATTACATTTGCATTTGTATATAATTGCATCATTTGGCACCTGTGAAGCCTGCTCATTTATTCCTGGCTGTCTGTGCACCCTGTTATATTGATTCTGTCACATGATGTTGCAAAACCAATCATAGAAGCCAGAAAGTTTTTCTTTTTGTTGTTGTGGATTTTTTTTTTTTTTCATGAAACAGTTTAGAATAGTCGAGCATTTGCCAGATAGATGCTTAAAGCACTTAGGGCTAATGAATTAAAGTGCAAGGTGACTATGCAACAGTATGAAAAATAGAGCGAAATAGTCAAATTTGAGGCTTTTTTCATGTGAATTCAGTGGTGTGCTGGAGCTGGCTCACATGGGCTCACAAGTTTTTAAAGGTTTGCGAGCTGGTTGTTAAATGCAGCAGGGCTGCTCCCTCTAGCACACCACTGAATGCAGGGCTCCCTCCCGCTCCCTGTTTGCCTCTCCTCCCCCGAGCCGCAGAGTCATAGTAACATAGTAGGTGACGGCAGAAAAAGACCTGTACGGTCCATCCAGTCTGCCCAACAAGATAAACTCATATGCGCTACTTTATATGTATACCTGACCTTGATTTGTATCTACCGTTTTCAGGGCACAGACCATAGAAGTCTGCTCAGTACTAGCCCTGCCTCCCAACCACCGGTGCTGCCACCCAATCTCCGCTAAGCTTCTGAGGATCCATTCCTTCTGAACCGGATTCCTTTATGTTTATCTCATGCGTTTTTGAATTCCGTTACCGTTTTCATCTCCACCACCTCCCACGAGAGGGCATTCCACGTATCCACCACTCTCTCCGTGAAAATATATTTCCTCACACTTTTCTTGTCTGCCCCCCTTCGAGGCAGATGTGTCAAAGTACTAACCTATTGCTGAGCAATGCCAGCAGGGACAGCTAGTACTGCTATAACTCGAAATACTGGTTCAACGTGGTTAACAATAAAAAGAAAACCAATACATAACTAGGAATTGAACAATAAAAAACATGTTTATGTAATTGATTGAAATGTAAGTCTTAGTGGTTCTAAATAAGAAAGTTTTACCGTATTTCTTATTAGTCGCCAATATTCCCATAAAGGGTTCAATGTGACTTACATCAAGAAATGAAATACATTCTTCAGAATTACATAGTAAAATACAACAAAAAGAGAAGCAACTTAAATATCATCTGGTAAACTAATTACTGGCAATCATTAATTACTGTAAGTCTAAATCTCATGTAATTTGTTTCCAGTCTTATTTCTAATGGAAGAGACTTCCAATCTAAAGCTGCTTGATTTGTCAGGGTCTTAGTGTTACTTTTTTAGACTCAACTCTTTACTGAAGGGAAATACATAGATCAGGAGGTTCTCAACCCAGTCCTCGGGACCAAGGAGGTGTAAAATGACAGGAGACGGCATGATGTCAAAACGTTGAAGCCGTCTTCCCTGCATAGCTGCCCTACTGGTGTACCCTAAACAACTATCAGCTGCATCCTTAAATCTTCCCTCGCCTGTGCTCACAGTTTTCAGCTTGATTATGTCTGCATATTTTTATTTAATCTCAGTTATAGAAACATTCCAGCTTGTGCAGCATACGGATGTACACAGAAGAACCGTCGGAACAGAATTAACTTTTATCGGTTAGGGTAGTAATTTGTCCTAAACCATAATTATTGTGTCATTTGGAGGGGCTGGTTATAGGGACACCCCAGTAGGTGTTGTATTGGTGCTGAGATTTTTTTTCACCTAGTAAAGGGCCACCAAAACAGACATCATGTTACGAGAATCAAGTGTTCAACATTCAGAGTTTTTATTTTTAAGTACAAAGGATTTTTTTTAAACTTTAATTTGGTCCTGATTCATACCTGGCTGAAGCCATCGTGGTGGTCTAGTGGATTCTTCGGGGCAGGAAAGATCCCCAGTCTTTCCTGCTCGCTGCCAACGCTGACCATCTTGCTGCCGCATGTCTATTTAAAAATGGCTGCTGAGGCTTCCAGCGGCAGCCTCTCAAGACTTCCTCTGAAGGGAAATACTCAGTGTACTTGAATATAACTCACCTTGAACTACTACTGCAAAGGTGTGAGCAAAATCCAAATAAACTTAAAGTTTTATGTGTGGCAGCAATGGTGGGTCGGGAGTTTGGGGGAGGGGGGGCCCCCTCTTTAATTTCTGCCCGGGACCCCAGCCTGTCTAAAACCAGCCCTGCCTAGCATGTGCCTCCTTAGGAGGAGTTATGCTGCCCCATGAATGGTTTTTTTTTTTTTTCAGATTATACACCCTAATGCCAACATTACTGAAAATTGCCCTATTTCCTGGGCACACTAGAAATGGGCTCAGAGCACGGAAAGTCCCGCATTAGCACCCACTAAGCCCGTTTACTAGTAGTGCACAGTCGTACCCCTTAGTCCATATCGGACAATGAATGCTTATTTTTGGAAGCCAGTCTTCGAATTGAAGACGGCACTTCATGGGGTGCTTAAAATCTTTGCGGTGAAGCATGACAGTGCTGTAGGAGGAAAGAGAAGAACAGAGTAATTTTCATGTGCAGTGCCTTGTGTAGGAGGAGGGCATCCTTACCTGCATGTGAACTCTAATGTGGGACATTTTGGAGGAGAAATGGGTACCCATCCCAGTCACTGTCACAGTTTGCTTGTGCAAAATTAGGGTTCTGATGGGCAATTTGAAAAGCCATTTCTGCAGATAGAACAGTACATGCGCTGATTTCACAATGCATGCATTGTTTAAACAGCTAAACCAAGCCAAGTTATTGCATGCAGATAATTCAAAACAAGAGTTCTGCTCAGGCAGCATAAGTCTTTGAAGCTGGATACTGATCAATTGGATGCCAGACTGAAGGAGTGTAAGTTGAGTGGCTGGAAAGCAGTGGCGTTCCTATGGTGGCTTCCACCAGGGGCAGATGGCTGCTGCGCAACCCATCCCCCCCCCCCCCCCCCCCCCCCCCCCCCCCGGATCACCTCCTGGAGGTGCATGGAACAGTCACACAGCTGTTGGCTCTACCGGTTCCCTGCCCCGAAACAGGAAGTAACGTCTGAGGGAACAGGGATCCGGCAGAGCAGACAGCTGCACGGCTGCTTCCTGCACCCCCTTGCAGCGTTCACCCAGGGCAGACCGCCTCCACCGCCTGACACTGCTGGAAAGATGGACTTTGAATTATTGCAAAGATGGAAATTGAACTTTATTGGAAAAGGGATGTCTGCCTTTTTTACTGAATAGATGCAGGGATGAGTGCAGGAAGGATATTGGGTCTTATTAAAGGATGTTGGCCTCTTTGGTTAAAAAGAGAATGCTTTATCAGGGAGGAGATAGAGGGAACGAGTGAAGATAGCTTGCTTTTGAGCCCAAGATTAGGGGTACAAAGAATAACCATAAGACTAGGGGCTGAGGAAATGACCAATAGGGTCAGAGCATCTGTTGGTGGTGGGGGATGGGGGGGAGGAGGAGGAGGAGATAAAGCATAAACCTGACAGGTCTCTGTAACTAGAGGAAATGCAAGGGGTGACCCAAGAAGGTTGGATTGAGAACAGGAGATGGCATGATGTCAAAAAGTTGAAGCCCGCTCAGTCCAGCCTCCCCCACCTCCTCTGTGCAGTCCTCATCCCCTGTACACCCAAAACAAAGCAAACAAAACTATCAGAAGCTGCTTCCAGGTTGTCATTCTTTATTGTTGGTAGCATTTTAATTTGATCTCCCTTATATTTTCAAACATGCCAGCTTGTGCAGCATATGAATGTACACAGAGGAAATATCGGTTTCATCGATTATAGTACTAATTTGTTCTAAATCGTAATCAGTGTGTTTGGAGGTGCTGGTTATAGTGAGATTTTTTTTTTCACCTAGTAAAGGGCTACCAAAACAGACATGTTATGAGAATCAGGTGCTCAACATTCAGAGTTTCTATTTTAAGTACAAAGGTTTTTTAAACCTTAATTAGTTTGAAACCTGGGAGCATTTAACATTATTATTATTATTATTTTTTTTTTTTTACTATGCATACATCAAAAGAAAAAGATGATTTGTGGGAACTTGCTCCTTTTGTTTTGTGGAATGCAGTGGTGTATTATAAAAATGCACTTAATTTTTTATACTACTATTTCATAGACAAGTATTGAATAATGAGTAAAGAGCTTCCTTCATGCAGAAGTTCTGTCCAAAGTCAGTCTAAATGTGCCAACATTGTCCAGTTCCGTTGTATATATTTATTTCTTCTTCAGATTTGTGTGGCTGAAAAGGCATTTTTTAAAAATCTTTTGGGCTCATTTTCAAAAGAGAAGGATGCCCATCTTTCGACACAAATCGGAAGATGGGAGTCCTTCTCCCAGGGTCGTCCAAATTGATATAATCGAAAGCTGATTTTGGACATCCCAACTGCTTTCCGTCGCAGGGATGGCCAAAGTTCAAGGGGGTGTATTGGAGGCGTAGTGAAGGCGGGACTTGGGCGTGCATAACACATAGACGTCCTCGACCCATAATGGAAAAAAATGGCGTCCCTGACGAACACTTGGACGACTTTACCTGGTCGTGTTTTTCTTATGACCAAGGCACAAAAAGGTGGCCGAAATGACCAAATGACCACCAGAGAGAACCGGGGATGACCTCCCATTACTCCCCCAGTGGTCACTAACCCCCTTCCCAGCCTCAAAAAATATCTTTAAAAATATTTTTTTGCCAGTCTCAGATGTCATACTCAGGTCCATCACAGCAGTATGCAGGTCCCTGGAGCAGTTTTAGTGGGTGCAGTGTACTTCAGACAGGCGGACTCAGGCCCATCCCCCCCTACCTGTTACATTTGTGGAGGAAACTGCGAGCCCTCAAAAACCCACCACAAACCCACTGTACCCACATCTAGGTGCCCCCTTCACCTGTAAGGGCTATGGTAGTGTTGTACAGTTGTGGGATTTAGGAGGGGGTTGGGGGGCTCAGCAGACAAGGTAAGGGAGCTATGTTCCTGGGAGCATTTTTTGAAGTCCACCTCATGGTATTGCTGGTTAAACCCAAAGGCGAAACCTAAGGGTGGTTAAACAATTTGGAATAAACCATATTGTGCTGTAGAAGTTGTTTATGGATGTTTATGTTCTGAGGTTGTGCATGTGATAATGGTTGAATAACTGTCTATACTTATGGATATGATTTTTTTTTTATTTGTACCCCGCGCTTTCCCACTCATGGCAGGCTCAATGCGGCTTAGGTACGTATTTGTACCTGGGGCAATGGAGGGTTAAGTGACTTGCCCAGAGTCACAAGGAACTGCCTGTGCCTACAGTGGGACTTGAACCCAGTTCACCAGGACCAAAGTCCACCACTCTAACCACTAGGCCACTCCTCCACTCTGAACATACGACATAATTAAAGGACAGACTTTTAAATGCCCAGTTGATACATATGGTAATCTCATCTTTGTTAAATGTTTCAGACATATCTATCGACTTGCTCCCATGCTAATACTGAATTCTGTTATTCTGTCTCTCTGTATTTTCAAATATATAAGCCACATTGGACCCAGTTTGCTTGTGATAATGTAGGATACAAATGTCAAGTAAAAAAAAAATTCTTTATCCTCCAACTTTTAAGGCATTGCCTATCCAACTGGATGGCGACGGCGCAAAGAAAGCAAGTTTGGTCCAGTGACTAACTCAAAATAACCTTTCTTAGCTGGGCTCTAATATTACCACATTTGAAAATGCAACCGTACCATGCTTTTGTGGTTATGTTCCACTCATAAATTAAATGATTAACTGGCTTTCTTAAAAGAATTATATAATATTTGGATGCATGGCTAGAAACAAAAACACACAAATATGCAATATCACAATTCTTCATGTACAGCCACAAAACAGCCTTTTAGAGTGGATAGTGTTCACAATGAACGCCTGTTATTATCGACCAGATAGAAGAGATAAGAGTTTTCAGTTTTCGCAACAGTATAAGTTCATCACAAGGACATAATATAAGAAAACCAATGGACTGCATTAGAGGCTTTTAGCCCATTTAGTTATGTTTCAACAAATGAAAGATTTGCATGAAACCAGATATTTATTTTAATTATTTTGACTTATAAAACCACTTGTCCCTGAAACATGCTCAAAACAGAATAATCCATTTGTGTATCTAAAATTTAAACTTCTGCAAAACAGATGAGGTGAAGGTGTGATTCCATGTGCCCCAATGAAAGAACAGTTTAATTTTACTTCTATTTAATTTCAGTATATTCTATCTTTATAACACCAGGCTTCCCAATAAGATTACAACAGTTAGCATGAACCCATCAGGAAAGAGGATATCCTCACTGAGATTTGGCCATGTATTACCGTATTCTGTAGAACTGTGTAGAAAAATGAGAACAAAATACAGAAAGTTTATTACTGCTCTTTCTACCAGCTACAATAATTTTTAAGTTGTTGTAGTTATATTCAATTTTATTTCATGAGATTTATACCTAGGTAAGGGAAGCTTTCAAATAAAAAAAAAAAAAGCTGTCAAATAAATAATGCACTGCCTATCTAACTGGAAGAGCTTTAGATTTTACAGATGGACCACACACAGGCAATCCGTTATTTTTTTATAAGTTTTTGCTGCTGTTTTCTGTAGCATTTGCTATTGTTTTGGGTAAACTAAAATGATGGCAAGCTCCACCTCACTGGCTTCAGCCCCATAGGCTCATGCCATCTCCTGTTCTCAGTTTAACTTCCTTGGGGTGACCCATGAAAACTTACCAGGCCTACCTGGAAGTTTAATGCTATCTTGAATTATATAATACAATACTGGTAAACATGCATGCACAACTGTGGGGGTAGAACAGTGCATTATCCAAGAAAACGAGCTTTTATAGTGTTCCCCACCTTATATGTGGGTAAACGTATATGTGCGGGGCCAGTTCAATTATACTTTCACCCGCACGCATATGAATAGGGGACAGGATTTGAAACTGCATACATAATAAGTATGCACAAAATACATGAAGGTACGTTTTGGCAGGTGTAAATGTGTGTGTACCTTTTTCAAAGTCAAAAGTACATGCATACTTCCTGACTTCATGCCAGTAGTTAATAAAATGAGTCCCAAACAGAGAAAGTGACAGGCACATTATGGTGTGCTTCCTGCAACTTCTTTGTTTGCCACAGGATGACATTGTATGCTTTTTATTCCTACAACTAGGACCCTTGTTCAGCCCCAGCCATTCCTGACCAGCAATAAAAGTAAGTAGGTTGTTTCTGTGTGGCTCTTTCTTCAAGGCCGCTTCTTGCATGGTTGTTATGGTAACTGCTCAGAAGAGGGATGCAGGGCCCATGCCAAACAGCTCCCCTTCAGCCTTCTTTGCAGGGCAGCATGACCTGTACAGCCTTCCTGTTGACTTTTGGCAGGGAATGATTTCTCTCCCAAGCCCCCCCCCTCCCTCCCCCTTAAAAGTGCAGGAATGCAGGGGCTGGGTGGAGGCAGCCCGTTTACATTCTTGCTGTTCAGCAGCCTGAAAGCTTAGCTCTGGTGTGTGCACCTTTTTAGTTAGGAGGAGTAAGTGAGCACTGATTACTGTCAGTAGGGCCAGCCCCCTCTCACAAGGCATAATTTGCCCTGAGCAAAGAGGGAACGAATTTAAGACGCTCAGCCTACGGGATCACATTGGAAGACTTGAAATACCAGCCAGCCCTTTTCTCTTGTATGTGTTCCGTTTGCTTTGTGGGTGCAGCCCAGGCTGCTGTGCCGGCTTTGAGGGAGAACAAAAACTGAAGCATGACCGGACAGAACAAAGGTAAGGGGGGGGGGGGGGGGGGTGGAAGAGAGGAGAGTGTTTTCACTGAAGATTGGTCGCTTGTATTCAGGCTTTTTGGCATCGCTTCTGGAGCCGTCCTGCTCTGGATCTTGTGCAAAATTAGTGGCTAGGACCGGGCGGGGGAAAAGAGCTGGAAGGAGAATTTGCAGTGTTAGACTAGAAGAGGAAGGCTGGAAATGTAACCAAATCCGTGGTATAAGTGATGAAAAAAATCACCAGCTGGGAAGGAGAGAAGTGCAGTTGACAAGGTAGGTTGGACTTGCAGGAAAAGGAGTGATCCGAGGGGAAGCAGTGAAATGTTGTAGAAAAGTGGGCCTGCCAGGTGTGTGGGTAGAGGAGTCTGTTGCGCAATTAAGCATTTTTAGCTAAGCTCGCAAGAGGAAATCTGTTCCGCTTTAGGTGCTGTCTGTCTGTTCACCACCTGTAGTTTGAAGCACATAAGCTCATTGTATTGGCTCTGGGAAAACCGATGAACACCTTATGAACCAGGTAAGTTATTTGTGTTAGTGTAGGATTAGCAGTGTGTTTCTTCTGGCAAAAAAAGGAGCCGGTACTCAATTGTCAGGCCACCCTTCAGGGATGAGGTGATCACTGAGGGACTAGCCCCACAATAGTCAGGAACCCTGCAACCAGTCATAGATCTATGACAAGGCAGAATTGGTGTGTAGAACCTGAGTTCTTTCATTAAAACTTGGGGACCATGGGTCAATTTTAGCAGACAATGGAAAAGGTGCCGGTACTCCGTACCCCCATGTACCTCCTCAAAAAAAGCCCTGGGGATTAGCTTCAACACTAAAAAGCCTAGTTTCTTTGCATTTCTAATAGAAGTCAGTGGGTGCAATTATGTGTGTTGATTAGAGATTTTTGTGCCAGAAAGCATTATAGTCTTTATTTAACTTGCAGTATTAAGCAGCGTGCTTGTATGTGTTAGCCTATTTGACTACACATAAATAAATGTTTACGAACCAGTAAAAAGAAAATGGTGATTATCAATCGGATTGACTCATCCCATAGCTTGCAGTGAAAGTGGATTTTTTTTGTTGAGAAGGGCTCGATGCCCAGTAATGGGGTGTGAAGATGACACCCGAAGGCATGTCTCCTGTGTTATCATTGCAGGCGGTCTGTGAAATAAATAGGCATCCCGGTTTGCACAGGAGTAACTTGATAGCGCACATAATCCTTGTGACCGATTTCTGCCACTGTTTGAGCGGAGCCAAAGGCAGCGTGCGAGAAAAAAAAAAAGTCACAGTTGCAAGGGTGAAATGCTTATTCCCCCACCAATTAATACTTATGATGTCTGAACCACCTTGGATGGTAGGGTGGGGCTTTTCTTTTTGTCTTCTTTAGAGCTGTCTTGTGACCTTTGAACAAGAGGGAGATACTTCATGCAGTGTTTTGCGAGGTCTTTTTCCAGTAATAAGTTCTAGTTCTGAGAGTTTTGGTTTACTTGGATTTAGGTGACTTTATGGAGTTGAATGTTGTGTTTTCTGACACTATGATCTTACGTGCCTGTGTGTGTGTTTAAAGATGTCTTGAGTTGGAATTTGGTTGTAGGTTGTAAAGCTAAGGGGAAAAAGGATACCGAGTCTGCTCAGCAATAATGAAATGCAGAAATGAAATATGGAGGTAGAACAAAGGGTTGATGTGTAATTTCAACTTTTCAAGTGGGAAAGGTACATAGTAAGATGGAAGGTGGAGAAACCCTGGTGAAGACCTGATTGAAAGGAAAATGACTACATGTCTGGCATGCCTTAAGATCTGGTAGCAAATTAGTTTATGGCATGACGGAAGGCAAAGAGCAGTTTGGGTGGGAAGGAGTTAATATTCGGAAATAGTGCACTGTAGATACCAGTCTTTACATTGAAGATGCCACCTCTTGACACACTTGTAATTTTTATGAAAAATTACATAAGAGCACAAGCGTTGCCATACTGGAACAGACTGAAGGTCCATCAAGCCCAGTATCCTGTTTCCAACAGTGGCCAATACAGGTCACGAGTACCTGGCAAGATCCTAGAACAGTAAAACAGATTTTATGTTGCTTATTCTAGAAGTAAGCAGTGGATTTTCCCAAGTCCATCTTGATAATGGTTCACAGATTTTGCCTTTATTCCCCTGTTGCTTTCACATTTATGGACTTTTAGGAAATTATCCAAACCTTTTTTAAAACCCTGTTAAGCTAACTGCTTTTACCACATTCTCTGGCAAAGAATTCCAGAGTTTATTTACACAAGGAATGAAGAAATATTTTCTTTGGTTTGTTTTAAATTTACTACTTAGTAACTTCATTGCATGCCCCCCCCCCCCCCCCCCCCCCACAGTCCTAGTATTTTTGGAAAGTAAACAATTGATTCATGTCTACCCATTCCAGTCAGTATTTTATATACTTCTATCACATCTCCCCTCAGTCATCTAATCTCCAAGCTGAAGAGCCCTAGTTGCTTTAGCCTTTCCTGATAGGAAAATTGTCCCATCCCCTTTGTCATTTTCTTCACCCTTCTCTGTACCTTTTCTAATTCTACTATATCTTTTTTGAGATTCGGTGACCAGAATTGCACACAGTATTTGAGGTGCAGTTGCACCATAAGGCACATTCTCATTTTGGTTTTTAATTTCTTTCCTAATAATTTCTAACATACTATTTGCTTTCTTAGCCACCGCTGAACACTGAGCAGAGGATTTCAATGCATCATCAACAATGACACCTTGCAGCACCTAGCTATAGTTTGGGTTCCTCTTTCCCACATGTATCACCATGCACTTGGTCACATTAAATGTCATCAGTATTTTTCTATGGTGTGACTTGACTAGGAAAAGAGCAGCCTTACCTGCATCAGGCACCCACCTCAGTCCCGTGGCATGGATCTGGGAAGCAACCAGTTAGACTTTCATATCTGTGGTAATGTGGATGTAATTTTATTACAAATGACATGGCTGTTTTGCGTGGAAAGTGTCATTGGTGACTTGTGCCCAAAGAGGTTGCTGAAGCACCTTGGCTAGATCCTTTTGTATTTGAAGATGGTATGCACTCAGAAGAGGAGGGAGAGGGAAAAAGCTGAAACATTCAGGGCATTGGGTTGTGGGGAATGTATTATTTTATTTTTTCCCTTGCCTGCTCTTTGAAAGGCTTTTATACATAGACTGTCTTAAAAATGTGTTTAAAATAGAGCTTGCATTGCCACAATGTAGATATAAATGTATTCCCAATACAGATGACTTACTTAGAGCCAGATACAGACACAGGCATACTAGGCATGAGCCCAGGGCCCCAAAATGTAGGGGGTCCCTGCCAATATGTGTTGGGGACTCAGGTTGCTAAGATTGCAAACTCTCTGGAATGTATATTTGTTAGTGTGTCTAGATTTTAAGATTTTAGCCCTCTGTAGTTCTCCAAACCTAGTCCCTTCCAGTACAGAGACTACGGTAGGATCCAGCCATTGGGAAGCCTGCGCTAGTCATAGAAAGAGTGGGTGAACTGCAAAGTCTATGGGGGAGACTGGGCTGTATACCCAGCCTAAGCCACTAGAACCTGTGAGTATCCTGGGCAGAATAGATTAAACATAGGCAAGGTAGGCCTAAGCCCTGGGTCTAAAAGTTTGGGGGGGGCCCTATCGTGCTGAGGAATCAGGAGTCTGGGATTGTCAACAATCTGGATTTTTTTTTTCAGGATTCCACAAATTTGTAAATAACTTGACTCAAAGCTAAAAGAATGGCTAAAGTGTCTGGATATTTTTCAGTCTTTAGCCTTCTGTATTTCTCTGATCCTTTTCCTTCCATAGGCAGATTCTCAGAACTCCTGCGGTAAAGTACATACCCCATATCACCAGAACAGGGCAGAAAACTAGCTCTCCAGTGTTCAAAGGCAATGATATTCAAATTATATGTGGTGTAAAAGTGAAAGCAAGGGGGAGGAACATACTTGGAGCATGCGCAGAAGAGTTTCATGTAAGGCCAGCACTTATGCGCATACACTGGGCAAACCCGACTGTCAAGCACACATTTGGTGCCTCTTGTGCGCTTTCTGGATTTTTTTTTTTTTTTTTTAATTTAACTTGGAAGTCTTACATTTAAGCACAGAAAGCAGGCACCAGTGTGTGCTTTGTCTTTTGGTTTTGCTCAGATTTGAACACATTTCTTACTTAGGATTTCTTTGCCTGTAAGCACTGGTACTTTCTTCAGCCCCACCCCCACCACCAGCTCTAAGCTGGTGTTATTTTTCCAGCAGTACAAGCAGGGTTTGTTTGTGCCCTGTTTTGAGCATTGGGAAGGCATAGCAAACAACGTCATTAACATACGTCTGACTACATTTAAATACAATTTGCAGCCATCTGTGGCAACCCAAGTTGTTTCCTGCAGTAAAGCCCTCTCTGCGTTCTACGCAGATTAGCATGCACGCTAATACTGTTAACTGGTCTTACTTCCAGCAGTAAGTTTTGAGAATTAGCCTGCTAGTGCAGAGACTGTAGTAGGATCCAGTCAAGGGGAAGCCTGCTCTAGTCACAGGAAGGAGGGGCTGAATTGCAGTGCTGTCCTTGAGATTGAGCTCTGCATGGGGCCTTGGAGAGAGGCAGTGGATAGTGTTCTGGGTAGAGCCAGCCCAAGTTTATCAGACACATTCAGCCATGCCCCCCCCCCCCCCCCCCAGTCCAGCATTTCCCCCCTTCCCTCCTTACTGCTGCCCCCTAGCTCCTCCCAGGCCAGCCTGAAGATGAAAAAAGTGGGCTCTGTAAGCGCACAGACCCTCACTGAAGCTGCATTTTGTCTTACTTCTTTTGGACAGGATGTCTGCACTTCCCCTATTGAGTTCATTTGTACTCTGTAATCCTTGCTGTTGCCTTGGGCACTCTGAGGTTAATATTCAGTTGCAGGGGAAATATATAGTTTGAAGCATGTCATTAGTTTCAGATTATACATGGATTTTCAGTGGTGGTACTTAGGTAGCAATGCTGAAATAACCATGTGGAAGCTGAAACATCCAAATTAAACATTTTACGTTATCCCTATTTGGGCAGCCCACTTGACAGTATCTGTTATACATTTAACAGCTAAATATAACTCTGTAGACATACAAATTAAACATCTAAATGGCACTACCTTGGAATATCCCAAATTTTGCCCCCTTTTTAAAATAACTCTGGATATGAAACAATTTATATGTCCAAAATTATATGCTTAACCCCTGGGAGTTAAACAAAAATGAAAAAAAAAATCCTTATGGTCAGTATTATGATTTTAAATAGCATGCAAGTGCACCTGTATAGAGAAGAATTAAGGTCTGTCCAGGTGTTGCTGTTGTTGGTGGAGGGGTGGTATTGGCTGTCCCAGTGAATGGTTGTCCTAGATTCCTCCTGAAAGGACTGCAGCACCAGAGAATGGTCAGGCTCCTCACTGTGGATTCTTTTCGTTAAAAGGCCCACTGTTCTGTCTGGGCACAATAATTTGCAAAAGCACTATCTTGAAAGTGAAGGAAGAGAATACACAGCAGCTCAGTTTTCAGAATGTGCCTGGCCTACAGCAGCAGAAAACTCGGGGAGATTCAAAAAGGGCAATTCTATAATTTAGCTGCCTGCTTGTAGGCATAAAAGCATGTATTCACCCGTGTAAAAGCTCTATTCTGTAAATGACACTCAAAATTCAGCAGCGGAAAAAATCGCTGCTAAGTTCGATTCCATAAAGGGCTCGCCCCTTTATAGAATCACACTTAGCGCTGATTCCCACGTTTAACTTCAGGTGCTGGACTTACACCTGCTGAAACCTGATGTAAATGCTGGTGACCAAGTTAGACACTCTTTGAGTCCATATTCTATAATTACAACTTATCGGAACAGCCCTGACACGTTCATGGCCATGACCCCTTTTCAGTTAACGCACTAGTAGTTAAGCGCCATGTGTTATAGCATGCAATTTTAATGAGTGCCAATTAATATCAATCATTGGTTGTTAGCCAGTTATTGATAACTAGATTCATACTCAATTTGGGCATGCAATTCTGTGGGGGGGGGGGGGGGTTAAGGTGCAGAATATTGTAGCCTGCATGGTTCCCTTCCACATTTAGGCATCTGATCTAGGGCTGCTGTAACTGTGAGCACCTAAGTGTAAGGTTCATCAATAGCAGGTTACACTGCCAGTACTTTTACAATACCCAAATCCAAAGCGAGTGATTTACAAACCCACATTTAATAGTACGTTTTCTCATCAATCTGCTCACTGGTGGAAATCACTTTCTCCAGGAATTCAGAAGGTCACTCATTATACTTTGTTTAGAAAGGCACTTAAGACTTATCTTTTCAAATCCTTTTATAAATTGTCTTAATTTATTTCCTGCTAACATTTTTGGGTCTTTGTAACAGTTCTGATAATTATCATTGCAGTGGCGTACCAAGGGCGAGGCGGTGGGGGCGGTCTGCCCCAGGTGTCAACAGGTGTGGGGGGGGGGGTTGCTCCGCTGGCACCATAGTCCCCACCTGCCTACCAGTTCCGTCGACAGATGACCCTCTTCTCCTGCCACCCGGCACCCAGCCTTTAAAAAATAATCTGTGAAGTGGCGGCCCAGCGCAGCACCTCGCATCTGCTGTGCATGTAAAAAAAAGCAAATTGCCTCGTCGCGTCGGCCCTTCCCTCACTGTGTCCCGCTCTCTGATGTAACTTCCTGTTTCCATGAGGGCGGGACACAGTGAGGGAAGGGCCGACGTGAAGAGGCAATTTGCTTCTTTTAGCCGCAGAGCAGATGCGAGGCATTGTGCTGGGCCGCCACTTCACAGATTTTTTTTAAAGGCTGGGTGCCAGGTGGCAGGAGAAGAGGGTCGTGTGTCGATGGAGCTGGTAGGTAGGTGGGGACTGGGTTGGGGAGGGGGGCTCAGATGGGACAAGGGGACTGGGTATGGTGGGGCTCAAGATGGGAGAAGGGGACTGGGTCTGGAGGGGGGGCTCACATAGGAGAGGGATCCTGGAGCTGGAACTGGGGTCTGAGAAGGGAGCAAGAGGGAGAATGGGGCCATGCCTGGAGCAATTGGGAGAATGGGTCTGGGGCTGAAAAGGGGGGCCCTAATGCAAGGCATTTGGATGCAGGAGACTGGAACTGGGAGCTGAAAAGGAGGGTAGGTGGGATAAGGGGGCTAGTACTGGAACTGGGGGCTGAAAAGAGGCAGGGGCTGAAACTGTGGGGACTGGGGGCTAAAGAGGGGACAGGGAGAAGTGGCTGGGGCTGAATATCGGGACTGGTGTGCGAAAAGGGCTGGGGTTGGGACTGGGGGCTGAAAAGGGGACATGGAGAAGTGGCTGGGGGCTGAAGCTCGGGACTGGTGGGCGAAAAGGGCTAGGGTTGAGACTGGGGGCTGAAAAGGGGACGGGAAAGTGGCTGGGGGTTGATGCTTGGGACTGGTGGGAGAAAAGGGCTGGGGCTGAAACTGGGGACTGGTGGGATAGTGGGGCTGAAAGGGGGGGCAGGTGGGAGATGTGGGCTGGAGCTCGAACTAGGTGCAGGTGGGATAATGGGGCTGGAACTGGGGGCTGAAAAGAGGGGGCAAAGAGAGTGGGGACAAATCCTGGATAGAAGGGGGAGTGAGAGGGAGGGCAGACTCTGGATGGATGGGAGAGGGAGGGCAAATGGTGGATTGAAGGGGCAGAGAGAAAGGGCAGAGAGTGGATGGAAGGGATAGGAAGGGCAGACAGTGGATGGAAGGGATGGAAGGGGCAGAGAGGGCAGACAATGGATGCAAGGGGCAAGGAGAGGGCATCCATTGGATGGAGGGGACAGCAGGGAGGGCAGACACTGGATGGCAGAGAGAGAGCGAAAACAGATGCTGGATGGAAGGGAGACGGTGAAAAGAAGATGAGGAAAGCAGAAACCAGAGACGACAAACTGTAAATAAAATATATATATTTTTTGCTTTAGGATAAAGTAGTATTGTAGATGTGTTAATAAATGTTTATAAGTAGAACATGTAAATAAGGTAATCTTTTTATTGGACTAATTTTAATACATTTTGAATAACTTTCAGAGAACAAAACCCCCCTTCCTAAGGTCAGGATAGGATACTGTAACAGCACTATACTGTATTGACATGAGGAAGGAGGTTTAGGCCTCTGAAAGCTAAATGTATTAGTCCAATAAAATGGTATTATTTTATTTTCTATATTTGTTTTGTTTCTATTTGTAAAGTGGTGATTGGTATTTGTTAGTTTTTTCAAATTAAATCTGCTGTCTTTATATTTTGCACAGCACTAGGGGACGTTTTCTGTTTCTGTGGTTTTGCATTGTATGCAGAGTCTGGCATCTTGGGGGTTCAGTTTAATTTTTGTCTAAATAGAAAGTTTATGATTATTCTGTAGTGGATTAGGGTGTATCTGTGTTTGTGAAAAGACATGGCTTTCAGTTGGCATTGACTGTGCAGGATCGACGATCTGTACTAATCTGTCTGGTTTCGTTTTACAATAGGTGAATTGATGTTCTGGTGCTCACTGTAGTGTTTAAGATGCTTTTTTTTTCCTTGTGTGACTCGTAGAAATGACTGCTTATGGTATGGTAGAATTGCTCTATAGGTCCTGAGTGTTTTGTATTCTTGGTATGCCTAGTACTGGATTTTGGAGGCAGGTGTTAAAAAATGACCAACCCTGGGTGTCAACTACCCTAGGTACGCCACTGTATCATTGTACTTTTCCTAGGATCTACCCAGTTCTTATTTTGAAGTTTTCTAAACTGCATATGAAACTTTGTGGGGGAGAAGTGCATATTGTACTGTATTGTTGTAGTGTTCTGTAACAGAACTTGAATACCCAGGTTCCATTATAGAATATACTCCTACCGCCCTATAACATGAGTGTAAATTCTGATTCGTGCAGCTGGAAAGGGGACATGGCCATGGGCAGGAATACACCCAATCTGCACTTGAGTTAGGCGCAGGTATTTAGGCTTCGTTTTATGTGGCCTAAATGGGTGCGCATAAATTTTAGTGGCAAGAATGGCACATGAGCATATTCTATAAACTACACCTAACTTTAGGTGTAGTTTATAGAATTGCACTGTGTGCTTGTTCGTCGTCGATTTTTAAGGCACCATTTATAGAATTTGGCCCTAAGTGTTTATGTTGCTTCTCTCAACGTGCACCAGCAATCAGTGTTAGCAGTAACTGGTGTTCCTGAATAGAAACACATTCACTGAGGAAGATTTGGCTGGGATACCGGTGCCAGAAATGGTATTCGAAGCTGACGAGTCGGAGAAACTTAATGAATTCTCTGTAAACCTGGAGGATTTAATGGGGCAGTTCTACAAACTGAAGAGTAGGAAATCTCCTGGACTGGATGGTATTCATCCCAGAGTACTGATAGAAATGAAAAATAAACTTGCAGAGCTATTAGTAATATGTAATTTATCCTTAAAATCAAGTGTGGTACCAGAAGATTGGAGGATGGCCAATTTAACGCCAATTTTTTAAAAAGGTTCCAGAGGAGGTCCGGGAAATTATACACCAGTGAGTCTGATGTCGGTGCCGGACAAAATGGTAGAGACTATTATAAAGAACAAAATTACAGAGCATATTCAAAAGCATAGATTAATGAGACAAAGTCAACATGGATTTAGTGAAGGGAAATTGTGCCTCGCCAATCTACTACATGTCTTTGAAGCGGTGAACAAACATGTGGATAAAGGTGAGCCTGTTGATATTGTGTATCTGGATTTTTAGAAGGTGTTTGACAAAGTACCTCATGAAAGACTCCAGAGGAAATTGGAGAGTCATGGGATAGGAGGTAGTTTCTATTGTGGATTAAAAACTGGTTAAAAGATAGAAAACAGAGAGTAGGGTTAAATGGTCAGTATTCTCAATGGAGAAGGGTAGTTAGTGGGGTTCCCCAGGGGTCTGTGCTGGGACTGCTGCTTTTTAACATATTTATAAATGACCTAGAGATGGGATTAACTAGTGAGGTAATTAAATTTGCTGATGACACAAAGTTATTCAAAGTAGTTAAATCGCAGGAGGATTGTGAAAAATTACAAGAGGACCTTACAAGACTGGGCGTCTAAATGGCAGATGACGTTTAATGTGAGCAAGTGCAAAGTGATGCATGTGGGAAAGAGGAACCCGAATTATAGCTACGTCATGCAAGGTTCCACATTAGGAGTCACCGACCAAGAAAGGGATCTAGGTGTCGTCGTTGATATGTTGAAACCTTCTGCTCAGTGTGCTGCTGCAGCTAAGAAAGCAAATAGAATGTTAGCTATTATTAGGAAAGGAATGGAAAACAAAGATGAGGATGTTATAATGCCTTTCTATTGCACCATGGTGCGACTGCACCTCAAATATTGTGTTCAATTCTGGTCGCCATATCTCAAAAAAGATATAGTGGAATTAGAAAAGGTACAGAGAAGGGTGACGAAAATGATAAAGGGGATGGGACGACTTCCCTATGAGGAAAGGCTAAAGCGGCTAGGGCTCTTCAGCATGGAGAAAAGGCGGCTGAGGGGAGATATGATAGAGGTCTATAAAATAATGAGTGGAGTGGAACGGATAGATGTGAAGCGTCTGTTTACGCTTTCCAAAAATACTAGGACTAGGGGGCATGCGATGAAGCTACAATATAGTAAACTTAAAACAAATCGGAGAAAATTTTTCTTCACTCAATGTGTAATTAAACTCTGGAATTCGTTGCCAGAGAATGTGGTAAAGGCGGTTAGCTTAGCAGAGTTTAAAAAAGGGTTGGACGGCTTCCTAAAGAAAAAGTCCATAGACCATTATTAAATTGGACTTGGGGAAAATCCACTGTTTTTGGGATAAGCAGTATAGAATGTGTTTTTATACTTCTTTGGGGTCTTGCCTAGTATTTGTGACCTGGATTGGCCACTGTTGGAAACAGGGTGCCGGGCTTGATGGACCTGTGGTCTTTCCCAGTATGGCTGTACTTATGTACTTATTTGATGCCACTGAAGTGTTGCCAGGATACTTTTTTTTTTTTGGGGGGGGGGGGGTTACTAGAGGGGAAAGGAAGGAATGCTGACTTAGTTTGATGCACATCTGCTCACACTAAGCATGACAATGCTATGAATGGTTTCATTGTTTAGTTTAATGATTTATTGTATATATTTAATGTTTTATTGTTGCATTTATGATGACTCTGCTTTTTCATTGTAACAGTGTTAAGTGCTTGTTTTATCAGTTGAAAAGTATGACCCACACTGAAAACAGATTAGATTTTTATGAACCAAGGAAAGTATTTACTAAAGATTCTATTCTATAAAGATAGATGTGGCAAAGGCACTTTAAACACCCACAGGGATTTGCTACTGATACAGTTGATCTTAATGCAGCTTCTGATGTGGTGGTTCATGCCCTTTTGTTAACAAGAGTGGAGGATATTGTCTATATGCTGGTACTGCTCGGTCTTGGTTTAATTCTTGTTTTTCAAACTGTAGTTTTACTGTTCATTTGGATGGTTATACTTTAGCTTTGTTTCCTTTGACACGCGACGTCCCGCTGGGCTCAGTTTTAGCCCCATGTTATTTAATGCCTTTCTTGCACCCCTTATTGCATTGACTCGTGGTCTTGGCCTAGGCATTTGTTCTGTTGGGCTGTGAACTCTCATTTGTGCCACAGCAGTAGTTGCAGTGTTTTGTGTGATAAGGAAAATGTTCTCTCTGGTCATGTTTGGATTCCAAAGCATTGGAAACCCTTCATCCACAAACAGAATCGATTACTGAAACTCCCTCCTGGTCAACTTACCAGGCGTTCAGGTGAAATGGTTTCAACTGTTATAGAATACAGTTGTAAAGTTATTATGGGGACCTTTTACAAAGGCTCGCTAGTGTTTTTAGTGCACGCTAAAAATAAGCGCGCTAAGATGCTCCTATATTTTTATGGACGTCTCTAGCATTTAGTGCACGCTAATCATTAGCATGCACTAAAACTGCTAGCATACCTTTGTAAAAGACCCCTATATGTGGCTAACCCAGTTGATCATGTTACAGCATCACTTGCCTGTTCATACTTTTTAAAATACCTACTCTTATGTATTGAACCCAGTAATGGCACCGAAAAATTGTCTCAAAATTTCACGCTAAGCGTTATTCTATAACAGCGCTCAAAGTTGGGCACAGTTTATAGAATAGCATTTAGTGGCAGGATCTGCACCCAGTTTTGGGCACAAGGATTTATACCCAGTAAAACCTGGTGCAAATTCTCATGCCTAAATTACACGTGGATCTTCCATATTCTGTAAAACTGCGCGTAAACTCCAGGAAGGCCCCTAATTCATCTATACTTCACCCATTGCTGTGCCTCTTTTCGGATCCATGCATAAATTTTATGTGTGGATCCTGGCACCTAAAAATGTGCACATAAAATTTAATTGATGCCACTTAGTACTTATAACTGCTTATTAGCACCTAATGGCACAAATTGAGCAATTGTGCATACAAATTGGACATGTGCCCAAATTTCTGTGCTCCATTTTTAGCACCAAATATAGAATTAGGCCAATTATGTGGTGTTTCCAGCATTTGTAGGCCTGTTTTAGTCGTTCCACCACCCTTGACTTTGTAATTTGAGCTCTCTTGCTTTTTGTTTTCATGATTTGCTCCTTCTGTTAGCAAGTTTATGGCTGGATTAAAAGCTTGGTTATTCAAACAGGCCTTCTCAACAACCTGAGCAAGTTGAGGTTAACTTGTCTTCTCTTTTGCCTTTCTGTTTCCCAGTGATTCTCAAATTGTATTTGGTTATTTAATGTTGTGCTCTGTTTGCCGTGGTGATTTGTATGCCAGGAGTGTGAACTGCTGTGCTGTGGTAATTATGATGATGGGCAGTATAATTGATGTCAAGTCACCAGACATATGCACAGCTCCAAAGCAGCAGCCAGTGGAAATGAGGCCCAAAATGCAGTACTGCAGGAATATCTTGCATTTGTACCATTTATGTAGATCCTTTTTAACTCTAGGACTCTTGTCCTGTGCTGAAAATTCTCAGGTGTTGTAAATCATTTCTTGACTTGCTTCTGAGCTTCATGGCAGCCTGGAAGAGGGAAGAATGGAAAACAGATGACAGGAGCAGATAAATGCAGTTAGTTACTGCAATTGAGGAACTAGAAGGTACAGTGACTTGAGTTATGGGAGACCAGCCTATAGGGTTAGCAAAAGTGTATCACATGGCTTTGGTTTTGCTGCAGAGGCAGTGTTCACAACCCTGCTTGAGTGAAACCTAGTACCAGATTTAGGCCTATGAGTGCATGGTTACAGATGGAACCCAGGTACATTGCATCCAGCCTGAAATTGGGATTGTCACTGACCAGACTTTTGGGGGCATGAATAGAAATCCTCAAATAGCTGTAAATGAAGGTACATAGTCCTGGGATCTCAGCTCTGGGTATGACTGTGCTAGAGGCTTAAAAGAGCAGAATGTTGTAAACGCCTTGTCAAAAAAAGGGAAATGGGACTTGATATACTGCCTTTCTGAGGTTTTTCCAACTACATTCAAAGTGGTTTATATATATCCAGGTACTTATTTTGTACCTGGGGCAATGGAGGGTTAAGTGACTTGCCCAGAGTCACAAGGAGCTGCCTGTGCCTGCAGTGGGAATCGAACTCAGTTCCCCAGGATCAAAGTCCACTGCACTAACCACTAGGCTACTTCAAAAAGGGTTAAAAAGTGCATATTTAACTATGACGGTGGTGCAGTCTCCCTCTCTCCATTGTCAGACTAGTCAACAGTGGGAAGAAGTGGATTGTGTATGTGAATATGAATATTCATGAAATGAATTAGCATACACTGCCGCCGTTTTATGTAAATCTATCTTGTGTATATTAATTTGGGTATCATGAAAACCTGATGTGCATATAGTAGAGGCAGTGCATGCAAATTTCTTTCCCAGCAGCCCCTCCACAATATCACTTACCAAAATATTGAAAAGAACTGATCAAGAACCTAGACTTGGCTCACCACTACTAGCACTTGTTTCCTTAGATTGAACTCCATTAACCACTCCATATTATCTTCCACTCAACCAGCTTCTAATCCAGGCACTTTTAGGGCCATACTGTTTGTCGCCTATGTGAAAGGGTATCAAACTCCTGGCTAAAACTGAAGTACACGACATCTAGCACTATCCCCTGATCTAGACCTTGGGTCACCCAGCCAAAGAAAGTGATTAGATTTATCTGACAAAGTACCCTGTTACGAAATTGTTCCTTTAAAAGATAGTTTTTAAATCCATTTCTGCAAGTGGAAGGGTATTAACTCCTAAAAATGGGCTCTTTAAAAAGTTCCCCTGTTTTTCCCAACTGTGGCCCTGAGTGTCTCTGTAGATCACATAAAAGCATGCACAATCTTGTGCTGTGTCTATTTATTACATATGTGTGGTTTTATGAGAACGGTTTCCTTGTATAATACGTGCTCTACATGTGGAAAAGGCTTTTATTAAGAATATTTATATACGTTTTTGTCAGAAGTTGATTTTGGAATTATGCTGTCAAGTACAAGGACGTACAGTGTGCTCTGGAAATGAGTAGATGAACAAATTTCTCATTTTTAGGTCCCATTTATTTATTAGTATTCTAAATATGAATAATTCATGCCTTTTCAATAGTTCAAGTTGAGTTAGTCTGGTGCAGTTGGTATTTTCCCTATTTTCCATGTCTCTAGAGGGACTACAGTCTCAGTTTGTACCTGAAGCAGTGGAGGGTTAAGAAACTTGCCCAATATACAAAGAGATGCAGTGGAATTTGACCATGGTCTCTTCTTCACAGACTGCTACTCTACACCTTTTAGAGGTAACTGTATTAACTGAGCATCCCCTTCTGTCATCATCATCTCTGGTAGGCCAGTGGAAAAAGCTGCAGGTAGAGCTGCAAGCAAGTGTCAGCTACCACAAGTATAATACCATGGCATGCAGCAGACTAAGTGTATGCAAATTTTATGCCTGCAAAAATTGTGTGAAAATGGGGAGAGGGAAGGGAAACCTGCCAGATGCATGTGCACGAAAGTTTTGCAGTAAGGTCAGCTTCTTGTTGTGTGCATGTCAGTACAAGAATGAAAATTCCAGCACACATCAGCACCTGTTCTTCTGCACATAAATATTACCCTTACAAAAATTTCTTGCACATAAAATTTTTGTAAGACTGTTATTTATGCATAGAAGAATAGGTACCGATGTGTGCTGACACTTCCGTTTTTGCCTCGACATGTGCACAAGCTTTGTTAACCTCCCTCTAGTCTTTTAAATTTGCAGTCACTTATTTATTTATTTTGGATTTTGCTCACACCTTTTTCAGGAGTAGCTCAAGGTGAGTTACATTCAGGTACACTGGGTGGTTGTAGAAGACAAAGCTGCTAGTTAAATCTTAAAAACTGATATTAAATCTTTTCTGCTAACTGTTCTACATTGTCCTGGACCTGGCAAAAATTTTCTCATGTTGTCTTCTTGGCAAAAGCCTCTGTTTTCTTCTGTGTATTTCCTGGAATGCTTAATGTCCTCATTACCATAGACTGTAATGCAGTATGCAGCCATGACTTCCATTCAAGTTATCTCCCGCACTCAGTCCCTCTCTTCTGCACTGATCAGCCATTAACATTCGCACATAACCCGTAGTAACCACGTGGCTAAGCTTTCTGCATCGGCCCCTAGGATTTTTTTTTCCCGGCGCCCCAAAGGTTAACATAAGAAGTCTGGGCAGGGTTCAGCAGGTCTGGAGACTCTTTGCTTCCATCTAACATTAGTCAAGTTGATTTTTTTTTTGGTCAGGCTTGCTGTTCCTAAACCAGCAAGGAATGGGAAGGCCCGGTCCTGCAGTGCTGGCTAAGACTGGTCTCCTAGCAACAGGAGGCTTGGGCAGCATGTCTGGGTGCCCTGGAGTTCCCCACATCTGTACTGGCTGTGAACACTGCCCTGCTTATTGTCTATTCTGACTGCTTTCCTCATTGCATACAAAAGGCCGTTATGAAGCAGGCGTTTGTTTGTTTTCACTCTCACAGTGAAAATGAGCAAGGAAATTAGCAACATATGTTAGTTAATTACACGTGGAGAAATGAGGTTGAGAGGGAACTTTTTCCATGCAGTGAATTCCATTGCAAGGGGAAAAGGTTGTCCTTGAACATGTGTATTACACAGAAAAATCACACACTCACTTTCCCTTCAATCTCCCAATCAGTTATTGTCTGATTACTCACCATTTCTTGTAGCATCAAGCAGATTCAACCACCACTACATAAGCACATAAAAGTTTATTTTCTCCTAATTTTCATCTCTTTTTGCATCCTTTTTTTATCCTTTTCATCCTCTTTTTCCAGATTCTTCTTTCACTTCCACTTCCCTTCCCCATCACACTCTCTCCTCCACCCCCCAAGCTGCCTCTTGCTCCTGACAGATCAGAGGGGCACTAACTATTCTTTGCGTTGTGCTGTATTTCACATTGCTGGCTGGCTGTCCCTTTTGATTTGAATTGTTGTACAAGAATGAAAGTATCTTTGCATGCATAAATACAGTAGATTGTAGTTTTCTGACCAAATAATCCGATGAGATGGGGCCAAGTATCATCAGACTGGATTTTTATATGATGCAGTGAGAATTGCAGACATCTCATTTAACTCTGTTTCAGTGTCAAGCAAAGAGAGAAGCAGAGCTAGCTGGGCCTAAGCTGAGTAGGTGGGGCCAAGGAGAAATCAGAACATCCCCCTTGTAGCCTGTATTATGTTGCCTGTTCTCCTGGGCTGAGGGAGAAGTGATCCCTAGCTCATGTCAGTTTATGTATTTATTATGATTTGTTTAATTCCTTTTTGAAGGAATTCACTCAAGGTGGTGTTCAGCAAGAATAAGTCAAATATACGCAATAGGAGGAAGTGACATCACCAAACAGTATGGCGGTCTGAAGAGATTGCTCCTGCTCACCCACGCTGTTTTTTGAAGTGTTTCCCCAGCATCTAAGCTTCAATCAGCTGATTTTGACTAGAACGGCAAGGAGAAGAGTCCAGGCTGCCAGAGACAATGAGTTTGCAGACCAACTTGTCACAATTCACATATGTGGGAGGCGTGACTGCAAACGGTGAGGCGGACTCGGAACCGCCGCCCACATACACCTCGCAGCACTCAGAGAGTTTGTCGCCCCAAGATCTATCTGCATCTGGGGAAGGCCAGGACTTAGCAGAGACGACTCCCTCGATTTACCTAAAAGAATGGCTGCAGGAGATTTGCTCTGACCTGAAAGCCGTTCGCTCTGAGCTGGCCTCATTAGGGGCAGACTTGAGGTGAGATCTGGGACCTGGGTAATAGACTGGAGGAAGTGGAAAGCTGAGTTGAGGAGCAGATGGAGGAGATGGGATACGTAGATCGCAGGGTGTCGGATGTACACTTGGGCTACCAGCAATTAGCTGATAAAATTGAAGATCTGGAGAATAGGAGCCGGAGAGACAACCTAAGATTTAGGGGGGTGGGGGGATTGGTTTGGAGGTTGAATGATGGTTGGGAGTGGAGGGAGAGGGGTGTGAATGGGGGAGCTGTTGATGGCTGGAGTGGGGGTATGAAACTGTTTGGATGTCAGATATAAAATGAATGCTTCTGAATGTCAGGGGTCTGAATGTGCCTATGAAGCGTCAGCTTCTATTTCGGGAGCTGGTTCGTTTGAAGGTGGACATTGCCCTGATTCAGGAGACGCATCTAAAGCCGCAACACGAACATTTGTGTAGACATCGTAATCACCCACTTCTGTATTTTGCATCTAACCATGAGGGAGGGCAAGACAAAGGGGGTTCTGATAGCGTTTAATTATTCCCACCCTTGGCGCTTTGAAAAAAAACTATTCGAGATAAGGGGGGTCGTTTTCTATTATTAGTTTTTTCAGTGGGGACTCAGAAATACACTATAGTTAATGTATATGGGCCTAATGCAAGGAATTTTTCCACCAATTGGATGTTATTACTGACACATGGGGAGGGGTCAGTGTTAAATTGGGGGGGGGGGGGCTTTAACCTTACCTTCAATCCCCGGCTCGATAACTCAACTCTGGCAATACAATACGCTCAATACAGACAGAGAGGGTACTACAGTATACAAGCAAGCAAGTCCAAAGAAAAAAGCAACACTGGGCCTTCAGAACTAGGACAACAGGAGTACTTTATTGATCAGTGACCCGACACGGGCCGTGTTTCGGCGCTAACAAAGGCGCCTGCCTCAGGGGTCGATATGTTGACGCAATAGCGTGCAGATGACAAGGCACGATTGCCTTGAACCACTGGGAAATGGTCTATAATCGTGGTGGCGAGAAAAATGCTAATAGCGCTCGCAATATCTCCTGTGTTCTGATAAGTCTTATGTCGTTGCGCCAAAAAGCACTGAGAGGCGCTAACTCCAATTGAAGATTAGTTCTCTATGGCAAACAAGGTTGACGGGGGACAATTGAATCAAGAATCTTTTTGTTTGCTGACGACATATTACTTACCTTAACTGAACCCGGTACCTCTTTTCCAGTTTTGTCTTCGATATTGCATGATTATGGTAGGATGTCAAGCTTTCAGGTAAATATGGACACGTCAGAAGCCTTGAATATCACAGTCCCAGACGATCAGGTTACAAGGTTGAGATCCAGCTTTCCTTTTTGCTGGGCGCCTCGATTTATTAGTGGGGGTCAACTTGACTAAGCGCCTAGAGGATCTCTTTGAGGCAAACTTCCTTGCTAAAGTGCGAGAACTATTCTTAGAGTTGGAAAGGTGAGAGGGATTGACGATCTCTAGGCTAGGATGAATAAATGCGGTTAAAATGATTTTGCTCCCTAAATTGCTATATTTGTTTATGGCACTGTCAATCTCTCTATCCGATAAATTCTTTCAAGGCTTGCATGGGAGAGTGTTCTCTTTCATTTGGAAAAAGAGACCCCCACGGGTGCGTCGAGCGGTAATATGCCAACCACGAGCTCATGGGGGAATGGGAGTCCCCTCATTCTTTCTTTACTATCAGGCAGCTCACCTTAGAATTTTGGCTGATTGGCTTCAGGGGGAGAGAAAGATTTGGACAGTGCTGGAGCAAACTTGGTTTGACCTATACCCACTGAGGGCTATCCCCTGGTTACCTGAGAGATTATTAAGAGGGGTGGTTAAAATAGCCCCACCATTCCTTTAGTGGCCTCTTAAGACCTGGTGTGCGATTAGAGGGCGCTTCTTTCCAGGGCGCACATACTTTCTGCACATGCCTATACGATTTGCACTGGGATTTTTCCCTGGGGTATCCGATCCCTGTTATGTCAATTGGGAACAATTAGGTCTATGTGAGCTTGGGCAAGTGTGGGAGGATGGGGGACTCTTAGCGTTTGGGGCAGTACAAGAAGAATATGGGATACCTTCACCCAATGCATTTCAATATCACCAACTGCGAGACTTTATCCTTAGGAGAGCAAAGGGGGAGTTAAGTCTAACGGAAACGCAATTGGAGCAGGCGATGGCCAGTGGGGGTGGTAGAGGGGGGATATCGAGAATCTATAAGGCACTGCTCCAGCAGACTAAACCTGTTATTTATTATTTACAGAAGTGGGAAAAGGCATTGGGGGTCTCTTATGAATACACAGAGGTGGGAAAGGGTATTCAAATCCTTTCTTATAGTATCAGTGTCAAGCTCCCTGGTAGAGAATGGATACAAGATACTTTATTGCTGGTACTATGCTCCCAAAAGATTGGTTAGAATGTTCAAGGTGGGATCAGCCTTATGTTGGCACCAGTGCAGGGAGGAGGGAGATATGTATCACATCTCTTCTGCATAAGAATTCTGGACCAAAGTTTTGAAATTTGTGTTTAGTTTGACTGAGATCAGTTATCCCAAGAAAATGGAACACGGTCTCTTGCATGTTAAACCGCAGGGTATGAACTTGAATACTCAACGATTGGTTGCGCAAGTGTTTGTGGCTAGTAAATTAGTATTGGTGGCAGCATGGAAACAGTCTTTACCTGACATATCTGTGATATTACGCAAGCTGGATTATATCCATCTGATGTCTAAACTCACAGCATTACGTACAGGTAGTATACTAGCCTATCACCGCATTTGGGACCCATATGTTTTATGGTCATCTCATCCCAAACCTGCTCCGCAAAAATCCTAGATGTACAGTGGTGGAAATAAGTATTTGATCCCTTGCTGATTTTGTAAGTTTGCCCACTGACAAAGACATGAGCAGCCCATAATTGAAGGGTAGGTTATTGGTAACAGTGAGAGATAGCACATCACAAATTAAATCCGGAAAATCACATTGTGGAAAGTATATGAATTTATTTGCATTCTGCAGAGGGAAATAAGTATTTGATCCCCCACCAACCAGTAAGAGATCTGGCCCCTACAGACCAGGTAGATGCTCCAAATCAACTCGTTACCTGCATGACAGACAGCTGTCGGCAATGGTCACCTGTATGAAAGACACCTGTCCACAGACTCAGTGAATCAGTCAGACTCTAACCTCTACAAAATGGCCAAGAGCAAGGAGCTGTCTAAGGATGTCAGGGACAAGATCATACACCTGCACAAGGCTGGAATGGGCTACAAAACCATCAGTAAGACGCTGGGCGAGAAGGAGACAACTGTTGGTGCCATAGTAAGAAAATGGAAGAAGTACAAAATGACTGTCAATCGACAAAGATCTGGGGCTCCACGCAAAATCTCACCTCGTGGGGTATCCTTGATCATGAGGAAGGTTAGAAATCAGCCTACAACTACAAGGGGGGAACTTGTCAATGATCTCAAGGCAGCTGGGACCACTGTCACCACGAAAACCATTGGTAACACATTACGACATAACGGATTGCAATCCTGCAGTGCCCGCAAGGTCCCCCTGCTCCGGAAGGCACATGTGACGGCCCGTCTGAAGTTTGCCAGTGAACACCTGGATGATGCCGAGAGTGATTGGGAGAAGGTGCTGTGGTCAGATGAGACAAAAATTGAGCTCTTTGGCATGAACTCAACTCGCCGTGTTTGGAGGAAGAGAAATGCTGCCTATGACCCAAAGAACACCGTCCCCACTGTCAAGCATGGAGGTTTTGGGGGTGTTTCTCTGCTAAGGGCACAGGACTACTTCACCGCATCAATGGGAGAATGGATGGGGCCATGTACCGTACAATTCTGAGTGACAACCTCCTTCCCTCCGCCAGGGCCTTAAAAATGGGTCGTGGCTGGGTCTTCCAGCACGACAATGACCCAAAACATACAGCCAAGGCAACAAAGGAGTGGCTCAGGAAGAAGCACATTAGGGTCATGGAGTGGCCTAGCCAGTCACCAGACCTTAATCCCATTGAAAACTTATGGAGGGAGCTGAAGCTGCGAGTTGCCAAGCGACAGCCCAGAACTCTTAATGATTTAGAGATGATCTGCAAAGAGGAGTGGACCAAAATTCCTCCTGACATGTGTGCAAACCTCATCATCAACTACGGAAGACGTCTGACCGCTGTGCTTGCCAACAAGGGTTTTGCCACCAAGTATTAGGTCTTGTTTGCCAGAGGGATTAAATACTTATTTCCCTCTGCAGAATGCAAATAAATTCATATACTTTCCACAATGTGATTTTCCGGATTTAATTTGTGATGTGCTATCTCTCACTGTTACTAATAACCTACCCTTCAATTATGGGCTGCTCATGTCTTTGTCAGTGGGCAAACTAACAAAATCAGCAAGGGATCAAATACTTATTTCCACCACTGTAGGTGGGAGGGGTGGACGAGCATGTTGCGATAAAAGAAATGTCAGTTATCTGTTGGTATCTTTTATGCTTATTATTGTGAACCTAAGTTGTAGTTGGTTCAAATGTTGTATTATTCAACTGTATTATATTTCAACAAAATTACAAATAGTTAAAAAAAAAAACAAAACCTAAATATACGCAATAGACAACTTACAGCAGTAAAAATATTCGAACAACAATACAAAGTATGACAAAGGGGCTCATTTTCAAAGCACTTAGACTTACAAAGTTTCACAGTAACTGTGGAACTTTGTAAGTCTAAGTGCTTTGAAAATGCACCTCATACTGTACTACATTAGTGTCAACACAATATACAATAAAACATTTTAATAGTATAGGGTGTAACAAGGATGGAAAGATGGTGTAACTGGAGTAAGAAAATAAGGTACTAATTTAAACAAAGTTGCAAATGAGGTCAGAAAGGTGCTTGAACTTTATCTTAGCTAAGGTAGGAGTGGATAAGGATGCTCTGCTATAGTATTTTTTTTATTTATTTAGATTTAGGGGAATGGGGCTTAATATAGCGTATTTCTGTGTTTTTTCCAACTACATTCAAAGATGTTTACATATTATATACAGGTACTTATTTGTACCAGGGGAAATGGAGGGTTAAGTGGCTTGCCCAGAGTCACAAGGAGCTGCAGTGGGATTTGAACCCAGTTCCCCAGGATCAAAGGCCGCTGCACTAACCACTAGGCTACTCCTCCAGATTTGCTCGCACCTTTTTCAGTAGTAGCTCTAGTTGAGTTACATTCAGGTACACTGGATATTTCTCTGTCCCAGGAGGGCTCACAATCTAAGTTTGTACCTGAGGCAATGGAGTATGTGCAGCCCAATGAGGTTAGGTAAAACAGAGGCAAGGTGAGCCTATCTAGCCCGTTATATGGGCTGAAGCCAGTGTGGAGATTGCCGCCACACTGGTTCAAGTCTGTGAGTACTTTTGCCTTAAATAGTTGTGTGGGTAGTTGGAAAATTTCTTTCTTTAGGGTAGTAGCGTAGCCGCTCACCAACAGACCCTCACCAAATATAGAACAAGGGATCACAAATTAGAAATAAAAATATTTAGACAAAAATTGAATGTGGGAACCCCAGGAAGTTAAACTTAGCATTACTGCAACACTGGAGACATAAAACAGAAATGCATTTTCTTTTCTACTGAACACAATACAAAGACATTTACTATGCACATTTCCAAAAGCTAACATATTCCATATAATATGCTTTGTTTCTACCTTTGTTGTCTGGACATTTTATTTCTTGCTGTTTCCAATTTCTCTTTTCTGCTTTTCTGTCTGTTGTCTGCTAATTCGTCTAGAAATGGCTGCAGTCCATTTGTCTTTTCTCCTCTGTCCTGTCTCCCTCACTACTCATGCCTCTGACATATAGATCATTCCTTTTTAGCTATTTTCTGCCTCTCTCTCACCCTTCTTCTTCTCCTTTTTACTTTTCAACTACCTATCAAATTTCCATCTTCTTTTACCTACTAGCTCTCCCATTCCCCATCTCACTACTTCCCCAGTCCTACATTATCTTTCATCTTTAATAAGTACATAAATATTGCCACACAGGGACAAGACCGAAGGTCCATCAAGCCAAGCATCCTGTTTCCAACAGTGGCCAATCCAGGTCACAAGTACCTGGCAAGATTCCAAAAAAGTACAATACATTTTATGCTGCTTATTCTAGAAATAAGCAGTGGATTTTCACCAAGTCCATTTTAATAATTGTCTATTTCCTTTTCTTTTAGGAAGGCATCCAAACCTTTTTTAAACCCCGCTAAACTAACTGCTTTTACTGCATTCTCTCGCAACGAATTCCAGAGTTTCAGTACACATTGAGTGAAGAAATATTTTCTCCGATTCGTTTTAAATTTACTACTTTGTAGCTTCATTGCGTGCCCCCTAGTCCTAGTATTTTTGGAAAGAGTAAACAAGCAATTCACATCTACCTGTTCCACTCCACTCATTATTTTATAGACCTCTTATCATATCTCCCCTCAGCTGTCTTTTCTCCAGGCTGAAGAGCCCTAGCCGCTTTAGCCTTTCCTCATAGGGAAGTCGTCCCATCCCCTTTATCATTTTTGCCGCCCTCCTCTGTGCCTTTTCTAATTCCGCTATATGTTTTTTGAGTTTCGGTGACCAGGCAGAATTGAACACAATATTCAAGGTGGTCACACCATGGAGCAATACATTTCTACCCTCTGTAATCACTGTCCTCTCATTCATTTCCTTACCACCCCCTCTTCCCCCCTCCTGGCCTCTCCCACAGGGTTCCACCATTCCCATTGTCTTCCTCCCTCCACCCCCACCCCAACCTTGTAGTCTGACATTTTCCTGTCCCTTCTCTCTTCCTCCTGCCCTGTCCCCCGTGGTCCAGTATTTTGTTTCTCTTTCTCCCCTCACCACCTCCTTTGTACCTCTCCCTCCCTATCATCCACCTCCATGTCCAATATCTCTCCCTCCCTCTTGTGTTCTGGGTCTAACATCTCTCTCTCCTTTCCATGCAGCATCTCTCCTTTCCTCCCCTCTACCATCAAGTCCAACATTTTCCCTCCCCTCCACTTTGTGTCTAACATTTCTCCCTTCCCTCCACCCCATGTCGAACATTTCCCCCTCCTCTCCACCCCTATGTTCAACATTTCTCCCTCTCTCGCCACCTATCCCCTCTCTGTTCAGCATGTCTCCCTCCCCTCCACCTCATATACAAGATTTCTTTCTCACCTCTCCACCCTTTTTGCTGCATCTCTTCCTTTTTCACCCCTCTGCTGCATCTCTCCCTTCTTCCCCATGCAGCATCTTCCCTCCCATTTTCCCTCCCCCGCCATGCAGCATCTTTCCCCATCTTCCCTTCCCTTGCCATGCAGCATCTTTCTCCCATGTTCCCTCCCCCGTGCAGCATCTGTCCCTCCATGTTCCCTCCGCCGTGCAGCATCTGTCCCCTATTTTCTCTCCCCCTGTGTAGCATCTTTTGCCCCTTTCCCTTCTTTTTCCTATCCCACTCACAACTCTCCTTGTGCTTCTATGGGTTGGTGGCAGCAGCAGCGATTTCCACATGCTGCCTGCCGTTCAACAACCTCCTTGCAGCTGCTAAGCGCTAACCTGGAAGCCTGTCCTCTGCCGCCTCTTGAGTAGGCAGTACAGGGATAAGAAAAGAACTTGTGCAAGTGTTTTATAAAATATGTAGTAAATGATGGCAGATAAAAGACCAGCATACCCCACGCAGTCTGCAGAAGAAAAGTGGTTACTGTATATACTCTAATATAAACTGAGATTTTGGGACCAAAAAAGGCCCAAAAATAGGGGTCTGGGTTTATTTTTGAGTCTACGCCCTACTCAATAATCGACACTACTGTCCCTTCTCTGAGGTGTCCAGCTGTGGCCAACTCTGCCTCTAGCGCTCCCCCCCCCCCCCCCCAAAAAAAAAAAAAAACTGGAAATGCTTAGCACCTCAGGAAGAAACACCCCTTCCTGGACCCACTGTAGGCCCCCTCCCCAGGCCTACCTTACAGTCCCTGGTGGTACAGTGGTGAGCTGGGGCACAAACAATCCTCCTATGCTCCTGCCCATGCAGTCAACTTAATTAAAATGACTGCTGCAAGACTGCTTTGAGTTCCGCAGCAATCTCGCAAGACTGCTGCTGAAACTTGTGGCAGCCATTTTAACTACTGAGACTGTGGGACCATTAGATCATGAAGGAGCAAAAGGGGCACTCAGGGAGGACAAGGCCATAGTGGAGAGATTGAATGAATTCTTTGCTTCGGTCTTTACGGAAGATGATGTAAGAGATCTACCTGTACCATTTCAAGGGTGACGATGTAGGGAAACTGAAAGAAATCTCAGTGAACTTGGGAAGTGTAGTGAGCCAAATTGACAAGTTAGTGATAAATCACCTGGCATGGATGGTGTACACCCCATGGTACTGAAAGAACAGTGTTTAGTGATCTGTAACCTGTCGTTAAAATCATCCATTGTACCTGAAGATTGGAGGGTGGACAGTGTAACACCGATATTTAGAAAGTGTTCCAGGGTTGATCCAGGAAATTACAGACCAGTAAGTCTGACTTCAGTGCCAGGGAAAATAGTGAAAACTATTATAAAAAATAAAATTACAGAACACACAGACAAACATGGTTTAATGGGACAGAGTTAGCATCGGTTCTGCCAAGGGAACTCTTGCCTCACCAATTTGCTTTGTTTCTTTGAAGGCATATATAAACGTGGATAAAGGTGAGCCGGTTGATGTAGGTATCTGGATTTTCAGATAGCTTTTAACAAAGTTCCTCATGAGAGACTCCTGAGAAAATTAAGTCATGGTATAGGAGGCAATATCCTTCTGTGGATTAGGAATTGGTTATTGGACAGAAAAACAGAGGGTAGGGTTAAATGGTCATTTTCCTCAATGGAGGAGGGTGACTAGTGGAGTTCTGTAGTGATCTGTACTGGGACCAGTGCTATTTAACATATTTGTAAATTATCTGGAAAATGGATCGACAAGTGAGGCAATTAAATTTGCAGATGGCACAAAACTATTCAAAATTGTCAAAACACATGCAGATTGTGAAAAATTGCAGGAAGACCTTTGGAAACTAGAAGACTGGGCATCCATATGGCAGATGAAGTTTAATGTGGACAAATGCAAAGTGATACACATTGGGCAGAATAATCCGAATCATAGTTACTTGATGCTTGGTTCCACCTTATGAGTTGGCACTCGAGAAAAAGATCTAAGTTTCATTGTAGACAATATGCTGAAATCTGCCCAGCATGCAGTAGTGGCCAAAAAAGCAAACAAGATGCTAGTAATTATTAGAAAAAGGATGCCAAATAAGACCAAGAATATTATAATGCCTCTGTATTGTTCCAGAGCTTTCCTTCAGTTGAAAATGGCTCACTTCCTGTACATTAATGCCCTTGAGATATTTAAACATCTCTATCATATCTCCTCTCTCCCTCCTCTTTTCCAGCGTGTACATGTTGAGGTTCATGAGCCTGTCCCTATATTTTTTTGTTTTCGACAGCTTACTAATTTAGTAGCCACCCTCTGGACCGGCTCCATTCTGGCCAAAGCCAGGAGGAGGCCAAACTGTATAGAGAGGCATAACCATCAGAAAGGCGGAAGTGATTATGCCCCTGTATGTTGTTGGTGAGGCTTCACTTGGAGTACTGTGTTCATTTTTGGAGGCTCTGTCTTGATAAGTATATAAGAAGACCTGAAACAATTCCGAGGAAAGTGACCAAAATGGTATGGGGTCTGTTCCAGAAGATATGCAGAGAGACTTGAAGATCCAAATATGTATACCATAGAAGAGAGGAGGGATGGGGTGATAGGATATAGATGTTTAAATACTTGGAAGGTATTAGATGGCAACTGAAACAGGTTCTGGGTTTTGACTGAAACTGAATCTGTGGCTTAAATGCAGCAGTTAAACCCTAACCGCCTTTCTAGACAGACCAAATGGACAAGGGTGGTCTTTTATGTGCTGTCATTTACTATGTTACTGTGTAAAATAGACTTTGAAAAGGCATCTGTTTGGACTTTTCACATAACTTCTGATTTAAAATTAGGCATTCAACTACCGTGTTTCCCCGAAAATAAGACACTGTCTTATATTAAATTTTGCTCCCCAAGACCTGCTAGGTCTTATTTTCAGGGGAGGCCTTATTTTTCGGGGAAACATCGGGGTCACTCCCCCCCCCCCCCCCCCCCGAGATCGCCGGCTCCCCTCCTCGATCTGTGGCTCCCCCTGCCCTCAGTCGCTCCCGGAAGTAACTAACCTCTTAAATGCTTCCTTTCACCATTCATCTTCGCACTCGCCGCAAGCAGCAGGGCAGGCCACTCCTTCCTTCCGTGTCCCGCCCTCGCCTAACGTAACGTCAGACGAGGGCGGGACACGGAAGGAAGGAGTGGCCAGCCCTGCTGCTTGCGGCGAGTGCGAAGGTGAAAGGAAGCGGTTAAGAGGTTGGTTCCGGGAGTGACTGAGGGCGGGGGGAGCCGCTGATCGAGGGGGGGAGCCGGCGATCTCGGGTGGGGTGGTGACCCCGATGTTTCCCCGAAAAATAAGGCCTCCCCTGCTAGGTCTTATTTTCGGGGGATGCCTTATATTTTCAAATTTAAGCAAGACCTCTACTAGGTCTTACTTTCGGAGGATGTCCTATTTTCGGGGAAACACGGTATGCAGAAAACCAAATGTTGACTATTTAATAGGCAGCTCTAAGGTTGTAAGTACTCTCGCTAGTTGTTGTGCAAATTACAAGTTTGTCTGACCTATATATGTAAAGAATTTGGAGCTTGCACAACCCAGAGATTGGGAGGGAGGAGATATTGTGTCCCTTTTTTCCCCGGTTAAATGTCCCTCTCACTGCAGATAAACCTCCAGCTTCGAGGTGTGTAGCAGTGTACATGGAGGGAGACCTTTATTACAGGCTCAATTGGTTGAAGTGGCCAAATATATATTATTCTGCAGTGAACTCTTTGGCAAAGCAGAGCACAATTTGAATAATAAAATTCTATGACGTGTTAAGTTTCTTGTTCTAATTAGGTACTGAACACTGTGCTGTTGGAGCTGCTTAGTATGTTTGTTGGTAATCCTTGGATCTAGCTGTGTTTTCTTTAAGTACTTTCCTGGGGGTTTTTTAGGAGCAAGAATGCTTAAGATAGCATTTAAATGCAAATTCACAGAGTTGACAATAAAATATCTTGATCTCATCCTGTCTATTCAGTATTAATTATAATGTATGCTAAGTATGTTTGATAGACATAATGATGCCTTTATGATTTAGAATTGTATTAATCTCAGTTTAGATCTTTCATTGAAGACAGATTTATTTTCTCTTTAATTTGATTGTCAATAAGTAGGCCTGCTTACTGTTTTCTCTGTGATAAGGCCAGCCACAAGCAGTCCCTTTGAATCCTAAAATTGGTTTGTGCAGAAGAAATTTGATTTTTGTGCAGTTTTCAGTCGTTCATTTTCTTTGCAGCCGCTTGTTAAAGCGGATCCCCTGTAGCTTGTGAAACTTTTTGGTTAGATCCAAAGAAAGGGGATTTTGTGTGCTCTCAAGGGCTCATGCACACCATTCTCTATAAGTGAAGACACTGAGGCGCGGGCGGTAGAGGCCATTAGTGCTGGACTAGCACCCGTATTTGCTAGCGAAGAATGCTCAGAGCTGACGAGCGCATGATCCAAGCTTGCTGGCTCACACCGCAGTGAGCATGCAAATGCATGCTGATGAGGTCATTCCTTATTTCTTGCCAATTCTTAGCGGACAGCACACCAAGCAAGTGCGCTCTTCCTGCTGTAAAACCTACGCTAGTTGGAGCTGGCATTAGGATGTCAGGAGAAGTTCGTTTTCATTTGTAAAGATGGAAGATCAGTTGTCTCTGAGCTGACACAAGTTCACTCTCTTGCTTTATTCATGCTCTGATACTGTTTTGTTTTTGGGGTTTTTTTTTAAGGAGGGTATCGGGGTTACAGAAGTTGTGAAAGTAAAACTGAAAGGTGAAGAGCTAACTGCTGTGTATCTTGTGAAGATGTAGAGAAATGTGGAAGTCTGCACAGAACAATAATTTTAGGATAAAAAAAAAAGCAAGTCTATCTAGCAGACTAGAAATAAATGTGACATTTAAACCAGACCTCTCTTCATTGTTGGCATTCTACTTTGAGTAGAAGAAACAAGGGGCTGCCCGCACCTCTTCCTCCTCCTTTCCTCCCTCCGCCCCCTTCTGATGTTCTGGGCATGTGCTCAAGAGCTGTACTTAGGGCAAGATGCATTAAACTTTAACGACCCTTTAAAGAGGAAATTTTGAAATGTAGCATGCATTAAAGGCCATTTTCCGACGACGCTAGCAGCTAACGAAAACTGAATGCAAACTAGTAACTACCATTGAAATGTGAGTGATTCGGAATGCATTAACCATACCGACCAGTGCACCGATTCATTTACTGTGAAATATTTAACGTCAGGTTAAGGCCTGAGCTGTCATCTCCCTGCTTCCCCCTGCACCTTAAAATTCCAAGCTGGCATGTTGAAAAACAAAATAAACAACACAAACATGTGACTCCCTGCTTCCCTCTGCATACAATAGAAATGAAAACAAAATCAAAAAAGGACTGGGAGGGGGCAAGGGCACTCGTCAGGAGCGTCCTGTATGGATGGCCTTGCCCCCGCGCCCCCCCCCCCCCCCCCGAGGTTGGCGCTGCCCCTCGCTTCCGCATGTATTAAATAAAAAATAAAAACAAAAACCCAAAGTTTAGCAGCCCCGGTCCCCCTCCCTTCCTCTCTCTGTTTTTCTCCTCCTCCCGCCATCCTCCGCCCCCGTGCCCTGCCCCCTGAACTCATCGCCGCCGCTCCCCCCCTCTACCGGGCCCCCCTCCGCTTTACCGGCCTGCGCAGCGCCTCTCACCTCTCTGTGAAGGCACTGCACGGGCAAGAACAGCTGATCGGCGATCAGTGCTGCCTTCTCCGACATCCCTCTGTTCTTCCTGGGCCCGCCCTCCTCTGGGTTTGTGTTTTTATTTTTTATTTAATACATGCGGAAGCATGGAGCAGTGGCGACCTCGGGGGGGGGGGGGGCAAGGTCGTCCATACAGGACGCTCCTGACGAGCGCCTTTGCGCTTTTTATTTTCAACGTGTTTTTTTGTTTGTTTTGGGTTTTGACGTTTGTGGCATGCGCAGAGCAGCCAGCATAATGCTTGGCTGCTCTGCACATGCTTCACGGGCAGATTAACGACGGGGATTACACTTCTGTAATGCAATCGACTTTCAAATACCGAACCGAACATTTGGGACTTCTGTTTTTAGTGCATTCTTCGTTTTTTCAGCTTCGCTAAGGACTTTTACGTTTTTGATTTTTTAACGTATGGTTGATGCATCTGGACCTTAGTGTGTGCCAAGCACAATCCTCCCCTTGAACTCCCTAATGCTTATTGCTTTGAACTTACCTATACTTGCATCTCATTAGTCTTGAGCATTAGGGAGTTGTTCTGCACCAGAGTTTTGAGTATCTGCCCTTGATCTAATAAAACAAAAATATATAGTAGAGAGTATATTGGAAGTCACTCTGCAAGCTTATAAGAGGTAGAGTCTCGTATATCTGAACACGGCTCCTTAGACACTTATCTTATCAAACTGTTGTGATCAGCTGTTTCCGGGTGACTAGTTAGTTATATAACAACGCCATGGCCATATTGTATAGTCAGCATGAGGCAGAGAAGAGACATATAAACAGTAAGTCTGGGTCCCAGGTTGATAATAAAGGAGCACTCGTTAATGAGTTGGGTGGCTTATCATAGATATTTTTGTTTTATATTGTTAGATTAAACGGTGTGGAAGTCCCCCTTGTATTCA
Source organism: Microcaecilia unicolor (assembly GCF_901765095.1). Taxonomy (NCBI): domain Eukaryota; kingdom Metazoa; phylum Chordata; class Amphibia; order Gymnophiona; family Siphonopidae; genus Microcaecilia; species Microcaecilia unicolor. The sequence goes on along the minus strand of NC_044031.1, from coordinate 287,749,150 downwards.
GATTTTCAAAATGTGTTTGTTTGTATCTACAAGCAGCTTATCAGATGACAGGGATAATTTGTAATCTTTACTCCCTTTTAAAGGCTCCTGATTTTTCCTTTTGCCTTTGTTGCAGCTTCTCTTTGGGGCAGGGGCGTATCTGCGTGGGGCCTCAGGGGCCTGGGCCCCCGCAGATTTTGCCCTGGCCCCCCCTACCGCCATCAACCCTCCCCCGCTGCCGTTCTTACTTTTGCTGGCGGGGGACCCCAACCCCCGCCAGCCGAGGTCTGCTTCCACCTGCCGCTGCCTTCAAAACTTCTTCTTCAGCCGGCGGGGGACCCCAAACCCCCGCCAGCCGCCCCGCGCTGTTTAAAATTCATCTTCGGCCTCCGTGGCCGTGCTGCTGGGATAGGCGGCGCTGTTGAAATCCACTTCGGAGTCTGACGTCGTTGTACGTTGTACGTGCTGCGACGTCAGACTCCGAAGTGGATTTCAACAGCGCCGCCTATCCCAGCAGCACGGCCACGGAGGCCGAAGATGAATTTTAAACAGCGCGGGGCGGCTGGCGGGGGTTTGGGGTCCCCCGCCGGCTGAAGAAGAAGTTTTGAAGGCAGCGGCAGGTGGAAGCAGACCTCGGCTGGCGGGGGTTGGGGTCCCCCGCCAGCAAAAGTAAGAACGGCAGCGGGGGAGGGTTGGCGGCGGGAGGGGGGTGGAGAGACTAAGTTATTGGTGGCGGTGGGGGCTCGGCGGCGGCGGCGGCGGGGGGGGGCGCTAAAATGTGCCCCCTCCCTCTGGCTCTGGCCCCCCCTACCGCCGGAGTCCAGATACGCCCCTGCTTTGGGGATGTCCTAACTTCCTAGTTTTGATATTATCCTTCAAAAATACCTCACTCAAAACGACGACGCACTCCTGAATGACTGTCAGCTCCCCACCCCACCCCCAGGTTCTAATTTAAAAGCTGCTCTGTCTCCTTTTTTTTAAAAGTTAGCACCAGTGGTTCCACCCCAGTTAAGATGAAGCCTCACTTTTTGGAATAGGCCCCTTTCCCCAATAATGGTTCTATGATGTGCTTGCTTGCCATCTGAGTAAGTGCATCTGGTAGATTGATTGCCATGCTTTATGCTGCAAATAGGGTAGTGTGTGTTAGACATGTGGCATGGTTCTGCTCATTGTCCTGGACAATAGTGATCCCCTTTTCTGTCATCTTATCAGGATATGGGAGGAGAAGGGCAGCTGTCTGTTAATTAGTACTGAAAAGCATGTTTTTCATGGCACTCCAACAGCTATCAAGTAGGCTGAATGATTTCATTGATAACCCTTAACAGTACAAAGGGTGTGATGGGGGTGGGAAGGAGGAGAGAAAATGAAAGGCAGATTAGATGTTAAGCACCAGGGATTGGGGGTCTTTAATTAGGTTGACCTTAGATAATATGGTAAATAAATAAAAAGATTATTCACAGTTGAGGAGGACACATGAAGCCTTCCATCTGGACCCTTAGCCTGGAGTTTTTCTCTTCTATCAGTGTCAGACTGTGGACTTTTTATTCTGTGATCTTCACTTGTTTCTGGAACCAGAAAAAATATTTTCTTTATAACGTATATAAAGGCATTCCACCCAGAACTAAAAGAACGAGAACATGGCACACGTGTGGATCCCATAAATGGTCTTCCTTCCCTCAACATGTCCTGAATATTTAGTATGGATATGAAACCAAGAGAAAAAGTTAGTAGAGATACACAGATGGATGCATACATACATACATGATTGTTTCAAGGACAGGGTAGGATGGGTGATGCGCCCCTGCCAATGTTATCATCGGTGTGCTCCTGGTCCCCACAGCTGATCTTGGTAGTGGTTTGGTCACATTGTAAGGGCCACACCACTTGCGTTGTCATGTCTTAAACAGACATAACATTGTCATACATAACCTTTTGGTTCTGAAACTAGCTTAAAAACATATACATACATAGGTCGGGATATCTATTTGTTACTTGTGTTTGGTAAACTGTTGTTCAAAATTAGAAGAACATTACTGTTTACAGTATCCAAGATAGTGGAGGCATGAGCAGTAGTAGAGCACTGACAACATATAGTTGTGTGGAAGTGAAGAGTATGGCATGACAATATTATCTAGAAACTGAAACATAATAAGGACACAACAGGGGAGGAGAAATAATCTGATCCGCTGCATTAAATATTAAGGGTATCAGCTAGGCCAGGCACAGAATGCTAGATGAAACAGTCATGTTTTGACGCCATTTTAACATTTCTGTAAAGATTCCTCCATACTTCAGATGGAAGGAAGTTCCAAAGCATAAAGACCAAACAGAGCAAATTGGCTCTGCAAATAGATTCAAGTCTCGGAGATGGGGTTGAGGGAGATGAGGAGCGGCTGATGGACCTGAGATGATCTCAGGGATGAAGAGGGGTCAGTATGGATTAAGCTAGAATTCAGGTACAGTGGCAGGCCTCTGCCAAAGGCCCTGTGGAATAAGGTCAGAAGAAGCGTGATCTGTCATTTTAGAAGGGGAAAACTACCAAATTACTTTAGTCACCAGCAGTGGAAAGATCTCAGTACTTCCAAGGACCAGCTAGCCATGATGGGGCCCAGGGCAGACACTAAGGAGGGGGCCCAAAAGCTCAAACACGAGGCTCCACTGTGCCTTGCTCTTCTTCAAGGTATTGGTGGTGGTGTTGCAAAAACTACAAAAAGAACTGTGAAAGGAAGGTTTGAGGGGAGGTCACAGATGGGTATCAAGAAGGGGAGATGCTGGACCACGTGAGGAGGAGAGAAAGATACTCTGACCATTAGGGGGGTGGAAGGAAGAAAGAGGGGAGATGTTTGATAAGAGGAGGGAGACAGAAGGAGAGGTTCAGGATATGGAGGAGAGAGAGAGAGGCAGAGATGGTGGACTGTGTTGGGTGGGGGGAAGGAGAAAAATGACCATTTTTTTGAGGCGGGGGAGGATTGATAAGGAGTGAATACAGAGATAGAGGGGGATACTGGATTTGGGGAAGTAGAAGGAGAAAGACACAAGGTAGATAATAGGGCGGGGATAATGGGGCGAGGCGAGGGCTGGAGGACCCCATCGGACTGGTCTGCACAGGGCCCTGCAATTGATAAGACCAGCTCTGCTTATATAAATAAAATTTTTCCTTGAGTAGAAAAGTTCATTGATACAAATGTACCTCTACGCTTACTTAGAGAAGGGTAAATATTCAGTACACAGACTTGACCCAGCTAACTATTAAGCTGTCGGGCAAATTCCTTTAAAAACTGGCCTAATACTATCTCTGCTCTGTCTGTACCCTTTCAGATGCACCAAAGAAAGCTACACCATAGACCCAATATAACGCGGAAGACGGGGTCCAAATCTTTACACCATGTTGTGAGTCTGCATTATATTGGGTCTCTTTTACCTGCACCCACACTTCAGTAAAAGGCTGCACATTTCAATGAAAGATTAAATGGACTTTATTAAACATTATATCCACACATTAAAACTGAATGTGGTCACAACGCAGAAAACACAGGCTAAAATTAACATCCTGCTTTAGTAAATGAGTTCAGTTTTGATATTTCTCATTTTTTCTGTTTTGCAATTTCAATAATCAATTTCAGATGAAGAATATGAATCATTTCCACCTTTTCAGATTGTAGCCATTGAAGAACAGTATCCATTGCCACTAAAGCCAACTTGTAATTTTTGGTGGTGGAGAGTCATCTTCATCACTGCTCTTCTGAGACTGATTTTCAGTATGTGTGTGACAACTTACAGCATTCGCTGCAATTGTCTGGTCATTTAGATGATCTTATGTATGTCACTCATCAATATGAATCCAATCCATAGTGTCCTTAATACAACACTGCGTGAACAGTTCTTGACACAGAACTTCTGTCTTCCCTTTGGCATCCGACTCACTTTCGGGATCCCCTGTTTCTGGTGCAAATGCTTTGTGTAACCCTTTCTCCCAGCATTTTTCAATTGTAGATGGTGTTGTTACATCCCATTCCTGTCCTGCTAAATCGAAAACACTGGTGAGTGTTAGTTTTTTCAGACATTCAGTTACGGTTAGTTCCTCATCCATGATCAGTTTTATTACATTTTTGTGATAATGCATCTTGAATGTTGAAATGACACCTTGCTCCAAAGGTTGAATCTTGAAGGTGGTGTTTTTTAGGAGGTAACTGACCTCAAGTTTCCCATCACGGCTGATAAGGTATTCTTCCGAGGGATGTACTGGGCAGTTGTCTTAGAAGTGCTCTAAGTTCTAACTTTTTCTTCCTTAACTGTCTAAGGCTTGTACCTTTTCTTGTACTGACCATGCTTTTCTTTTCCTTTTTTTCAAGACATTTCCATGTTAGCCAGTATTGTCTTGTGCCGATTCAAATAACTAGAAATGATTAGCTCACGCTTGAAACACATGAAATTCTGGGGTCCAAGCTCAGACCTCGTTGTAACTGGTCTTGCGTTATATCAGATCTATGGTATATTACAAAAGTTTGCAAATCCATAACACCGACACACTGTCCTTTCTCAGTATTTGGATCAGTCCACCCTTAGCATTTCTTGTTTTACCACAGGTGGTGGAGGGTGAAATGACTTACTCCACTTCCCTGGTTCTTAACCTGCTGCTGCAGAACTGCCAAATAGCCCAGTTCCAGGAAGCAAACTTTTTGTCATGTTTCTGAACTTACATGTCAATTGATTGTGCTGTTTGGAGTCCCTGATTCTACCCTCTGAAATCAGTGCTGCAGTTTGAATAATGCACCAACTGTCCTAAAATATTCCTTCTTAGAACCATTAAGCTACTGCATTAGAAGCATGTGCCTATATAGTCCTCATGTTCACTGTTACAGAGGCTGTGGGCACAGCTAGGTTCTACATTAGGGCCTTCCAGTTCTGAAGAGCTGAAGTGTGTGGATGGGAAGAGGGGCAACAGATAAAGATCTCTGTTTTGGGGAGGAGTTTGGTGAGGAAAGATGTAAATTGGTAGGCAGGAGCCTACAAACGTATATTTTTTTTGCTAGTGCCCAATATAATAATCTGGTCCCAAAAAGAGGTTAGGAGTGTTGAGAGTAGGGAGATGGGGGAAGATGGTCCACGGAATAAATAGAAGTGAGGACGTGGGCAGGAAAAGAAAAATGCTGGTGGGAGAGACCTTAATCTCAATATTTGATTCCATTTGTTCAAGATTTGACAGAGATACTGAATATGTTATGGTCACATTACACATCTCTTGCAGCTTTTGATTCACTATGATATTGTCAGTTCAATTGAAAGCCTTGGGTAGTAGGGGGTTAATGCTTTTCTTTTCCCACAGACGTTTTTGAGTTCTGATAGGAAATGGTCATTCTGAATGGATGAGTTATACCATCTGGAGCTCCACAAGGGTCGCCTTATCCACCATACTGTTTAACGTCTACATGAGTCCTATTTGTCAAATACTTTGTTGCTTAGATGTCCAGTTTTGATGATATGCTGATGCAAATTTTTTCCAATTACTGGATCGATTAATAATTCTCAGCAATTTCCGCTGTCATGGATGACCGGAAACGGATTCAAATTGGATGTGGCCAAGATACAGATTTTGTTTCTCTCCAGGAATGTAGCTCCTCATATGGTTCCTGATGCTTTAGTTATTGATAATCTGAAAATTCCCATAATTTCACAGTATTTGGGCGTCATGGTTGATTCATTTTTATCGCTTTGTCTCCAGCTTAAAAATACTGTACAAAAGGTATTTTTTAAATTAAAATTGATCAGGAGTCTCTTAAACGTTTGCTTTGTTAGTCAAATTTTAGAACCTAGTAGTTCAATGTTTGATTACACTTTTATTAGACTATTGCAATTCAATGTACCTATGACTGCCTGCATGCAGATTATATGCCTTGCAGATTGTGCAGAACGCAGCTGCACATTTCTTTTAAGCTAATGTTTCTCAGTTTAGGTATGTCACGTATATATTTAGAGATTTACCTTGGTTACCTATGCAATGGAGAGAACATTTAAAGTATTCTTTCTAACTCATAAGGCATTGAATGATGAGGCACCTTTAGCTATTGAAACTCATTAAGGATTTACCTGCTTGTGTTTACTTTTTGCTCTGCAGATATATTTTTGCTTGATTACCTTCGTTCCACCATATAGGATTAAATGAATATCTCTCTTCCTTATTCTGTCTTAAGACGATGTGTTATGAAATGTTCTGTCAAATGAACTGTGCAAAATTGCCTCTGTAATCCAATTTAGAAAACAAGTGAAAGCACACCTATTCATGTAGTCTTGTGCCTCTGCTTAACTTACTAAGCGTTATTGTACTTTTGCTAAATTGGCATATTCACTGTGATTAAATTGATTTATACATATGGCACTGTTTGTTTTTTTGTCATGTTTATTTTACTGGACTATTTTTATGTTTTTTGATGAGTTTGTATATCTTTTTGTGTGTGTTTTTATTGCTAACCACCTAGAATTGTAATACTGTGGGTTACAATTTTTTTTTTTAACTAAATAAAATATGAAGTGTATAAAGTGTTGGGAAAGGGCAGGTGAAAGGATCTCACAGATTTTGGATTTGGTTTAATCTCTTTTTCAAATCTTATCTCACGGCAAGTTAAAATTGGATTCATTAGGTAGTTCCTAGCCCAAGAGTGGAGTGGAGGAGTGGCCTAGTGGTTAGGGTGGTGGACTTTGGTCCTGGGGAACTGAGAAACTGAGTTTGATTCCCACTTCAGGCACAGGCAGCTCCTTGTGACTCTGGGCAAGTCACTTAACCCTCCATTGCCCCATGTAAGCCGCATTGAGCCTGCCATGAGTGGGGAAAGCGCGGGGTACAAATGTAACAACAACAACTAAAAAAAGAGAGTTTGCAATCTAAGGGGCCAATGTAGTAAGCTGTCATTAGAGCCGTGCACTGACAGTTTAGGTCACAACTTCTTAACAGAAGGGTAGCGTCAAAGTTTTGCTTGCCAATGCAGTAAACAAATTACATGCAAATAGGCCCTAAGCAAAACCTGCATGCCAACTTCTGCTGGAAGAACTGGACTGTTCAGAGCACACAGTTCTGTGCAAAGGGCAGCTAGAACTGCACAAACAGTATATGATATTCTTTGCATAAAAGGTTTTGCAAAACAGATATTTATGTGCTGATGTGTTCAATAGTTTTCTTCTGTTCAGAACTGCGCATAGCTGTAGCTGCCCTTAGCTCAGCACTGTGTGCTCTCAACAGACTGGCTCTTCAGTCCTTTTTTTTTTAATGCATGCTTTTCATGAATGCCAGAAAAAAAGTTACAGGTCTTCTACTCTTGCAGCAAATACAAGAATCAGGTATTGAATCCTCACAATGCCATCCACAGACGAGCAAGCTAACCCTTCACCACCACCTCATGCTTGGCATTAAATCGCTGGTGTTGTGCTTAGCTTTTGAGTATTCTGCACACTTCCCTGGATCAGTACAAATGTGCACTTCTAATGCAAGGCTGTGCACACTGTTAGCAACTGTGCAGAACCCCGTTTGCATGTGTGTGCCCATTGTATGCTGTGTGCGCTCAACTTTGTATGCTGAGGCAGTGGAGGATTATGACATCCCTTTTGTCATTGTGGGGAAGACATGAGATCTCAGCCTTGTCTTCCCTGGTTCTTTACTCTCTGTTCTGGCCATTCCTTCATTCCATGGATGGGAATAAGGAGTTGAGATGGGATCTTGGGATGAGAGGGTATATGAAAGAGGATTGAACAGGGCAAGGGGTGAGAGCCAGCATCAGGTTTGGGGGAAAGAAGGTCCTTGTGCAAAATGTGTTTGGTGTGCCTGGGGTGTAGAGTAAGCTGACAGAAGGCTGCGAATCACACAGCTGCACAGTGGGCGGCTGGGTCTGGCTGCTTGGTAGATGAGCGCTGAAAGATCTGGCTGGATTTTCTCAGCAGGCGGCTGAGTGTGGATGCAGCCCCAACCTAGGAGGCCTGCCACAGTGCACCCCCTCCTTTTTTCTGCTAGAAATAGTTGCTATGACTACCAGGTCCTATGAAAGCAGGGCAGCCCTAGTCTTTCCTCTTAGTATCTGCTGGGAATGGTTGGTGTGCTCAGGACATAGGGAAGCGCGCTCATCAGGGCTTCATGAAAGGGTGAGTGTGGTGACACCACAAGGATCAATTTATGCAATGCTTTGAATGGGCAATTTTCTTTATATATGTATGTATGTATATATATATATATGTGTGTGTGTGTGTTTACAAATAGGCTACAATGTAATTTATTAGGATTTATGTACCGCCTTTTTGAAGGAATTCACTCAGTGCGGTGTACAGTAAGAATAAATCAAAGTAAGACCAAATGGAAGAATGAACATTTGGAAGGTTAATGCTGTAAAGAAAAAAAAAAATAATGATAATCTCTCATTAGACCAAATGTATTAATATGGCTTTCTGTGACATCTTTTCCTTTTTAAATCTAATCCCTGGCATTATACAAATTTACCATATGTATCTGCCTTAGGAGCCTGAAAGTGCAGTAAGGTTTTGCACTTACTGTGCTTTAACAGCAGAAATTGTAACTGTAAAAGGAGCCTGGTAGCTGTTGGGGGTATGCTCAGCATATTCTCTACAGTTACTGCACAGAAAAGTTCTTCAAGGCATAAGAGTCAAAACCAGTCCTAGAGCTAGTGTAATTGCTTGCAGCTAATTGTGTCTTTTTAAGATAGTGTGTAATTTCTATGCACACTGCTCGCATTCTGTTCAGACTCCACCCATGTGTGTGCTCCCACTAGCAAAGAACATGCCATCAAATCATGGTGCAAGCTTTTCAGCTGGTTGGAACTCTATAAGACAGGGCTACTCAAATGTTTTGAATGGAGGTCCATAAACTTAGGTTGTCTGAAACCCAGGTCTGCAAACTTCCGTATGCATGTCATGTCTCATAGTGTTATAGGGCACCATTACTGCCAAGGTAGTGGGGAGCAGGGAAGGGGAGGGGGCTATACATATCCCAAAACTAACATATATTACAATTAATTTCAGAAACAAAAACTACTTTTTTGTACCTTTTCTGTCCAAGCATTGCTTTGATCCTAGTGTCTCTTCTGCTTTTCTCTGCATTTTCTTAACTCTCTCCAGGGTACAGGGCCGTGCCGATGCGGTAAGCGGGGTAAGCGCCGCAGGGGGGCGCTATCCTCTGGGGGGCGCCGCCGCTGCGTGCTTACCCTGCCCTCCCGCTCCCATGTAGGAACTGCCCGCCCTCTTCTCCCCCCCAAGATCCCGTTCCTTTTTTTTTCCTTTTAAATTTACCTTCCTCCTGCAGCGCAGCGTCAGTGAAGGAGGCGGCGCTCCCAGTCCCGACGTCTCTAGCCTTCCCTTGTTCGCTGCTCACTGCCCCGCCTTCTTCTGACGTCATCCTTGACGTCAGAAGAAGGTGGGGCAGTGAGCAGCGAACAAGGGAAGGCTAGAGACGTTGGGACTGGGAGTGCCGCCTCCTTCACTGACGCTGCGCTGCCGTCGGAAGGTAAATTTAAAAGAAAAAAAAAAGGAACAGGATCTTGGGGGGGGAGAAGAGGGCGGGCAGTTCCTACATGGGAGCGGGAGGGCAGGGGAGAGAGGGGAATCGCTGCCTTGGAGCCAGGCAGGTAGGGGGGGGGGGCGCCAACTGGTAGTATGCAGGGGGGCGCCAGAGACCCTTGGCACGGCCCTGCCAGGGTATTTTGTCCTTTTGGCATTTCTTCTCTCGACAGCATTCATCTCTGTTGTGTCCCTATCCATTCTGTCCAGCATCTCCCCTCTCCATGTCCTTGTTACTACCATCCCCCCATATTTGGTGTCCCTCCCCTTATGTCCAGTATTGCCCCTTGGTGTCTCTGTCCCTATGTTCCTTCCATGACCAGCATCTCTTCTGTATCTGTACCCCTGTCCTTCCCCTTGTCCAGCTTCTCTTCCCTTCCTCCTGAACCTCACCATCCATAGTCTGTTGTTCCCCTCCTTCTGTTGGTCCAGTCTCTGTCTCTTCTCTCCCTCCTCCACCCCCAGTCCAGCTCCTCCCCTCTCCCACCAGTGCTCCAGATGCTGCAGCAGGTCATGGCAGAGAGGGTGTTCCCTCTAGTCAGCGGAGTCTTTCCTCTGCTGTGCCCCACCTACAGGAAATGGCATTAGAGAGGTGTGATGTGGCAGAGGAAAGACTGCACAGATGGGCAGCTTTCAGTGCTCTCTGCCATGACCACAATAGAGTGTGGAGGACCGAGGGGTGGGGGGGTGGAGAGGGGTGGAAGCTGAATTCAGGACTCAGGCACGAGAATGAGGGGCTGGAGCAGTGACTAAAAACAGCACCTCGGCTTTCCAAACCTGAAGGATTTGTGGCCCGCCATCTGAGTAGTCCCACTGTAAGAGGTCATTTCCACACAATCTCTCATTCTGTGTTGGCCCTGTTAGATTTGATGGAGGGATTTTTGTCTGCCTCTCTGGGGGAGGGGAAGAACTTGTGCGTACTGAGTAAGCAGGGTGATTGCCCAAGGCCTATTGTTCTTTGGAGTCTGTGTCTGAGCATATGAAACCCAAAGAGTATGTATGGTTCCTTATCCTGGGCACTGTTTAATCCTGCAAGTACCCTGTTTGCCACATTCTGCAATGAAATAAATAAAATTCTCAACTTCAGATCTTGAATAAACTACTTTGATGGCTATATTAGACTGCATGGATAGCTAGTAAGAGCCCTTGAAAGCTGTAAGGTATCTATTACACCTTGGTTATTTGAACGTCTTTTTCTGCACAGCTTTTGTGTCAATTGAATATTCTGTAGCTTTGGCAGGTCGATGAAAATTCTTGGTTGAGAATTAATAGATTTTTTTTTTTAAACATGGAGACATTGACAATAGATTATGTAGCAGCGCTGCGTGTGTCTGGTAGCGCTATATAAATGCTATTAGTAGTAGTCCATACTTGTATTTGCTGATGGCTTGTACCCTTCTCATCAGATTTTGTGCCTCAGAGGAATGACGGTCCACTAGGTACTCCAGTTCTTACAGCTCCATGACTGACATTATCAGCCTGCCACTTTCATAGCTGTATTCTTTTACTTTAGAGCTCATACTTCACACTCCTGTGTCTTTTCTGTAAATTATTATTTTTTTAAACCCTCTCTTACTCCATGGCCATGCCAGTTAAAAAAAATCTCTTCTATCACTGCCCTGCAGTCTACCCCAGTCTTTAGCTGTTTGTGCTGTATTCATGCTTTACATGTATTCCTGTGATGTGTTCATGGGATTCTGGTGAGGAGGATCTGCACAGCAACCTTGTCCTCAACCCTCCTCCCCCCTCCCAACTTAGATTTTGGTGGGTATGACATGGTAAGGTGAAAGAACTTTAAGCAACTTTAAACACAAATAGCTTTTAAAGAATGAAATAAAAAGCCGGAATGAATTAGGAAGATTGTAAAGGTTCAGTTGTTTTTGTAAATATGTTTGCTGACCCTTTACGGTTGTCTTTTTGAGTGCTGAAGTGTAAAAAGGGGAAAACTTATGGACAGGGAACGGTGCCTATAACCCAGTGCCAGGGAGATGCTTTGTTTCGTGTTGCAGCTCTTATTTCACTCTGAGGAGCAGCCGAGGACAGACTTGCAGGTTTTGCTTGTTTTAATAATTGTTCAGGGTATACATAGATTTCTGAACTGTGCACAGTATACAGAATGAATCTTTGTTAGGTTGAAATCTCTTGGTGAGACTTCATGGTGCTTCTGTTTTCTCAGAACTCTGTGTGTTCATTTCCCTTTGCTTATTCTGAGGCGGTACAACCCTAACCTCATCAGGAAAGAGGGGAAGCTCAAATCCAGGAGGGCATTGTATAGGATACTGATTAACCACTTCACCCCTCTCTCACCTCATTGCAGATGCCAGACCAGTTTGACCAGACTTTGGTACTTAACCAGCTGAGGTACTCCGGGATGCTGGAAACAGTGAGGATCCGTAGGGCCGGTTTTCCTGTGAGGAGGCCGTTCCAGGATTTTTGTACCAGGTAAGGATGCTACCTGGATGCAGTAAATAGGCCAGGCAGAGGATCTGGTTTGATTTCTGAGAGGTGAGCCAGTAATGTTGCTGGAGCAGAATATATAGCCATGGTAGGGAGATAGGAAATCTGAGAGCCAGTTCTGATGTGACCTCTAGTAACCTGTGAAACAGGAACATTGGAATTGCAAATGAGGGAGCAGACACTAATCAGAACTCCAGGAGGTCTCTGACAGGCTCAATTGTTCTGGGAGATTCAAAAGCCCCGCCTATATATAGTATAGCCCCACCTAGCGCATCCCAGGATACACTGGTTAGGACTGGGCGCTGCCATTTTGCAGCGTTGCAGGAAGAGGAGGGAGGCAGGCTAATCTCCCTCCTTCAACACACAAGGTAGGGGAGACTGGACCACCAGGGACCCCTCGCTGGGGGACTAGGGGGGGGGCTGGAGACCCACCGGATCTCCAGCCCTCCCTGAACCGGGGGGGGGGGGGGGGGGGGACCGGAGGTCCAGCGGACCTCCAGCTCCCCTGTCGCTGGAGGGGGGAGTTGGTTGGTCACCTTTGCTGGGGGAGTTGGGGAGAGCTGGAGACCCACCGGATCTCCAGCCCTCCCTGAACCTGGGGGGGGGGGGGGGAATCATCGGGGCAGGGCTCAGCATTCCTCCCCAATGATCTGCAAACCCTAATGCCAGCTCAGAGCTGGCGTAGGGTTTGCTGCGGCCAGCAACCCAATCTTTGGCGCGCTGGCTGCTGATCATTGGGGAGGAATACCTTGTTTAGCATGTATTTTCATGCTAGTTGCGTTCAGAGCCCTTGTGTGCGTTGTTTCACGCGCTTGAGGGCTCTGATCATGGGGCGCTAGCAAACCCCGGTGCTAGTATGGTGCTAATAGCCTCTAGCGCCAGCATTTGCTTCTGTGTTTGTCAGTGACTGAAGCTAGCAGGACAGACTGGAGGATTGGGGAGGAAAGGTAGAAAGAAAGTCATTTAGAAAATTGCTTGTGGTTAACACTATCCTTTAGGAGACCCTTATCTCTTTATTTTACACTTGCATTCTTTTGGGTGCTACCATGGTGCTTTTGGTTTTTATTCTGTGTAGTTTTCCATTATTGGCAATCTGTGCATGGATACAGTAATTCTGAGTTGCCCTACTTTGTGTTTTTGTTTGAGTTTGTTGGGTTGGCGGTCTGTGCAAAGGATATTACTGCATGGTGCTGAAGTTCAACACATTCTCATTTTAATTGGGGGGTGGGGGGTGGGGATGGTGAAAAAAAAAACAGACAAAACCTAAGTAGGAGCAAAAATAGCTGTGTTTGCCTGCCAGACTTATTTTCTTTTTGGCTAGGTACCAAGTGCTGATGCGTTCCCTGACTCTTCCTGATGATGTACGGGGAAGATGTGCTGTGTTGCTCCACCTTAATGACAACAGTGGTACCGAGTGGCAGCTGGGAAAGACTAAGGTAGGCACTAGCTGCAGTGCTGGACAGTTACAAGTGATTTATCTCCTTCATTTCACAACGTTGTGAGACTACATTTTTATTGAATTCACAAGAATATTTTTACATACAGTTTGAAAATAAAATGAACCTGTCTGTGAAGATACCATAAAATGTAGGCTACTTATTCTAGTGTTTCTTAAACATTTTTGATGGCAGGAACTGTCTGTCTACTTTCCTAAACTGACCAGAATCAGCTGGCTACTTGCATGGCCAACTGCTGGCCTATTACTCAGCCTGCAGGGACTGCTGCTGTCACTTCACTTCATCTCTTCGGCCAGCTGATCACTTTCTTGCCACTGACCAACCAGACATACCATCCTGCTAATAAGTTGCCTAATCAGTCACACTCCCCCTTAACTTCATTTTCTCGCTCTAACCAGTCAACTAGCTACTTTGTTCCCTGTCAGTCACCCCTCCAGCTGTGCCGCCCCCCCCCCCCTCGCCAACTCCTCTTTCTTTCCCACAGTGCAAGGTACTTGTACCACCTGTGTGGTTGTTACTACCACACCCTCTGTTGTGTAGTTGCAGTAGGCACCTGCTTTGTTTAGCTGCAACAACTGGGCCATTTCCATAATTGAAACAATTGCAGATACTACTTAGCTGCCTATTTACCATCCTTGTAACAACCAGCTTGGTTGCACAGTACTAGGATTTCATAGATGCAACAACAGTCTGTCTTATACAGTTGCATAATCAGTTGTGTTGTTCAGTTGAAAAAGCTGAATTTCTTTCTTAACCTTCAGCATCTTTACCACATCCACCTCTACTACTCTGCTGCCTGTATGGTTCAGCTACTACAGCTGTGTCTCGATTACCAGCCACCATATCCACCCTGTGTGGCACCAGTCACCACAGCCGCTTCTATAACTCCTGCTATATGGTGGCATGGATGTCTCCAGTTTTGACAGACACATCTATAGCTCCAGCAGCTGTGGCTATATGCTCGTGATGCATTTGCTTATGGTGCTTGGTTGTGCCAGTAAACTATCCTCTCTTGTTTTGGAAGCTGACTATGTCGCATCTACTCCACACAACTATTTAGTACAGTTTTGCCAACCACTCATATGGGTCAGGCTATATAAACCACCTACTTGGTGCAGTTCTACACTCTAGCTGTTTTGCACAGCTAACTCGATAGCACTGGCATTAGCCACGGCTGTTACACAACTTCAGGAAGTCTCTGATATTGTGTTGTTGTTCTGAGCCTAATAGGCTTCCATTCTTGGTTGTCCTGACTGTGTGCCTCATATTTTGTGTCATGTCTCAGGGAACTTATGTTCTCTTCTTGCTCTTGCACTGTTTTTTCAGATCCTGACAGCTTTCTACTTATATTCCCTTCTCTGGATGTTCAACTGCTCCATAACTTCTATTGTAGTTACAATATTCCCTTCATAGATGTGCTTTGGTCTTGAGCTGTTGCCTTCAAAGACCTGTTCAAGAAAAATCAGTGGTTGGGTTTGTTTCTTGCTTTATGCATCCCTTCCATTGTCTTGTCAATGCTATTTTCTGTTCTACTTATCATGTGACTCACTTCATTCTCTTCTTCCATACCCTTTGTCCTTTCAGAGTCCTTCAGATTGGCCTTGGTTCTTCTATTGGAAAGGATCTCTAAGACTATTCCAGTTTATCTCTCTTTTGAGTGTTTCAATCTTTTGGTCCCGCTCTGTGTTGGGGACACTGCTTTGCTACATTCCATTAATCTAATAGGATGCTATGGAAAGAAAAGTTATCTTACCTGATATCTTTCTTTCCTTTAGTCTTATCAGACCAGTCCAGAATCCCTCCCTAGTTGATTCATTTTCTTTTAGTTACAAGCTATATTTTTCAAGTATCTGTGGCGAAATGGGATTTTCATGCCTGTGATTTGTATTACTATTTTTATGACATGTATTTCTCTTGTTTGGCCAGCAGGTGGTGTCTGTCCTCCGCTTTAAAGCGGTTGCAGATGTGACTGCCCTGTAGGAAAGTAACCTGCACTGTTATTGGCCAAATACCCCTCAGTGCTAATGCTCCAGGCTCTGATTGACCCTAAAGTACAAAATACAGCCATAATGTGCTGCATTACCCCAGTCTCAGAGAGGGGGTGTGGAGAGTAAAGATTTCTGCACTGAGATCCTGTTCAAAACCTGTGAGCAGTTATTTTCCTGAACTCCCCAGATGCTACTCAGGTAGTAACCAAGTGTCTAGTTAGTTTTAATATTGACACCTGTTAATTTACCAGTTATTGTTTGCTGTTTACACCTTTTCTCACCATTCACTGTTCCACTTTTCTGATGATAAACCTATTATTAGCTCTGTTGTCATGGACTGACTGAGAATCCTGGTGGTTTGTGTTATCGGTCTATGGGTGTTTCTAGGAACTATGGGACCCCTGGGATTGTGACTCCAGTGTCCTTAGAATCCACCAGGGAAAAAACTTGCAGGTGGGAGACTCACCCAGAGGCAAGCGGAACCCAGGTGTGGTGGGTGGAGGGTATGCCAGTGTAGAGCATGTGCACAGGTGCAGGCAGGCCTAAGCACTGCTGGGACAGACACTTTAGGTGGTCACGGGGTTAACCTCAGGTGAGTGCTAGGCATTTCATGACAATATCACTGATTCTTCTTTTAAGTTTCCTAACCTATTGTACGTCACATGTCTCCTGACTCAGTGAAGTATCTGCATATCAGTAGAATATATGCTGCAATGGTTGGTAAGGTCCTAACTGAATTGAGACATTTGGTCTCATAGTTTCAATATTGGCCACCAGGCAGATTTTGAGCACCATTGCTTGAATATTCAAAAATCCTGAATATTCTATGCAGCATGATATTCTTAAGGGGCGAATCACTTGAGAACTATTTTCATTGTCTGTCTCCATCCGCTGGTAGATGGACACAACCCATTGGTCTGGACTGGTCTGATATAACTAGAGGAAAGAAAATTCAGGTAAGACACAACTTTTCCTTAGAAAGGAAGCAACTTCATTTTCAGGGTTTACTGATTTTTGGTTTGTTCTCTGGTAGCAGGCTCTGTAGTGCCTCTGGTCCTCCTAATGACTGTTTATAGATAACATAAGATTACTGTACTGGATCAAACCACAGATATCAAATCCAACAACCTGTCTTTGATGGTGACTAGCCTGGATGGAAAGTTTTTCTGTATATGTATTTCCAGGATGTTGGGAGCGTCTTTTACTCTCTTGCTTCTTTGAAGCCCATAAATATATATACCACTGTTTGCAGGTCTTTCTTCGTGAATCACTGGAACACAAACTAGAAAAACTGCGAGAGGTGGAAGTCTTCAGGGCAGCCATGATCATCCAAGCACACCTCTTGGGCTATGTGGCACGGTAGGTGAATCTAGTAAAGGAGTATGCCTGGCTGCTGGGATTATAAAAAGGACTGGGTGGATATAGGAGCATGTGCTGTGAGGTTATAAACAGATAACCTAGATTTTTATTTTATTTTATTTTTTTTAATTGATTTGTGATTCAAAAGGGACACACTCGCAGTCAGAAAACACGACAGTTAAAAAACCTCCAATAGACACATTTTTTTTTTTTAAATTACATCTTTTATTTCTTTTCGGCATAGTGGCTGTTTTTTAAATATTGACAAGAAAATGTGCATGTTTGAGGCCTGCAGTATGCTGCAATTAGAGCCATTGTTCAGACATGCTGAGGCCTATGGCAGAAGTTTGGGAGAGGGCACCAAAGGGCTGTGCTTTGAGCTCTGGGCAGGTTTGCGAGGCCCTCCGTGACAGGTGGGCCGAGGGCAGTAGCCTTCGTTGCACCCTACCAACACCACTCTTGGCTGCAGCCACAGCCACAGGGTAACAGCAGAGAACCGTAGAAACAGCAACTTGGCTGCAGCTCAGCAAGGGTGAACCAGACCTTTAATTGCAGACTCTCTATTGCTCTCTTAATGGAGGCCTGAAACCAAATCTCTAATGATCCAATTTTACAAGCTCTCTTTTTCACAAATTGTTACCCTGGAGAAACAAAGCCTTCCAAACTGGACCCTATTGAAGCAGAAATACACAAAGAGCAGAGCCGACCTAACTGCTAGGCTGTCATCTTTGCTTTGTTTCCCCTAAGCAAATCAAAAAGGATAATTGTTCTGCCCCTCTCACGTAGTGAAGCTTTTTCAGGTCTTTTAGTAGCAAATAAACCTAATTAAGTAGATAGTGGGAGAAACAAATGTATTTAGCGAATTATGTTAAATCTCTTTGTACAGTTTCTTGAATAATGTACTAAGCGTTGGGGGGGGGGGGGCACTAGCTATTTTCTTTAGTCACTTCTTGATTACTTGTTTGCATAATGATATCATTGTTTTTCTTGTGCATATGAGACCTGTACACACAGACACACACAGCAACATGTCACAGAAAAACTAGGGTCCTTGCTTTGTTTGGAGAGGTCCTGCTGTGTATGTTTGGTTTCCTGGATGCCTTTTCTCTCTTTGATGGCATAGCCTTGTCAGCACCAGTCCAAGCTGGAAATGAGCCCTACAGATTTGTTCAGCTGCCTTGCAGCTGCTGAAGCTCCTGAGCAGAGCAAATAAAAAGGGTCTGATCTAAAAACCAAGCAGAATGGAAGTCCTGCAGGGTGAATGCCCACTCTCTTGGTCCCATAAAGTCACAAAATAAGAGTGAATAAGAGAGCATTCAGTTGTGTGCCATCTTTGATTACATTAGATTTTGTTCTCTCCCTGTAGAAAACGGTATAGGAAGGTGCTGCACTGTGTGGTGGTGATACAGAAAAATTACCGAGCTTTCCTGTGGAGAAGGAAGTTCCTTCGCCTGCGGCAATCTGCCATTACATTTCAGAAGCGGTTGCGCGGCCAAATTGCTCGACGCATGTACAAGAAACTACGGGAGCAAAAGAAACGGGAAGAAGAAGAGGAAAGGCGGAGAAAAGAGGAGGAGAGGTAATGCACTAATAGATAACATACTGTCGTAGACTGCCCTCTCTGGCAAGCCGATTGTCAAAATCTACTGCCAGTGATAAGGCTGGTTAGTGCGGCAATAGCGCGGAATGCTGATAGGGCTTTAGCACATGAAACAACGTGTACGGCAGAAATGGCTGCAAATTGTATTTAAATCTAGTCAAACGTATGCTAATGACATCATGTGCTATGCCTTCCCAGTGCTCAGAGAACAGCATACAAACCCTGCTCTTATTGCTGGATCAATGAGAGCTTGGAGCTGGCAATAGAAGGTTTGAGCAGAGGATTTCTTTTGATTTCCAGTTTAAAATCTGCTGGTTTTGATTTCTTTTGGAAGCGGAATAAAGGCCTGTACTGTGTGCGAGTCCAGGCAAATCCGAAAGTGAAAGTGCATATTGGCACCTGTTTTCTGTGCTTACATGTAAGCCTTTCAAGTTAAAAAAAATAAATAAATAAATACATTTTAAAAAATTGAAAGCGTGTATTTAAGGGCACAGAGGAAGAGCTGCACCGATGTGTGCTGCACGGTCAGGTTTGCCTGGCGTATTGCACAAAAACACTTATGCAGATACACCAAGCACATTCCTCCCTTTACTTTTGCTTTTTCAGAACACATGTAATTTCCTTTGAGCATTGGAGAGTTATTTTTATGCACTATCTCGGGGGTACGGAGTGTGTGCTGTTGGCTGTACTTGAGCAGTTCTGAGAATCGGCCTGTGGGTCAGGAACTCTGGCATACTTTTTATATGCTTTATTTACAGGTTTGTTTGTTTTTGTTTTGGGGGGGGGAGGTGTTATAAGAATGCAAGCCCCTGTGGTGGAGGCAGTAAAGTTAAAGCAAAGAGAGGGGGGTGGAACAAGATGTTGGAGATGAGGAAGATTGCAGTCCAAATATAAAACGTAACTATTGTGTGCATTCATTTTGTCACACAGGAGTTGTTGATGGGTAACTTTTATTGACGTTGATACAAGTATTGTGTTCACATATGTTGCACAAAATATGCTAATAAAGAGCTTTACCATGCTTTACTTGCAATGTTTAATTGGGTGTTTCACCATTGGCTAATTAGCAACTTGCACAACTTAATCCAATGTACAGTTACAAACAGGTAGCAGAGTTCCTTAATGACAACTGTTCTGATCAGCAGTGATAATCTACAGCCTGTGAGATTTCATATGCCATTTAACTTTACAACAAATTTAAACAACTTAATTCCAAGTACATTTCCCAAACAGGCAATAAAGTTTCTCTTTCATCTTGTCTGACTCTCCATTGTATGGGACTACAGCCTAGGGACTTTGCTGTGCCAACTGACTTCCCTTGCCAGCTCTATAATTGCAGCCCTGGCTTCTCTGTTTCCTCAGTTTAAATCTAATCAGGATGTTATTTTCACCAGGATTCCTGGCCAGTAACATTCCCTGTCCACATTCAACTCTCTGGCACAACTTTAAACCGTGGTGTATTTCTAATGCAAGGTCTCTTAACCTTTTTTTGGTTCCCACACCCCTTTAATTGATGAGCGAAAGCCTTGCACACCTTTCCTATACCCCATGTCCACTAGTGACTAGTGGCAGTTACATATAAAAAGCTAACATTTGACACTAATTGGAGTGAAATGTCCCCAAAATCTGAGACTCTTCACTCTACCACGACTTACAAGGGGCAAAATAGACATAACAGAATTGTGGTCCCATTTCCAAGTCAACTTGCATTTATTTTAGACTAGCCGTTAAGCCCCTTAAAACGGGCGAGTATTGGTATGTTTTATTTTGATGTCTAACTACCTCCCAGCTCCAAGGCCCCAGCTCCTCCCCTCCCAGTTCCAAGGCCCCATTCCCTCCCAGCTCCAAGGGTCCCCCTCCGTCCCTCCCTCCCAGCCAGCTCCAAGGCCCCCCTCCGTCCCTCCCTCCCAGCCAGCTCCAAGGCCCCCCTCTGTCCATCCCTCCCAGCTCCAAGGCCCCCCTCCTTCTGACCTCCCATGTCCAGCATCCCCTCCTCCCTCCCAGCGCCAAGGCTCCCCTCTCTCTCAGCTCCAAGGCTCCCCTAAGTCCATCCCTCCCAGCTCCAAGGCCCCCCTTCTGAGACCTCCCATGTCCAGCATTTCTTCTGCCTTCCTCCCCCCCCCCCCCCCCCCGGGGTCGCCGCCGCCGCCCCCCCTCCACCCGGGCCGGGCCCTCTCCTCTCCATTAAACGTACAGCGCCTCACCTCCGAAACCACAGCAGGCAAATCGCCTCCCGTTGGCCTTCCTTCCCTGCCTGTGTCCCGCCCTCATGTGACGTAACGTTGGTGAGGGCGGGACACAGGCAGGGAAGGAAAGCCGATGGGAGCTGATCTGCCTGCTGTGGTTTTGGCGCTGTAAGTTCAATAGAGAAGAGAGGGCCCGGCCCAGGTGGAGGGGGGCCAGCGGCACCTCCCCTTCCGTGTGGTGCACTCCTCAGCGCAGTTTCCCCTCTCTGTTCCGTCATCAAGTCTTGACCCAGGGGCGGGACAGAGAGGGAAGTCTCTACTGCGCATTTGCAGGTGAGTCGGTCACTTGCCATTTATATGTTTGATAATCCATCCCGACTCTGGGATGAAACAACAAAAAGACCTTAGACTGCATAGCTCCTGAACACATAAAAACAAAAAAACGAAATCATCACCATGCTTTGATACTAACACTATGAACACAAACAGATTATGCAGAAAACTTGAAAGGAAATGGTGAAAACACAAAACTGAGGAAAGCACTCACAAAATACAAATTGGCTATAAAATCTGCCAAATTCAAATATTATGAAAAATTCATTGATGAGGGTCAAAAAATCTGTAACGACTTTATAATTTAGTTAATAAACTACTTGATACCAAAGACCTCCAACTATCAAGTGAATCTGTTCCATCTGCCCTTGACCTAGCAACATTCTTCGAGCAAAAAATTAGAAAAAGTCTAATTAACTGCAAGCCTTATAGCAATTTCATCAACTACTTGAATATCGTACATCAATATGAAGGCATAAACACTGATAGGATTTGGTCCTGTTTCAATCCTCCTCCTACCACAGAAGTCAGATTCTTCCTCAGCAAATACTTACACTACCGTTGTACTCTTTGACACGTGCCCTAGCTACATTATCTCAAAATCCCTTGACTTTTTCATCAACATCCTACATAATTACATATGCTCCATATTAAAAATTGGCTCCTTTCCAACTGATAACGTAAATATAATTTTAACTCCTATTCCTAAAAATCCTTCAGGTAAATTGAATGAAACATACAATTACAGACTGGTGACTTCAGTACCCCTGTTTGTGAAGGTAATGGAGGGCTTGGTAGGAAAACAGCTAATGAAATACATATCACACTACTTCACTACACACAATCGGAATTTAGACCCAACTACAGTACCGAAGCGGTTCTTATTACATTAATATCTACTACTACTATTACTACTATTTAGCATTTTTATAGCATATCTAAATTCAGATGAACCTTAAGCACGGGTAGGATGATTATCTTACTACAATTCGACATGTCCAGTGCATTCGACATGGTAGGTCACAGCATTTTATCTACAATTCATGATGCAATGGGCATCTGCAAAGATGTTCGTAAGTGATTCATGGGGTTCCTCAAATTCAGAACACACAAAGTCAAAATGGGAGGATCCACCTCTCCAGCCTGGTCCCCGGATTGTGAAGTTCCACAGGAATCTCCAGTATCTCCCATTCTCTTTAACATCATGATGGAACCCCTAAGTCACCTCCTAGAGGCTAAAGGTTTGCAGGTTTTTTTATATAAGCCAACAATTTATCTTCCCTATGACACTCAAATTCATATTTATCTTTCCTTTAACACTCTGATTCTGGATATCCTCTCCAACGTTCAATCAATCTTAGATCTCATGGCGAATTGGGCAACATCCTTCCATCTAAAATTAAACAGGAGGAGATGTTGTTTGGGAAACTACAAACGCAAGGCCAGGTGGCCCTGGGCATGCGGGAGTTTGCGGCTCGGGCCATCATTGTGGCCAAGAAAACTATATTTACAGCTTGGTTGTCCCCGAAACCACCTCAAAACCAATTCTGGCGAGGGGAGATGATACAGCTGATGAGATTTGAAAGATTAGAAATCAATCGTCGGCCCCCCCGGATGGAGATCTGAGATTTCAACGCAGATGGGGTTCCTTTCTAGACTCTATGTCACCTGCGGCCAGAAGACATTTATTGAATATGTAAATAAATCAAACAAAAATGGATGTCTATAAAAGGTCAATGGGACCTGCCTCTAGGGAGGGGGGGATGGGTAGTAGACCCTGAGGGGGGGGGGGAGGGATGTTTAACTGAGGGGTGTTATGAAATCAAGTTGTAAAGAAAGTCCAGACACTGATAAAAATATAGAAGTGACTATATTAGCGGAATACAATGCCTGGACATTACGCATTATAAGTATGTTGTGCTAAGTGAAAAAGCTAATAAAAATCATTTAAACATAAAATTAAACAGGAGAAAACTAAATTTCTCTTAATTTCTAGTCCTAACAACTTCCGCAGTCAGACCAGTTTTACCATCAAAATTGGAAAATAATTTGAAAATTCTTGGGATCATCATCAACCAATTCCTACTGTGAAGATTGAGTTAATTCTGTAGTAACCAAAACCTTTAGAACTTTATGGAAGCTGAAAAGAATTGGATCTTTCTTCCCATATTCTACTTTTCATTCCCTTGTACAAACATTGCTCGTTTCACAATTGGATTACTGCAACTCAGTCTATTTAGGGAATAATCTCTCATCAAAAACCTTTAAACTACCCTAAATACTGCTACTAGACTCGTATTTAAAGCTTCAAAACTTGATAGGGTATCTCCACTATTATCTAAATTACATTGGTTACCAATCAAAGCTAGAATCATCTTTAAAACATGCATGTTCATCTACAAATTATGGCATAAACCCAGATTACATAATAAAGCTGATAGCTTCTTGATCTAGTAGACATATTGAAGGTAGGTAAATCTATCTTATACTACATTTTCCTAGCTATAAAAACATCAGATATAAATCCCTATTGAACAGAGATTTTTCACATACAGGTTCAAATTGGTCATTCCTTTTTAACAGATTTTTGCATCATTAGACAATGAAGTAAACAGCAAATGTTATATCATTATGTATTTGCTCTTTTCAAAATCTCACTGTTTGAAGTACTTGTAAAAATATATTGTATGTATTTCTAGTCTTAATTATTGTAAGCGGCAGAGAACTGAATAATGTTCAAACAATGTGGGCTATAAGCACCAATAAATATTAATCTGGATTGGATTTATTAACTTGATATACCACTCTGTACATGAGTTTGAGCAGTTTATAATTTAAAAAAAAATCATAATTACAAAATTTAAAATTAAAAACAAGATAAACCAAAATATAAATAACTAATCTCATTACTAACAGTAACTGAAAATAAATATCACAACAAAGATCCGAATGCACATAAGTCCAAATACAGCTAAATAAAACTGGTTTTAAAAAGCCAAGTCATATTGCTGACGGTAGCAGGAAATGAATTCCATAACAAAGGTCCCCCAAGTAGCTGTCCTAATAACTGCCTTCATTCTGTCTAGAAAGTTTCAATAAATTGCCTCAGATTTCAAGACCCTTCTCTTCCTGTTGTTTAAACTCTTCACACCCCTTCGGGGTGCAGAGACTACTGGTTAAGAACCCATGTTATAATGGCACGGCAGGTATTTAGCCTTGCTTGTGTTTCTGTTAGGCAGCATAGACCCCTTGCCCAGGTATTTTAGCCTACTAGGTTGATACTTTATTATAGCTTCTAGTTGAGACCTTACATATCAAACACATTGCCTAAGAACTAAGTCCCACTGTACTGTATGTCTTTTTTTAACTCCTATCTTGCAGTGCCATTTATCTTTCCTTCTCTCTTCAACAGCAGACTGATTGGTTCCAGGTGCTCACATGTGTCCTACACTCCTGGTGTTTTTTTCACATCATCTTCCAGTCGACTCACTTCCTGCCTATTCAGGACTCTCAAGGACTAATCTTCCAGTATTCCAGATCTCACTTTCTCTTTCAGAGCTTTCGTACACTCTAGAGCTCCCTCTAGAGCCAAACTGATGTCTATAATCAGTGACACAGTGCTCAGTGTATTAAAGTACCCATACTCATGGCTTTAGCTAATTAAATTAGTCGCATCTATCCTTAGTTGCCCTGTTTGTATCTGGCACAGCCTGGCCTTATCTATTTATTTATTAGGATTTATTTACCGCCTTTTTGAAGAAATTCACTCACGGCGCGGTGTACAGTAACAATAAGTCAAACGTAGGCAACAGACATTTACAGCAGTAAAAATATTCAAATAACAATACAAAGCATGGCACAGTATTCTACTTTATAACGCCAACACAATGTGCAATAAAACATTTTAATGACAGCATAGGGTGTAAGCAAAAAAGGAGCATACTGATAGATCAGATAGAGTAACGGGAGTAAGAAAATAAGGTACTAATTTAAAGAAAATCCTTGTACTATAATATCAAGTACAATTTGGGTACAATTACTTCTAACTTTTTTTTTTTTAATCTTTTCCCCACAACTGCTTAGAGAACGACAGAGACGAGAAGCAGAGCTGCTGGCCCAACAGGTGAAGTATATGTTACGTATTCTCTTTGTGCTCCACAATTGGATGACTGTATTGGGGACGTGATTAGATACTGGACAGTGGTATGATACATTTTAAAAAAATTTCTATTGATACAGTGCTGTTCATCAAGGTACCTAACAAGTTATATTCAGGTGCAAGGGGTTCCTTTCCAGAAGAGTTACATTCTTAAATGGGTGGTGAGAAAAGGGGCTTATCCATGGTCACAAGGTGCATCTGTCATTAGTAGAAACAGGATTTGAATTCTGCTGTCCTGGTTCTCGGCTCTTTAACCACTAGGTCAAAGGAGGGCACATAGTCTTGAGTTTTCAGGATTTTCCAAGTGAATATGCATAAAATCTATTTGTACGCAATTCCTCCATTGTTTGCACTAGGTTGTTCCTTCTTCCAGCTGATATCCTGGTAATTCTTCTTTATCGTGGTTTATTTTTGTTCCTTCTGAAATGAAGTCTTGTGCAAGCTTATGGGTCCTTCCTCCTTTAGAGTGTAATCTTATGATGTTTATTAAAAATTTAGTATACCGCTCAACTGGAAAGACCAAAGCAGTTTACAAACATATACAATAAATATATAAAATAAAAATAATTTTTAAAAAAATATTATTTTTAGGAACTCCATCATATTGATAGATCTAGACACACACATACACAGAAATCAATCAAAATCCTCATTCATCTTGCAAAGTTGTTACCATTCCACAGAGGTGCTAGTGAAACGTGCCATAAATACCGAAGTCCACATTAAATACTTCTTTAATCAGAAGAGTCTTTGGTAGAATTTCACATTTAAAAAAACTTTCTTCTACAAATAAGGTGCTAAATAAAATAAATAAATAAAAGCTTTTATTCTAGGCACTGTGGGGACCTAGGCACTCGAGATGGAGTATATGGAATATTCAAAAAATGTAGGTTATATTATGCCTTATGAGTTAAGGTCACGATCTTGTATGAAACTGATAACCTAATGGTTAGTGCAGTGGGCTCTGATCCTGGTGAACTGAGTTTGATTCCCAGTGCAGCTCCTTGTGACTCTGGGCAAGTCACTCAAGTACCTCTATATAGTATGTAAACTTCTTTGATTATAACTAAAGAAAGGTTGCATATCAAAGCTTTCCCTTTAAAAAAAAAAAAAGATTTAATATGTTCATGTTTCCTATGGTTAACTAATAATCTGAGTGCTGTTCTTTGTAGTGTTTGTAATCGCCTTGTATTTACATTTGAAGTCCCTGAGTAAATTACATTACAATAATTTATCTTAGAAACAAATAGTGTGTGAAACAAAGTGAATAAAACCCCTTTTATAAAACCAGCCAGGATATAGGTGTTTCAGTTTATACGGCTGCAGCCTTTGAGAACAATGTTATAAAAGAGCACGTAGCTTTAGAAGGTAAGTAGACACTTAAGTGTCTAAGTGTTCAGCTAAAATACAAGTGTATGCGGTAGAAATTGTGCCTACCTTGCAGGCACAGGTCCATGCAAATGCCTGGGCCTGGACTGTGAAAGTATGTTCTATAGTCATACATGTACTTGTGAACTCCTGCTCTGCCCAAGCTCTGTTCCACCTAGTCCCATCGGATTTTCCTCAGTTGCATGCAAATCTAATTTATGAATAGTCATCGTAGGTATCCTGAAAACCCGATTAGACTAGGTGTGCCCCGAGGACTGGGTTGAGAATGATTGTGTTAAGTGGCGATTTTGCTAATAATGTGTATATAAGTTGCAGATTTTGTAAAACTGCACATCTGAAGTAAGCCAATTAAGGACCCAAGTTCAAAAACTCAAACTTTGAGTTGATTTTAAACACTTGAGGTAGAGACTTCTTCCCCCCCCCCCCCCCCCCCCCCCCCCCCGCATCCCTTCCAAATTCCTGGTCCCAAGGGAGCAGTTAGCTAGAGTTTGTGCATGACTCACAGCTGCTGTAAATGCCAGTGTGCACATTTTGCAAGGTTTAATGTGCTGCTGTTGGCCAGTATGCAGTATATATATATATATATATATATATATATATATATATATATATATATATATATATATATATATATATATATAGTGGCAGAGTAGCCTATTGATTAGAGCTCCAGTCTTGACATCCAGAGGTGGCCAGGTCAAATCCCACCTGCTGCTCCTTGTGATCTTGGACAAGTCACTTAACCCTCCATTGCCTTAGGTAGAAAATTAGGTTGTGAGCCCTCCAGGAACAGAGAAATACCGAGTGTACCTGAATGTAACTCACCTTGAGCTACTACTGAAAAAGTTGCGAGTAAAGTCTAAATAAATAAAAACAAAAAATAAATATATATAGATATTAATAAATATGCTCTGAATGACTGCCCAGAACACGTTCCCTTAAGGTTTATGCATACTGCAACTTTTGACATTTAAGGAGCTGCTTGTATGCCAATTTGCATATGTAAATCAGTTTTTTATGCAGGTAAATGACACCTAACCACCTTAAATTCCCCTCCATAATGTTACACGTTTTATCTATAACTCATGGAGTAACATTATAAACGGTCAGCTTTCATGCCAGCCTGAGTCAGTTGATGCGCTACTGGGAACCAAAATAAGGAAACTAGCTTTGTTTAAATAACCCCATGGAAGAATTACATAATTCAGAGGGAGGTGCACTTAACCTTTTCTTTTTTGTCTGTACACAGGCTGAAGAAGCAAGGAAGCAGCAGGAACTGGCAGCCAGGCTGGAAGTTCAGAGAGAGGCAGCACTGAAACAGGAGCTGGAGAAACAGAAGCAAAGGGAGAACAAGCAGGTAGAGGAGATCCTGCGTCTGGAGAAGGAGATCGATGAATTGCAGCGTATGAAGGAACAGCAGGAGCTCTCACTGACAGAGGCCTCATTGCAGAGGCTCCAGCTGCTCCGTGATGAGGAGTTAAAGCGTCTGGAGAATGAGGCTTGTAGGGCGGCCCAGGAATTCTTGGAATCCCTCAACTTTGATGAGATTGATGAGTGTGTGCGGAACATTGAACTATCCCTCTCAGACAGCACTGGGTACTCTGCTGAATTGACTGAGATAGCTGGGACTGTGCCTAGTGAAAAGCCTAACTTCAATTTCAGCCAACCGTACCCTGCGGAGGAGGAAGTAGACGAAGGCTTCGAAGCTGATGACGATGCCTTCAAGGACTCTCCAAATCCAAGTGAGCATGGCCACTCAGACCAGAGGACTAGTGGCATTAGAACGAGCGATGACTCTTCCGAAGAGGATCCTTATATGAACGACACGGTGGTGCCTGGGACAGAGGCTGCTACTGACCCCCTGCCAGCAGCTCCTAGCCATGATTCACTGAGCCTTAATAACTCATTAGGTGGCGAGTCCACCTACTGCATGCCAGAAATAGCCTCTTCCAAACCTCAAAACTCGGTGGATCTGTTGCCTCCCGATGGGGATTATGATTATGATCAAGACGACTATGAGGACGGGGCTATCACTTCTGGGAGCAGCGTGACATTCTCCAACTCTCACAGCAGCCAGTGGTCGCCTGACTACCGCTGCTCGGTAGGGACATACAACAGCTCAGGGGCTTACAGATTCAGCTCTGAAGGAGCACAGTCCTCTGTGAGTATTTTTCTTTGGTGTTTCTATGTGCATCTGATAGCTTAGTAACTGTCATTTGCATTCATTTCTAGAAAAGAAGTGTCCACGTAATTATAGTGCATTTTCACATTGCTTTGGTATTTTTTTTTGTTAATATGTAAAATAATTATCAAAATATCTTATATTGAGTTTTGAATACCATTGCAAGAGATACAGTAAGTGGCTATCGAAATCATAACAAACCATAAGCACAAAAACAATTATAACACAAGTCAGCCAACTTCCAACTACTACACATCCCCTTCTGACTCATGCTACCTCCCCCCCCCCTTTTTTTTTCTTAACAAGGTAGCACAAACAATCCTAAACATCTAAGTCATTGAGTATGATGAAATGCACACGTGGGGAAAGTGTGTCCAAAGGAATCTACGTTTCATCTTTGTGCCTCTCGCTTCCACTGCATCAACTTTGATGGGTCTAGAGATATCTATTGAAGAAGCAGAGAACGCTTGACAATTAGAAATGCTTTTATCAGAATTAATCCCATAAATCTGGTACCTTCTTTAATCATTGTCATATTATCCTTCAAAGCTGCTTGTGGGGTGGGAGGCCATGCACAGCCAAACATATGGGCCACAATGTGCCACACAATCTGCCAAGACACACTGGATCGGTGTACAGTCTTACGTACAGTGTTTATAGGAAGTGTTTGGGATGCCACACTTCACTTAGGTACCATCAGATGGGAGTCCCATTTTCCAAGCCCGAGAGGAATGGATATGCATCAAGAATTTGTAATGAAGTTCTTGCAATTGCACACTGTCGATGATCAAAGGCGCAGAATACAAACTAGCCAGGAATTTTTCAATGTCCTGGTATCCAAAATGTGCAATCCGACATGATACCATGCAATTCAATTGGTAGAGTCCAAGGGGGTCGTTTCAAGATTTCATAAAATTGACCCACCAGGCCTTTTGTGTCCGCCGCTAAGGGCCAGGCATCATCGAAGGGCGATTCCTCAGAAGCTGCACGATGATCCCTCGAGACATTCATTTATTTATTTATGACATTTATACCCCACATTTTCCTGCACAATTTTGAGTTCAAAGTGGTTAAAAAGAAGTCATTACAAAATATGAAACAAATTACATGAAACCACACTTATCAATAAGGAAAGAATCGTAAACATATAAAGAATTCAATAATAAAGCATAATGGGGAGAATGGAAGGGGGTAGGTTAGGGAGAATGGAAGGGGGTAGGTTAGGCACCAGGATCAATTGACAGA
Organism: Microcaecilia unicolor; assembly: GCF_901765095.1. Lineage (NCBI taxonomy): Eukaryota > Metazoa > Chordata > Amphibia > Gymnophiona > Siphonopidae > Microcaecilia > Microcaecilia unicolor. The sequence goes on along the minus strand of NC_044031.1, from coordinate 287,719,264 downwards.
AATATTTTGAAAAGGAAAGATTTCAAAAACTTATGCAAGTAATCATGTTGGGATCTTATATTTTTCAGCAAGGAATTCCACCATTTAATACCTTGGTATGAAAAAGTAGCTGAATATATAGATTTATAAACTAGTTTCTTACAGGTAGGAAAATGAAGATGCAGGTAGTCTCTTGCACCAAAGATTGAATTGCGAGAAGGCAAAGAAACGAGGGGGCAACATATAGTCCGAGGTAATACCATACAAAATCTGAAATATGAGAGCACAGAGTTTAAATGCAATCCATAATATTACAATAATATATAATAATAATAACAATACATGGCAAACTTGCAGGTAGGCGTACCAGTCTTGAGGTTAGAAAGCATAGATAGTACTCATCACATCATCACATCATAAGTCAATAACGCAGGTTCATCCTCCTCAACTAGTTGGTGAATGTGGGTCAACCTCCTTGTCTGCCACAACCAAAAACGTGGTTTTTTCTGGCCTGGAGAGAAAGCCACATTACCAATAATAGGAAGATACTTAGAGCAACAGCTAGGCAGGTGGAAGTGTCTACAATACAAAGTCCATGCCCAACGCAAAGGTCTCACCAAGGGATGTTGTTTCAATCTACAAGGTAGTTGTCAGGCTCGAGCATGTAATAGTGATAGTATGTAAAATATTTAAAACATGTTGACGTTCAGAGGTGCTACATCTTGTTGGTAACATGGACTGTGGTTTGAACTACATGTAGCTATTCAGGACCTTCAATATAGGTCTTGTTCACCAGAGGATTTTTTTTTCTTCTTAATCGTTGCCTTCCTGCCCTTACAGCTCTCTTAAATAGCTGGGTTTTTCCTTTAAAATACCTGCCCTCCTCTAACCTAGCTGTAGCATCAGTTGTCCTTGACTGAAGGGCATGAGACCCAGTACAAATATACTCTTGTACCCACAGTAGGTGTTGCTGTAGAGTGACAAGGCTCCCTTCCTTGCCAGGGGAAGAAGGGGTGCTGTGGTCCTAAGTTGTCAACATCTCTGGCCAGGGAGCACTGCCACTGGGTGGTGATATTTTTAGGATTTAACTCCTTTTTTTCAGTGGGAATTGTTCGTGTTTAATTGTTAAACAGCTGTAGGGCTCTCCATAAAGAAAGAACGTGCCACATTTTGCATGTCAGTAACAGATCCAGGTGCACGCATTCTTCAGCAGTGGAATCATATCGCTCCAGTCTACGGTCTGTTAATTTCTCCAGATCCCCCAAAAGTTTTATTTTCAAAAACCAGCTAGCTAATGTTGGTCCTCTGTTTTGCTTCCATTGGGCCACTATGACACTTTTCACCGCAGCTAAGCATAGTCTTTTGAGGCACCTCTGCCATTTCGGGCCTCTGCAATTGCCCCATCCAGGTAAACACCATTTAGGATCACAAGGAAACATAGTATCAAGGAATGAGGACAAATATTGCCGAACTCCCTGCCAGAACCCTTGAAGCTGTCCACATGTCCACCAGATGTGGAAAAAGGTGCCTGTGTCTGTGCCACACCTCCAACACAAATCAGTGGACCCAGTGTAGATAGCTCTTATCCTATCTGGTGTATAGTACCATCTAATTAATGCTTTAAATGCATTTTCCTTAATCAGAACACAGATGGAAACTTTTTTTGCACCTCCAGGCTTCCTGCCTTCCATTCATTCATACTCAGTTCACACCCCAGATCTTTTCCCCATGCCTGTATGTAAGAATGCTTAGAGAAATCATTTCCCCTTATAAAATGGTATAGATGAGTAATGGTCCCCTTAAGCGTCCCCAATGAGACCCATAGATTTTCTAAATGCTCAGTTTCATCTGGGTGAACCCTCAGGCACCGCTGACTAGAGATGTAGTGCTTTACTTGTAAGTACAAGAATAGATCTGTGGGGGGTAACCTGTGAGACTCCTGAAGTTCCTTAAAGGAGTGCATTTCCCCCGACACTAAGAAATCTCAGAATTTGATAAGACCATGTAGGGCCCAGTCAACAAATACTGCTAGTCCCAGGCCTGCCAAAAAGCCTGGCTCTTGAATAACATGAGCAAATGAGGAGGGAGCACGGGAGCCCCTCAACTTAGTTTTTAAAAAGCTCCACAGGGGAGAGTAAATATAAAAGCCACACTGAGCCCGCAAAGAGGTGGGAAAATGTGGGATACAAATGCAATAAAATAAATAAATAAAACAAATGAGTTAGATGACATCTGTTTATATGCCTGATTAGAAAGAGAGGCCCAAAGGGCAGCTCCCAGGGTGTAATCCTTTACAAAATATTGTTCTTGTGATGTCGTAACCAACTGCCCCCCCCCCTAGCTCCAACCATATATGTTTTAGTTGCGCAGCCCAATAATACCACACTAAATTGGGCATTCCCCTTCCCCCCAGCTCCACCGGGACCCCACATCTAGAAGGGTGCCTTCCCCATACAAAGCTAGAAATTTCTGACTGGAGTCACATGAGTCCCGTCCTCGGTACCTCTAAAGGAAGAATTTGAAACAAGAACAACCGTGGTAACAAGTCATTTTAACTGCCGAGATCCAACCCCACCACGATAGCCACCCATTCTTCCAAGTATTCAAGTCTTGGTGAAACTGGTGGAGTAAGTGGGTATAATTCAATCCAAATAATATAGACAAATCTTTGGAGATCTGTATACCCAAATACCGAAATGTAATCCGCACCCTGCGAAAGGCAAAGGATTGTAACAACCTCTCCTCCCCCCCCCCCCCCCCCCCCCCAGATGGTAATGCCCATAAACTCTGATTTGTCCTAATTAACTTTAAATCTCAACATTTCCCAAAGCAATTTAGTTCCCAAATTATTATGGGCAGGGTCAACTGGGGTGCTCTCACATAAAACAGTATATCATTGGCAAATCTGTGCTCTGTTCCCCCTATTTGGACCCTTTTATGTCAGGCAGAGATCGAACCCGTTGTCCTTGGCAGTCTTTTTGGGGATTTAGGAGCCAGTGGCTAAGACCTTACTGGGGCCCCCCTTCTCCTGTCACAGTTGTCTCCATTGGAATGAGGAGCAGGGGGATGGGGAGTCTCTCTTCTGTTTTACTAAGGCTGTTTACTTATTCCTTGTCTAAGAGAAAAAGAGGCTTAGTAAATGTAGCCCATCACCCCAAAGTCCCTCTCCCAGTCTGTGCATATCAGCCTCTCACCTCCTTGGACATATGACTCCCTTGAATTTCTGCTCCTCAAGTGCATCACTTTGCACTTTTTGCATTAAGTTTTAATTGCCAAACATTAGACCATTCTTCTAACTTTTGCAGATCCTTTTTCATGTTTTCCACTCCCTCCAGGGTGTTCACTCTATTATAAATCTTGGTAACATCTGCAAAAATTAGTACCTCATTTTCTTACTCCTGTTACGCTATCTGATCTATCTATATGTTCCACTTTTGCTTACACCCTGTGCATGCTCTCAAAATATTTTAGTGGGTATTGTGTTGGCATTGTAATGCAGCATACTATGCCATACTTTGTATTGTTTGAATATTTTTACTGCTGTAATTGTCTATTTCTTATGTTTGACTTATTCTTGCTGTACTCCGCCTTGAGTGAATTCCTTCAAAAAGGCGGTAAAAAATCCTAATAATTAAATAAAAAGGCAACCCTTACCTTTTTAACCCTTCAGCAATGTTGCTTACAAATATATTGAACAGAATTGACCCCAGCTCTAATCCTTGAGGCATTCTGCTAGTCACCTTTCCTTCCTCCAAGTGAATTCCATTGACCATTATCCTCTGGCGTCTGTCAAGCAGTTCCTAATCTTTCACCACTTTGGGTCCTAACTTCAGCCTGTCAGGTTTATTTAAGAGCCTCCTGTGAGGAAATGTGCCAACGTCTTTGCCAAAATCCAAGTAGATTATATCTAGCGCACATCCTCAATCCAGTTCTCTGGTTGCCCAATCAAAGATTCTGTCAAATTCGTTTGGCATGATTTACCTTTGGTAAAACCATGTTGCCTCGGATCTTGTACCGCATTGGATTCCAGGAAATCAGCAACGCTTCTATTATGTTTCCAATAACCAAAGTGAAGCTTACCGCCTGTACTTTCCAACTTCTTCTCTGTTGCAAACTTGCCAGGGTTGCGGTTAAGTCGCCGAATTGGGCGGCTTTTCGGAAACGGCTGCAGGGAATTTTCTAATCGCGTGGGTTGTGGGGATTTGGGCGGGTTTTCGAGCGGCCGGGGATTGGGTGGGTTTTCGCGGTCACCAATTGGCCGGTTTTCCCGCTGCCGGGGCTTCTATTGGTCCAATTTGGTCCAATAGAAGCTTTTCCGGGGCTTCTATAAAACTTAAATACATATTTCCCTCTTTAGACCACAAAAAACATTAGCAGGGGGAAGAGACCATATTCCAGGAGAGGAAATCAATTAAGATAAGAAAAAGGAAAATCAATTTAGCATAGCACAACGCTCAGCATCTTATTATTATACAATCCTTTTATCATTAGACAGTAAACTACCAACTACTTTAACACTTTTTTATGATTAATGAAAGCTTTCAGTTGTTCTGGTTGAAAAAAGACATATTTCAAGCCTAAATATTTAACCACACATTTACATGGATAATTCAGGTAAAAAAAAGCACCCAACTCTAAGGTGTCTTTTCTCAGTGCTAAGAAAGCTTTCCTTCTTTCTTGTGTTTGTCTAGTTACATCGGGATATAACCATACTTTTTTACCATAGAATAAAGATTGTGAATTTTTAAAGAATAGTCTCTTAACAGCGTCCATATCTTGCTCAAAGACAAATGAAATAACCAAAGTTTGGCGTTCAGTGTCTTCTGTTATTGTAGATTCCAAGATCTCTGTTATATTCAAAGCATTTTCATTTAAATCTTTTTGTGTAGAAAACCTTTCCACAATTTCTTCATCCTGATTCTTTTTAAGAGGAACATAGTATATCCGATTTATAGGAGGAATGTGTTCTGAAGAATAGTGCAAAGTTTCCACTAAATATTTTTTGAAGATATCAATAGGAGCATATCCCGAGCATTTAGGAAAATTTAAAAGTCGCAAGTTCAATCTGCGATTGTAATTTTCTATTTGCTCCAGTTTTCTATGAAGAATAGTTTTATCTTTTATAGTCGCTACCGAGAACTCCTGGAGTTTCTTAACATCGTCTTTTACTATCGATATTTGAGTTGAAGATTCGGTTTTAAATGATTCTAGCGATTTTGTTAATGAATCAACCGTTGCAACTAGAACAGATATTTCTTGCATTGAATTGGATAGTTTAGAATCTAAACTTTGGAGAACTTGCCATATCCGCTCCAAAGTAACCGGCTCCTTAGATGGATTAGTTCTAATAATGGCCTGTTGACCCAGGCCTCCGCATGCAATTCCCCCAACAGCGCCTCTTACCTGAGGCCATTCTAGTCCAACTTCGGGGTTCGAAGACCTCAGCTGCAACGGGGATGCTGCGGGTGGAGGCGGCGGATTGATTTCCGGGGGAGAAAGAGTAACATCTAGCCCCTGGACGAAGGATTCTCCTTCTCCTAAGTCAGCGGGGTCGCTCCCGGTTTTCGCGCTGGGCGTCTTCACCGCAAACTTCTCAATAGTCATCTGAGAAGGCGACGAGGTTCTAACCGTTGAGGCTCCGGTTTTAACCAAGCCTTTTCGTTTAGTATGCGGCATGGTCAAAGAAGCAAGAAAAAAAACTATACTTCCAGATTGTAAAGAAAAGCTCTCAGGCAAGTGAAGTGCGTGCCGCCATCTTAGCTCCGCCGAACTTTATACTTTTAAGCAGGATAAAAGTGAGGATATTATGCAAAGACCTTGAGGAAAGAGAGTTAGAAGGAACTCCGGGGCTTCTATTGGTCCAATTTGGTCCAATAGAAGCCTTTCAGGGGTGGGGGTGAAGTCAGGGGTGATGTCGGGGGCGGGGCTAGTGATGCGGGAGGTGGGGTTAGTGACGGAGGCGGGGTTAGTTGACGTGGGTGGCGGGTTTCGGTGACGCGGGAGACGGGGTTGGCTGCGGGCGGTTTTTGGGCGGGTTTACAGCTGGTTTTGGGCTGGGAAAATTTTTCCCAGCTGGCAACCTTGCTCTGTTGCCACTTTTGTGAAGAGGGGACCACATCTGCTCTTCTCCAGTCCTGCGGAACCTCTCCCGTCTCTAAGGATTTATTAAACAAATCTTTAAGAGGACCCGCCAGAACCTCTCTAAGCTCCCTCAGTATCCTGGGATGGATCCTGTCCAGACCCATGGCTTTGTCCACCTTCAATTTTTCAAGTTGTTCATAAACATGTTCTTCCATGAATAGTGTAATATCCACTCTGTTTTTATATGTACCTTTACCGAGCCGATCATGGTCCTTCTCCAGTATTTTCTTCTGTGAACACAGCCAGTCAGTTGCCTCCCAGCCCCTGTCCTAGCAAGGTAGTCAACCTCTTTTCTCCTCCTCTTCCACCATCTACTACCCTTTACTCTGTTTCCTCTTCTGTGCATCACACAGCTCTGCATAAGTCTGAGCTGCATGCTACAGGAACTCACAGGTCTCCTGATACTTGAGACCAGCATGAGTTTCTGCACCACATGGCTCAAGAAGTACACAGAGCCATGTGATGCATGGAGGAAGAAATTTGTGCATCACAGTTGCAACCACAAAAAAAATAAAATATAAATGGACAAAAAAATCCCATCCCACGCACCAGAGACAAATTTCTTGACACCTGGGATTTATCGAGCCCTAGCTTACACATGGTACATTTTAATTCTTAGTGTAACCGTTAAGCATATGTAGTTGTGTAGGATGGGGGGTTCAGGATCAGTTCTCATCTGAATATTATAGCAATGAACAGGGCACTTTAGAATTGAAGTTTGTGAATCCCTTGATGTTACCCCTGCCTGTGTTGCAGAGTGAGAGAGTTGAAGAGAGCGTCTCATACAGATGCCAGAGTTTCTTTAGTGGCTGAGTAAATGTGACCTGAATTCTCTAAGCAAGCACTCTTATAAGCTGTGTGTTTGCTCCGTGGGCTCAGGCCCTGTTTACTTAAGTCATTGTTTTACAACTGTCTCCCTCTTATCACAACTGCTTTCCAGAGTGTGAGCGGTAGACTGTATTCTTTCTGCCCAGGATGATCATGTGAACTATTGGCAGGTGATCCTATTCCATTGTGTGTAGGGAGGAACACTCACTGTAGGTTCCTGAGCCATTTGCAAAACGTCCATGATGACATCTGGCTCATAAAACCTATGTAAGGAGAAGTGATAAAGAGTGAAGAAAAGCAGACGGGTCAAGACAAGCCTAACATTTTTCCTGTGATGTACAGAAAGACAGGCACACAGAGGAGTAATACATTTAGGGGAAACATGCAGGAACTGAGACGTGTTAAAAAAGACTGGTTGCTGCAAAAGGGCAACATGTTCCCAGGTTTACAAAGAGGCATATTTTCAAAGCACTTAGCCTTCCAAAGTTCCATAGAAACCTATGGAACTTTGGAAGGCTAAGTGCTTTGAAAATATGCCTCAAAGTGTGTTCTCTCATGTACCTATGGAAAAATGTTCTATATATAGGGCACTTTTGTTAGCTTTGTTCTGTGTTTGCCAAGAAGAGTTTGCAAATCTGGGGCAGGGTAGTTTTTCCCTTCCCCCACCTCTTGTTTGCTCAGATTTTCATGTGTTGTTTTTTTGTTGTTTTTTCCCCCTCCCCTGCCATCCCCTTCTGTGCAGTTTGAAGATAGTGAAGAGGATTTAGACTCTCGGTTTGACACGGATGATGAGCTGTCATATCGGAGGGAGTCTGTCTACAGCTGCGTCAGCTTGCCTTACTTCCACAGTTTTTTGCACATGAAAGGTAAGGAGGAGGGAATATGGAGTGATACGATCCAGGAGCTGTTTTTCTTTTTTCATCTGTCTATGTATTCACATGATATGCCACCAAAACCACATCTAAAGCGCATTAATACTGTTCCTGTCCTGTTTCTTGATGGGCCAGCTTTCACATACATAGAGTATAATAGGAAAAACCATGATATATACAATTTGATTCTTTGTGAAGACACATGCTTGCTTTTAGATTTTCTCTAAGCCCTTCATTCTGCCAAGTGACAGTTTGCAGGAGTCCTTATCATCATGAGTTTCAGTCAAAAGTGAGGTTTTACTTTGACTTTGAAAATCAGCTCAAATTTTGCAGATTAAAAGTACTTGTGGATTTTGCCCTAGTGCAGACATGCTGTAGTTCTAGAAACCATGTGACAGGTTGGTGTTTTGTCTTATAGGACTGCAGTGATCAGTATTGAATATGTGCAAGGTTGAAGGTGGCTATAGTATACAATATGTCAGCTTGTTGGTGCTAGTATGAGGAGGATAACTAACATTGTCAGGGATCTTGGGCAGGTTATCTTCATTTGCTTGCTACAGAGTGTACAAATCAAGATTCCCTTACTCAGCTATAGAGTTTATTATTTATTGCATTTGTATCCCACATTTTCCCACCTATTTGCAGGCTCAATGTGGCTTACAGAGACCTGTTATTGCATCGCCATTCCAGGATAACAGATACAATTGGTGATACAAGAAGATTAGGGTTGGGAAGGAGGATCTAAGCAGATAGGTATAGAAAGATGACTTTCAGGTTTGGGGTGGTGTTAGCGAGGTGGCATAGTTAAGTTATGGGTTCTCTTTGTAGGCCTTGTTGAAGAGATGTGTCTTCAGAGATTTACGAAAGTTAGATATGTCGTCAATTGTTTTCAGGTCAGTTGGTAGCGCATTCCACAACTGCATGCTCATGTAAGAGAAGGTAGTCGCATGTATTAGTTTGTATTTTAGTCCTTTACAGCTGGGGAAGTGTAGATCAAGAAATTTGCGGGACAGTCTTTTGGCATTTCAGATCAGAGGGTTATTTGAACTCCCCCCCCCCCCCCCTCCGACCAGCAGATGGCAGAAAAGATAACATTTTCTAGTGACCTCACCAAAATAGTCAGGAATATACAGTGGTTGTTTCTCCTGTAGGTAGCCCAGTATATACATAATCAGTATACTCCTAGAGGTTTAAGAACATCTCAGCAACATCTTTTTTTTTTTTTGCAACTATGTACTAGAGAATGACACGGGGATAAGATTTGTCCCCGTGGGTTCTGTCTCTGTCCCCACCCCATCCCCGTGGGCTCTGTTCTCGTCTGCAGAAGCCTTGAACACTTACGATTTTATATATAAATCTTTTTATTAAAGTATAAAAAGGAACAATATGCTGTTCAACTGTTGTGTATAAATTACAAATAGAAAACAATAAAAACAATGAACTACTATAATAAACCCTCCCACCACCCTCTTCCCTTCCAACCCCAACAATAGCTGACACCTACTACCCCAAGGAATCCTAATCCACCCTGTTAAAATGTCCAGGGGTACAAAATACAACCCGTTCTGTATGCCCTAGAGTTAAGAAATATGCCCTACGAAGCACTGTTATGATTTTTCTAATCTGCGGATGAATAAGAAGTCACCAACAATCTCAGGATTCAGTCTAGTTGTCCTGCAATAGAAGATGTCATCTTAGAAGATGTGCTGGTAGCAGGATGTACAGGATTCCCCATGCAAATTTTCTAGTTGTGGCCAGCATGTTTGCTTGTTTTTCCAAAAAAATAAGAATATTGTCGTCTGCATCAATCAAACATAAAAGTCCAGTTCATTAACAGGGTTCAAATTAGAAAGTGACACAGGGACAAAGTTTATCCCCGTCCTCATGGGCTCTGTTCCAGTCCCCATCCCTTCGGTTACTGTGGGTCCCCATCCCTATGTCACTCTATTATGTACTTTACATTCAAAGAATAAACTTACGAATGATAGTGGAAATTGTAGCATTACAAACATATCAAGAAAAATTTTTAACATTCTAAGAATGAAAATTACAGCCATAACTTAGACCCTAAAACTATTAGGCTAAGATATTAGGAAAAAATAAGCACTAATATTAAATCAGACGTAGAGGATAATGCTAACAGCCAGTCATCAGCATTGCAATCAAGTAGGACAATCCAAGGATTCAGTTCTAGCCCCTTCCTTAGTAGAAACAAATTCTAGCAATTTTTTTTTTTTTGGGGGGGGAAAGAAAACATAATTAACAGCTTCTAGTGACACCATACATCTACATTTTAGAACAAATGGAGCCCCCAGAGCTAAAGCTCTGGGTCTCAAAACCAGAAATTCTTGTTGTCTTTTCTGAGTGTTTCTAGATAAATCAGAAAACACTTGCACTGTAGAACCCAAAAACTTTGCTTTCTTATGACGGAAGTATAAACAGAAAATGTTGTTCCTGTCAGGCTTGAGAGCAGAAGTTACAGAAGTGTAGTTTGTTCAATAACTACTTCCAGTGAGCTTTCCAAAAATTCTGTGAGATTTAAGTCAGTTTGTACTTTATAATTTGAACTCCTCATACCGGAAATATATTGGGTCCTTACTATGGGCAGATAGCCCTCAGTTGGAACCCCCAATACTCCCTGAAAATATTTTTTCAACATACCAACTCTAGGAATCAGAGGTGATTTAGGAAAATTCAGAAATCTTAAATTATTTGTCCTGAATACGTTATCCAAATATTCAAGCTTACGAGCCTGAATATTTCTTTCCTTAATAATTGTACAAGAAAAGCTCTGAATCTGTTTCACCTCTTATTCCAACGTCTCAATTCGGATGCCTTGCTGCCCCAGATCCTGTAACAGGAATTGGCAAGTTCCTTTTAAAGACAAAGCTTCAGTTCCAAAAGAATTAGATACCTGGAGAAGGGCAGACTGCAAACCCTGGATAGCATCCCATAAGGACTCCAGTGTCACTACTGCTGGTTTTTCAAACTTTCCTAAAGACTAGGAAGAAGCTGATCCCCTCAGGCAGGGCTGCTGGCAAAGCCTCAGTCTTCTCTGCATCCATGGCTGTTAAAATTGGGGAAGAGACAGCCTGTGGGACCCACTCACCTCCAAAAACCCAGGTTTCTCCGAAGGGCTCCCCTGCTTCAGCGTCTCCATCGCAGTCGAGCTGCTTCCGGGTATGGGAGGGGCAGCCTGTAGGAGAGGGCTCAGTGACACGCCCTTCATACTGTGGTCTGAGATCAATCTGCCAAACCCCGACTAAAGTGAGCATATTCGTCTCCTGTGCCCAAACGCCAAAGTACTCCTGACTGGCCTGCTTGGAGGGTAGGGCCTTCTCTAGGAGTAGGGGGAACTCCTTAGATTTCAGCCTTACATTTCCCCATGAATTGAGGGGAAAAGCTCCACCAAAAAAAAAAAAGGTGAAAAACTCCAGAGTCTCAGGAGCTCAGACAGACACGTCCGACTCCAGCGCCATCTTGGGCCTGTTTTTATCGACAACATCTTTTAATATTTTCAACAAAGTACAGTTGAATTTTACATGTAGCATCATTTTTAACATAGATCAACACACAGGAACAATTTGCCCATTTTCTGAATTATTGTTTCAGAAATGCAAAACAGCACTTTTTTTTTTTTTTGCTAAATCTATCGCATGACCTCTTTATATGATAGTGTGGCTTAGGGGTGGCGGAGTACGGTGGGCATCTGGAACATGGAACAGACTTAACCTTCTTTCTCGCCTCTTTACTAAAGCAAATTATCATTTTCATCTCCAATTTTCTTTTTCCCTTTCTTCTTTAAGCTTAGTGTTGCACTATACATTGTAAAACGCTTAGATGCAATTTGATAAACAGTATATCAAGAAACAAAGAAACTTGAAACTTGTAATGCTGTCCTGTGACCAGCCACTGTAACAAATGCATGCATTCATTCCATGGCCCCATTTCTTAAAGGGAAAGTGCATGATGGTGATCTCGTAGAAGGGGTTTCCAAACTGTCTAATGGATACTGTAGCAAAATCCCTCAGACTCCTGGTACCACCAGTGTCAGCAACTCTTCCATCCTTTCCTGCAGGTGGTCTGATGAATACATGGAAGCGGCGTTGGTGTGTACTGAAGGATGAGACTTTCCTGTGGTTTCGCTCCAAGCAGGAGGCCCTGAAGCAAGGTTGGCTACACAAGAAAGGTGGTGGCTCATCCACTCTATCCCGAAGAAACTGGAAGAAGCGCTGGTTTGTCCTGCGCCAGTCCAAGCTGATGTACTTTGAGAGTGACGGTGAGGAAAAATTGAAGGGCACCATCGAGCTGCGGGCAGCCAAGTAAGTTTTTTGTGGGAGAGAAAAGAATGATGTGTATGTTGGGGAGAGGGGGTGGGGGAAGGGATGTGGGCATGGTTCCAGAACAGAGCCTGAAATGTCATGGAGTCGACCAGTGGCATAGCTGGGCCCCTGGTTTTGCTGGCAGAGATCCCTAACCCCTGCCAACCAAAGTTGCCTTCAGCGCCAGTCTCCGGCACGCCACGTTCTCTGTCATGTGCTCTTCCTTCCTCCTGATGTCCTGCACGTTCCTTTAAGTGAAACTGAGCATGCTCAGTTTCACTTAAAGGAGCGTGCACAGGACATCAGCAGGAAGAAAGAGCAGGGCAGCAAACGTGGCGGCACCAGAGACCGGCGCTGAAGAGGGCTTCAGCTGGCGGGGGTTGGGGAACCCTACCAGCAAGGGTATTTGCTGCAGTGGGAGCGGTGGGGCAGCAGACTAAAATGTGCCCCCCCCACCTCAGACTCTGGCCCCCTCCCACCATGAGGTCTGGCCAGACCCGCTGAGAGACTTGTCCGGGACAAGACCGCCCCCGGGGCCCCCCGCCGCTGCCCCCAGAACCCCCCCCCCCCCCTCCGTCCACCACCAGGCCGGGCCCCCCTGAATTGAAATCATAGCACCTCACCTCGCTCCGTGTGAAAGAAGTGTAGCAGCGGCAGTCTGCAGATCACCTCCCTTCAGGCCTTCCCTCCCTGTGTCCCGCCCTCATCTGACGTAACTTGCGCGAGGCCGGGACACAGGGAGGGAAGGCCCGAAGGGAGGTGATCTGCAGACTGCCGCTGCTGCACTTCTTTCACATGGAGCGAGGTCGAGGTGAGGCACTATGATTTGAATTCAGGGGGATCCGGCCTGGTGGTGGACGGCGGGGGGACCGGTGGAGAGGGGGAACTGCGGTGCCAGCAGTGGCGTACCTAGGGTAGTTGACACCCGGGGCTGGTCATTTTTTGAACACTAACTCCCACGTAAAAGTAACAGTGTAGAGAGAGTGGGAAGTGGACCAATGACTCCAGGGAGACGGGATACAAGATTTCTAAGTACCACTTTATTCAATGACTCGACACAGAAACTGTGTTTTGGCCACAGGCATGCCTCAGGAGTCTTGAAAGATCCTTGCAATACAAAAAGAATCTTGAAGTAGAATAATCTTAGATGATCCTTATGATTCAAAAATGGATCTTGAAAGCGAATGGTCCAGTAAGATCAAAGTCTGATAATTCTCCTTCATTACCTCCCTGTAAAGCTCCTTCTGCTCTTCATCTAAATACTGCCACTCCTCCTGGGAGAAAGAGACAACGATGTCCTCAAATGTGAACCGCTTCTTGGGAGGAGGGCCAATTTGTATACTCTTGAGCAGAAGTTCCTGCAGGCATTTTCCCCTCTGCTTTTGTAGTTGGCAGAATTCGAAATGAATGGGGAGAGAAGCTGAATGCCCTGTCTTTTGCAATGCTGGGACTCTCTTCCTTTGCACAGATTGTATCCAGTCTCCCTGGAGTCATTGGTCCACTTCCCACTCTCTCTACACTGGTCATTTTTTAACACCCCCCTCCAAAATCCAGAAGTAGGCATACCGAGAATACAAAACACTTGGGACCTATAGAGCAATTCTACCATACCATAAGCAGTCATTTCTACAAGTCACACGAGGAAAAGGAAAGCATCTTAAACACTACAGTGAGCACTAGAACATCAATTCATCTATTGTAAAACGAAACCAGACAGAATAGTACAGATCGTCGATCCTGCACATTCAGTGCCAACTGAAAGCCATGTCTTTTTCACAAACACAGATACACTTCATCCACTATAGAATAAGTAATCATAAACTTTCTATTTAGACAAAAATTAAACTGAACCCCCAAGATACCAGACTCTGCATACAATGCAATGCCACAGAAACAGAAAGTGTCCCCTAGTACTGTGCAAAATATAAAGACAGCAGATATAAATTTGAAAAAAACTTAACAAATACCAATCACCACTTTACAAATTAACAAATAGAAATAAAACAAGTATAGAAAATAAAATAATACCATTTTATTGGACTAATACATTTAGCTTTCAGAGGCCAAAACCTTCTTCCTCAGGTCAATACAGTATAGTGCTGTTACAGTATCCTATCCTGACTTGAGGAAGGGGGTTTTGTTCTCCGAAAGTTAGTCAAAATGTATTAAAATTAGTCCAATAAAAAGATTACCTTTTTCACATGTTCTATTATAAACATTTATTAACACAGCTACAATACTACTTTATCCTAAAGCAAAAAAAGAAAAATATATTTTATTTACAGTTTGTTGTCTCTGGTTTCTGCTTTCCTCATCTTCTTTTCACTGTCTTCCTTCTATCCAACATGTGTCTTCGTTCTCACTCTGAAATCCAGTGTCTGCCCTCTCTGCTGTCCCCTCCATCCAGTGTTTGCACTCTCTCTCCCATCCAAATCTGCCCTCTATCTCTGCCCCTTCCATCCAGTGTTTGCACTCTCTCTCCCATCTAAATCTGCCCTCTATCTCTGCCCCTTCCATCCACTGTCTACCCTTTCTATCCCTTCCATCCATTGTCTGCCCTTTCTCTTTGCCCCTTCAATCCACCATTTGCCCTCCCTCTCCAATCCATCCAGAGTCTGCCCTCCCTCTCCAATCCATCCAGGGTCTGCCCTCCCTCTTGCTCCCCCTTCCATTCAGGATCTTTCCCCTCTCTGCCCCTTTTTTTCAGCCCCCAGTTCCAGCCCCCTTATCCCACCTGCCACTAGCTCTAGCCCCAGCCCACATCTTCCACCTGCCCCCATTTTCAGTCCCCAGTTTCAACCCCAGCCCTTTTCCGAGCTTCAGCCCTAGCCACTTTTCCCTGTCCCCTTTTAAGCCTCCAGTCCCCCCAGTTTCAGCCCCTGCCCCTTTTCAGCCCCCAGTTCCAGCCCCTTTTATCCACATGCCCTGCATTAGGGCTCCCCTTTTCAGCCCCAGACCCATTCTCCCACCAGCCCCCCCCCCCCCCCCCACCCCACAGGCATGGCCCTATTTTCCCTCCTGGCCCCTTCTCAGGCCCCAGTCCCCTTCTCCCATCTGAGCCCCCCTCCCGACCTGACCCGACCTGCCTACCAGCTTCGATGACAGCCAACAGCCCTCTTCCTTCTCCTGCCACCACCCTGGCTTTAAAAAAAGAAATCTGTGAAACGGCATTGCAGGCAGCGCCTCGCGTCTGCCCTGCTTGTAAAAGAAACAAATCGACTCCGGCCTTCTCTCACTGTGTCCCGCCCTCGTGGAAATAGGAAGTTACTTCAGAGGAGGGCGGGACACAGTGAGGGAAGGCCCGACGAGCCAATTTGTTTCTTTTACAAGCAGGGCAGACGTGAGGCGCTGCCTGCGACGCCGCTTCACTGATTTCTATTTTTAAAGGCAGGGTGGTGGCAGGAGAAGGAAGAGGGCTGTCGGCTGTCATCGGAGCTGGTAGGCAGGTGGGGACTGCAGCGACAGCAGCCTTTTTGGTGGGAGCAGCGGGAGCGGAGCACCCCCTCACCAGCTGACACCCGGGGCAGACCGCCCTGCCCTTGGTATGGCACTGGGCGCCGGGTCCCCCTTGGAGGCCCGGGGAATTTTGTCTTCCCCCCCCCCCCCCCCCCCCCCCCGTCGGCAGCCCTGGGTCTGGCTACGCCTCTGGAGTCGTCAATGTGTACATAGGTGTTAGTCGACTTGTTTGGAGAGGCTGATGCAGAGGAATGAGGCAGGGTGGAGGTGCAGATGGATAATCCTCTCCAGTGATGTGACAAGGGCAGACAATTTGAAAAGATAAGAATCTTGCCATATGTATATATTCTGTTATAATCCCACCTGTGACTTATTCTACAAAAATTTGCATAACAAAACTATCTCAATTTATATCAATATGGAATTAGCTCCCCATCCAACTTTTTTTTTTAATTGATTTATGAAATGTAGAGTTGCAGAAATATGCAATTATACTTTAATTATACTTTAATAGATGAAATATAATTTGCACAAATAAACAATTCCTTTTTATCCCGCTAGACTAGTTTAGACTGATGGGTTATGCACCCTACTAACAGATGGAGGTGGTGGAGATGAAGACTGTATCTGAATTCAAGAAAGTGTTGGATAAGTACATAGGATCTCTAAAGAGAGGAAGGGAAAGTAGATGGCATGGATGAGCAAACTTGCATAGGCCATATAGTCTTTATCTGCCTTCATTTTTCTCTGTTTCTATTTTCTTCACCTACTTGTTGTTATAGCGAATTAGGGACAGGGCTTTCAGCCTGGTAATTGGTGCTGAATTGGGTATTCAAGTTTCCTTTATTCTTGGTGTTGTTGCTGTTAGCAGTCAGCTAATAAGATGTGGTGTCATAATCAGAGTGACCCTCCATAGACAGATTAATACCTGCTGGTCCTGAACATACACCATTCAGTACATGTCAGAATTGTAAGCAGATAAATAAATTTAAACTGCTGACCACCTTGTCACCTCATCAACTCTCTTTTCCTTCCACTCTAATGACTTCTCACTACCTTCCTCCATTCTGTCCCCTTCTTTTCCTCCTTCCTTCCACTCTGACCCATTTCCTCTCCCTTCACTCTCCCCCCCCCCCCCCCTCCTTTACCACCGCCATGCAGATATTATTCCCACCGCCTCATCACTTCTCTCCAGTCTGGCCCCTTCTCACCCCCTCCTTTCCTGTTCGTGCCCTCTCTCTCCTCCCTCCCTCTTTCCAATCTAAGTCTGTTCTCACCCTTTTCCCAGAGGCTGTGCTATTTACCTTGCTTCATCAAATAGTCTCTGCGTATGCCTGTCACTATGGAATGAGAACAAACAATTCTTTTACTTGTCTTTTTCATTGTCTATAATCTTTTGGTGAGCTATCCCTGGCTCTTCCACTCAGTGCGGCTGCCTTTACAACCCCCAGTCTGGGGCACTGCAAGAGAAGAGCTTAAGTCCAGTTTTTCGTGTCCTTTAGAAAGCAATTAAAAGCTTTTTTTTTTTTTGGGGGGGGGGGGTGTTCAATTACCTTTTTGGATGTTTTAGAGTAGAAGCTTACTGTCAATTGTTTTTATAATATTTGTATATTATGGTTTGTGAATTTGTATTATGAATTTTTTGTAAGCTGCCTAGCTAGAATCATAGATAATGTGGAATATAATTTTTTTTTTTTTTAATAAAACTTCACTTCATCTTCTGCTGCCAAGGAGTTAATCTTGTGATGACCTGCAAGATTTTGCAGCTCATCCTGCAAGCCTAGCGCCACAATAGCAGCGGATAAAATGCAGTTAAGCATGTCTCCTGCTGCTGGGTGTAGATGAGGGAGGACTGAAACTGTGAGTTGAGCTTTGCTCGAACCAGCCCACCAGGTTGTGAGGAGGCTAAGCCTCCCCAAGCCTCATACTGGGCCCCTCTGTGTGTATGTTTGTTTGGCAATGGTGCAGCAACATCATTGAATAGTTTCAGGTGTTGTGACTGCTGCAGATAGTTTGAATCCCCCCAAGATGAAAAATTCATTTTAAAAAAACCCAAACTTATATTCTGTAAGTTATGTACAGTCTCCAGCCTTTCCCAGTATCCAGAGCAGGATTAAGGCATAGGCAAGCTAGGCATATGCCTAGGGTATTTCAACTGCGTCGTCAACGTAATCCATGAATGTGCTGCTGTTAGATAAGAAACTGGAAAGAGGCAATTCACAGTCATCAATATCTTCTTGATTACTAGAGTCTTTAGTTTGCAGCGCATTTTCAGCGGCATGCAAAGTCCTATGAAAGTAAGCTTTAGTGAGGCAGTTCGCAATTGTCTGCTGGGTAGCAGAGTTCCAAGCTGAACATAGCATTTGCATTGCAGCAAGACTATTGATGTCCAAGTTGGTTTTGTTTTCAGTGCTCTTGATTAAATGCTTCGCTACCAATCATCTGTTCTTCACCTTGAGGTTCTTTCAGTCCTATATCACATGGTTGTAAGTATGAAATAGCATTAGGTGGCAGAAATGCAAGTGTCGCAGCGTCCATATTTTTTACTTTTGAATGCGCCGGGCAGTTGTCTACGACCATCAATACATGCCGTTTCTGTTCTTTAAATCATTTCTTCAGTTTCATTCAATCTCTGAACTAGAGGTCTGCACAGGAACGGGGTTTGTGAGGATCCCGCGGAGTCCATGGGAATCCCCTCCAGGTCAGCGGGAGTGCTGCGGGGCCGGAAATAAACATGCAGGATTCCCGTGGGGATGGAGGATGTTCTGGCGGGATTCCCGTGGGGACACGCGCACATACCTTTGTTTTAGTGGGCGGACACCAAGCTCTCCTCCAGTGCGAAAAGAAGGACGCCCTCAACTGCCCCGTCGTAGGGACAGCCAAATTTCAAGGGAGTGTCGGGCAGAGCAAAGGCGTGGATGTCCTCAGAGAAACGGCCAAATTTCAAGGGGGTGTTGGAGGCATGGTGAAGGTGGGACTTGAGCGCCTAACACTTAGACGTCCGTCATCCATAATCTTTAAAAAAAAAAAAAAAAAAGGACGTCCCTGACGAGCACTTGCACATTTTCACCCGGGTCTCTCTCTGTCTCAACTCAAGTTCAACACGTACAGGAGATTTGCTCAAGTTGTACGTAGTGAGTCTTCCAGGCACTGCCAGGCCTCAGTATCAAACATTGAGTGAGTGACTGAGTCATCCACAGAAGAGAACTGGGACGGATTGGGACAGGTTAGATTGTGGCGGGGATGGGTTGCATTTCTGTCCCCGTGCAACTCTCTACTCTGAACTCATCCAAGCCTTCTTGTTGAAAGTGTACTTGGTCAGCAGCGTTTTTACTTGCTTAAAGCAGCAGGGTCTCTCAAACTTGTCAATGATTAACAGTGGCAGTTTTTGGCTGTTGTCGGTATTTACACAAACCATTACAGTCAAGTGTTCTTTGCTTTGTTTTCCACCATGACATGTATCTCCTTTGAAGCACATGGTCTTATCAGGGAGTAGATGGGGGGGGGGGGGGGGAGTGCCCATCTTATAAGCATTAAAGATATCACGTGGTAGGTATGATGACGACAGGTTTTGGTAGAATTGATGTCATTCATTTGGTGGTGATTTCCTCATCCACTGCTGCCACACACACCTCATGAAACACGATTTCATATCTGTCTTTGAATCTGTCCAGCCATCCAACACTACAGTGCTGATTCTTCAAATGCTGCTGTTTGCAAACGCTTTCTACATGCAATAGAAGACATTTCACACGCTTGCTTAAGCTTTTCTCTTTCGTGCCATATCCTATTTACTGTATGTTTTGCAAGATTTAATCTTGCATGTACAGTTGACTGGTTCTGCCCATGCTTAATATCTGTGATTATGGCGATATTCGCTTCCAAATCAAGCGCAGAACATCTACGTTTGTCGGACATCAGTACTAGCAGTAAGTTAGTTCACCACGTATGTTGTAAAGCAAGAATATCTATATGTTCTCTAGAAGCGCAACCACCATGTGAGTCCCTTATATACATGGTCCTTTGAAGTCACGCAATCATGTAAGATGGTCTCATGCTACCGGAAGTCCACTATAACCGAAGAGAAATACATTGAAATTCCTATTCTCTCAGCTGGGGCAAAATATTTTGTCTTCTATATCCATGTGTCCATTATATCCAGGTCCCTTATAACAAACTTCTACTGTACTCGTTTGCTTGTGGCCCCACAAAAGGGTTAATCCTGCCCTGCCAGTATCCTCTCCTACCTTTTATTGTGCTTGTGTGTGTTTGGCCTGTTCCCCATTTTTCTTACTGCCATTTCCACCAGGGACTTTCCCCAGGTAGGGGTCCTATATTTTTAAAACTCTGACCCAGTGAACTCCTTGTGGGTCTCCCTTTGGAATACAAGAAAGCAAAAAAGGAGAAAGGTCCCCTACGAAAGGAATGCCAAAGGACAAGGAAATAGGAAGAGGTACCCAGTAAAAAATGAATCACAGAACCTTGGAGTAAAAACTGATAATAGATCATCATCATCTTTGTTTTATTAGTTTTTACTCCAGGGTTCTGCAATTCTCCCTTTGGAACATCATATTTGTATTCCCAAAATTTAGCCAAAAGGTGATGCTTGGAAGATGAATGGGGTTCTCTCTCCTGGAGGATGCAGTTGTGATTGTTGCTTTATATTCCTAGCTCTAAAAGGGTGGAAACTGCTAAACTGACCTTATTTTGAGGCTAATTCAGTGACTTAATATCTTGTATTATTTTTAGCTTAGTGGTTTTCCTTTTCTTACATTGCCCTTTTCAGCTCATTAAGAGCTGGCTTCCCTAAGACAGCTGGTACACATTAACCTTGAATGTGGCCAGTAGATGTTACAATTGTGCACTGACTGTTACTTCTCTTTCTGTGGTCTATGACTGCTTCCCCCTACTTCATTCCTAGTTCATTCTAGACTCGGGGGAAAGGAAGACCTGCCCTTGGAACTGAACCCAGATCTACAGCATGCAGCATTACTTCTGAGCCACTGAGACAGTCCTACCTAATTACTTTGTGAGACTGTTTTGTGTGTGCCACAATTCTATGTCATCATGAGGTGTGGGGGGGGGGGGGGCAGGGTAGCCTCAGTGTTGTGTTCACTGCATTGCTACATGTTGACATGTTTTTGCACGTTTCTGGTCATGCATGAGTTGACATCTCTCAGTGCAGTGATCTATAGTCAACAGCTTACTCTATACCCTTGCCCCCACCCAGAACGTTTGGTAAGAAAATAGTATCAGAAAGGAAAGTAAGTGTCTTTAAGTCTTAGATGTTAATAAGTTACCAGCATTGTAAGCTCTCTTCCCCTTTGATGTTCATTACTGTAGCAGTGTGAAGGTATAATTCCACTCATTCCCTCACCCTGGAATCACCTTTAGTTACTGTTTTGCTGACTGATTCTCGAGATGCAGTTTGAGAGAATTTCAGCATTGAC
Source organism: Microcaecilia unicolor (assembly GCF_901765095.1). Lineage (NCBI taxonomy): Eukaryota > Metazoa > Chordata > Amphibia > Gymnophiona > Siphonopidae > Microcaecilia > Microcaecilia unicolor. Next base: position 287,698,216 of record NC_044031.1, on the reverse strand, counting down.
AGGAAAAGGGCTACAGCCAGGAATTCACCCAGCCTCAGATAATGCAGACGTGAAGAGATTTTGCAGTCAAGAGTGGACGTGTAAACCAGATAGTGATGCTGTCTGTTGCAATCCATGTCCAAGTGCATTTCATGGGAAAGGGGATTCAGCACATGCATCATAGAAACACTGATACACTGAAATGTAGGTGTTAGGAAATTGCTAGTTTCAAACTGCTCCTTCTGCCGATAGAGAAACGCAGACATAACATGCAGATAAACACACACACAGATGTGTGTTGGTGTGTGTGTATGCACGTATATATATGTATGTATAGAGACACACCCCCACACCTTAGTGTTTATATGTTTATATGTAAACACACATAAACTCACGCAAACATACACATAAACATGCATTTACATAGAGAGGGGTTGAAAATTAATCCACAAGATGTGCTGCACATGTTTTCTCTGCCACCCAGTCCTCCCCCTTGCTGTCACACCTTGATCCCTACTGGGCTAGCTCTGAGTGATTTCAAATGTGTGTTTTCGTTGTAAATTGAATTGTGAAATCTAGTGACTGAACTCTATATATTTCTTAATGGTTGCTATGTACACTTAAAGGGCTGTTTTATAATGGAGTGTATATATTTAGATACCTAGAAGACTCCTATTTGTAGCCCATTCTATAAAGAAAAGTAGGTGCCTACTTTTCTTCATAGAATACTAGTTTAACCAGGTATATAATTCACGTATGTATTTAGGAGAGAGCATTTATGCCAGCCATAGAGCTGTTGTAAAATTGTTGGAAAATACGTGTACATTATGGTATTCTGTAATTTAACTGCATAATTATACGCTCCACCCAGGCTGCTCATGTGTATACTCACCTTCGAACTACAACATTGCATTTATGTGCCATATTACAGAATAGCCCAACTAAATTAAAAAAAAAAAAGTGGGAATACACACTCAAAAAAAACTTAATTCAAGGACTCCTGCATATACTTCATACAGGTGGTCACAACTGAATCATCTTTATATGTTTTTACTTTATAATAAAAAATGGAGGGAAAAAAGGCCTCAGCAGTTGAAGGCTTGAAGTTGCAGCGGTGGTTGACACGTTGAACTTTGTGCAATCGTTTCACCATTCATTCAGAAACTATAGCGCCTTGGAACTCAAACCAATCATTGGCCAAAGACCTTCTGAATTTTAATTATTATATCCTCATAACTGTCTTTTTCAATTGCCAAAAACTGCGAAGATGACACAAAAAAACGATAAATAATAAAAATAAAAAAAGAGTAAAATAAAAACCCAAAATACTAAAAATAGGAAAATTAAAAAATAAAATTCAAAAAATATGAATCTAAAAAAGTACAAAACAAATCAAGACGACACAAAAAAATATATATATTGAAACTCAAGATTTTATTGAAAGGTGATATGACTCAACACAGCTGTGTTTCAGCCAAACTGGCCTGCATCAGGAGTCTTTACACCATGTGTGTATTCTCTTGTTGTTTGAATATTTATATTGAGAGTGTTCTGTCAATCGGAACCTTGTTAGAGAAGCAAAACCTTTATAGAAAGACTGTATAAATAGTCTTTCAATGGTCGCTATAAAAATCTTCAAAACATTGAACACTGTCTGTGTCGGCTGGAGAAGCTGAAATAAACGTCTCGCTCATTTGTAGATCAAGGGGTTTACTACTGCCTTTAAAAATTAACATGCAGCGAGAAAGCAGAAGCATTTATTTTTCACTTAGCTTTGTAGAAGCATTTAATATCCACTTAGCTTTACAGAGATTAGGAAAGCTGGCAACTTGGGCAACGCTATAATAATGCAACGCTATAATAATGGGTGATGTCAGTTACCCCAATATTGACTGGATAAATGTTTCATCAGGGAGTGCCAGGGAGATAACATTTCTAGATGTAATAAATGACTGCTTCTTGGAACAACCGGTCCAGAAACCAACTAGAGGGGGAGCCATTTTGGATCTGGTCCTTGGTGGTGTGCATGGCGTAGTGCGAGAGATGGCAGTGTTGGGTCCCCTAGGAAACGGTGATCATAACATGATCAAGTTTGTGCTACTATCTGGGATGAACCCACAAAGGGAATCTACTGTAACTGCATTTTTGAAAGGGTGACTATAATAAAATGAGGAAAATGGTTAAAAAGAAACTAAAAGGATCAGCTGCTAAGGTTAGGACACTAAACCAGGCGTGGACGTTATTCAAAAATGAGACGGGGGGGAAAAACCCCCACATAATCCATGAAGGTTTTTTCCTTTGATCATGGGTTACGTTGATAGCCCACTTATATTAAAAAGAAACTCTGTTTCTATACCTTCTCTTCAATTCAGCAGTACATTATAAGACTCCTGAGGCAGGCGCTTAGGCGCCGAAACACAGCCGTTGTGTTGAGTCGTTTTTGATGTTTTGCAATAAAGACTCTTAACCACCTATACATCTCCTTCATTGTTTGGGAAGAGCCAATTCCCCCCTACTTCTCTGCTCCGTTATTCAAAAATACCATCGTGGAAGCCCAGACCGGATTCATTCCACATATTTGTGTAAGATGTAACCCTCAGAAGTACAGGGATTTAGGTCACCTCTCCTTTTGAAATGGAAGTTTAAAAAAAAAAATCCTGGTGTATTTAGATTTTAGCAAAGCCTTTGACACGGTTCCGCATAGATGACTAATAAACTGATTGCCGTTGGTATGGGCCCTAAAGTGACTGACTGGGTTAGGAACTGGTTGAGTGTAAGACGACAGCGGGTAGTGGTAAATATAGCTCATTCTTAGGAAAAGGATATTATGAGTGTTGTGCTGCAAGTTTTGGTTCTTGGGCTGGTTCTTTTTAACATTTTTGTAAGTGATATTGCTGAAGGACTGTCTGGCAAGGTTTGCCTGTTTGTGGATAATACCAACATCTGCAGTAGTGTAGACACCCCTGATGATGTGGATAACATGAGGAAGGACTTAACAAAGCCAGAGGAATAATCTGGAATTTGGCAACTTAGATTTAATGGCTAAAAAATGCAGTCTCATGTATTTGGGCTGCAAAAACCCAAGGGAACAATACAGTTTAGGGGGTGAAGAACATTTGTGCATGAGAGGAGCAGGATTTGGGTGTGATCATATGAGATAATCTGAGGTGGCCAAACAGGTAGAAGAGGCAAAAGCTAAAATGATGCTTGGTGCATAGGGAGTAGAATGGCCAATAGGGAAAAGTAGTCTTCATGATAAAGCATATGGGGACAGACTTAAAGATCTCAATATGTGTAATTTGGAAGAAAGGCAGGAGAGGGGAGATAAGATAGAGACATTTAAATATTTTCAGTTGAAAGGAAGTTCTGGAACAAGGGGGTATAGGATAAAGGGGATAGACTCAGAAGTAACCTGAGGAAATACTTCACAGGAAAGAGTGGTGAATTCATGGACCGGCCTTGTGCTGGCGGTGAAAATAGTATCTGAATTCAAGAGAGCTTGGGTAAGTACATAGGATCTCTTAAGGGAGAGTAGATGGCATAGGTGGGCAGACTGTATAGGCCATATGGTCTTTATCTGACTCTGCATACATTTTTCTACGTTTCTCTGAAGGCAGCCTGTCTTGCTGCTGCTGCAGCCAGTAATCAACGTAAACTTTACAGAACTGCAGGGGAGAGAGAGAGAGGTGAGGGAGCAGTGTGAGGAGGTGGAAAGAAACTGGATGGGGGTGTTGCCGAACTAGTGGAGTGGAGGAGTGGCCTAGTGGTTAGAGCACCAGTCTTGACATCAAGAAGTGGCCAGTTCAATTCCCACTGCTGCTCCTTGTGATCTTAGGCAAGTCGCTTAACCCTCCATTGCCTCAGGTACAAAATTAGATTGTGAGCCCTCCAGGGACAGAGCAATACCCAGTGTACCTGAATGTAACTTACCTTGAGCTACTACTCAAAAAGGTGTGAGCAAAATCTAAATAAATAAAAATAAATAAATAGTGGACACCGGAAATGAGTTGACTCGGGGCTCCACTATTCCTTGAACTGGCCCTAGTAATAGACTACAGTAGATAAAATAAATACCACCAGTACTGTTGTAAACAAAATAGCAAGATTATAGTCTTCAGGCCCAGAGAAAAAACAATCTTTAACTAGATCTTAGGCATTCTTGACTCTCATTACATATATACTAGAGTGGAATAAAGTTCCAGTGCCCAATCCCCGTGTTTTTATCCAAGAGTGTTGGAAGCCTACCATAATACTCTTCAGTAGTGAATTCTTCTCTTAAGGGTCACATTTGTAGGTTAAACTAACTATCTCATGGATTAGTCTAATAACAGAGACAGGTGTATTTCTTGGAAATGCATACCTTGGTGCTCCCTGAGGCTGATTGGCATCAGAGCGTTACTGATTCTGAACTTACACTATGCCCTTTGTACTTTTACAAAAGCCGAAGATGTGTGCAAAATAAAACAAGCTTCTCTGGTTCTGGGTTCTAATGTTTTATTTACAATTAGGGCTGCGTTTTGATTAAAATTTTAATATTGATTGCCAATTAAAGGTATGTTGTTTATTCCCCCGCCCCCCCTCCCCCCCTTTGTAGCTCTTTGTGACTCTGGGCAAGTCATTTAACCCTCCGTTGCCTAGAGTCACAAGGAGGTTGGGGGGGGGGGGGGGGAAGAATAACATACCTTTTAATTGCAATTACAAATTTTAATCAAAATGCAACCCTAAATAAATTAAAAAAAGTAATGAAAAGATAAGAAATACTAATTGACAAATTACAAATTAAAGAATCTAAAAACAGCATGCAGAATAGCTATAAACAGCTTTACAGTTTTCACAGCCTACTTCAGAAATGCAGATCTATTGTTAAAGCATAAGATAACTGATCCAGATAATGTCCAGGTGATATACAGGCAGATTAAAACATTAAAAACATTTTAAAGCTGTAATGTACAGAACAATAAAAATCTTTTGCATAAGTTTCAGCAGAATCAGCATCTACTCTGAGGCTCTAAAAAGTAAAGATAGCACTAAGCAAGTAAGAAAGGGATATCAAGTAACCGAGATTTAACAAAGCTTTCTAAATGGAAGATATTCAATAGAGCCATAGCACTGGATTCCACAGTTTGGGCACAAAATGGAGTTACGTCACCTTTTCTGTATAAGTAGATTGTAGAAAAAGCATTAGGACATCTTTCCTTATTGAATAGACCAAATATTTACGTACATATTTCATCAGAGACTTAAAACCTCTAAAATCCTTCCTTGACACTTTAAACTTGACCCTGGGTGAACACACAATGAATGTAAGTCAGAGCAGGGCAAATTTGACTATATTGGATATTGTTGTATGGGTGGGGTGAGGGAAGGTTTCTCACAGTATATAGGAGTGATACTTAACTAATGCTCTCCATTTTGAAATATGAAAATCTATATTTTAACTTCAAATCCTTGGTAATGATTAGAAAATAACTTTTGAGTCTTGTGTGGCAATTACAGATATGTCAAACTGGCCCTGAAAACATTTGCAGCACCCCAGCATTCCCAACCCCTATGAAGCTGACCTAAGTATACTCACCACTCCTTACCCCCCACCCCTACATATTGTATCTTCCTGTTTTCTTCCCCTCCCCCCTCCAAAAAAAAGTGTACTCCCCATTCCTCTCTCCTCCTTTACCATTTTGCATCACTGTTTGCCCGTTATGCCAGCTAGTCTTGGAAGCATAATGCTTTTCAGATTGTAATCATGGCTAGTCCATACGGACAACAAAAACTTGAAACTACCTTAAATGTTTTTTTTGCACGGATTTCTATTTATTTATTAGGATTTATTTAAAGCCTTTTTGAAGGCATTCACTCAAGGTGGTGTACAGCTTGATGCGTGATCTGCAAGAGACAAAATTCTGCCCTGTGTAAAGTGTTCACCCTTTGAAGCTGCTCCTACTGTGAAGGACAATAATTTGTTAGTGCTGGGTCATTGATTTTTATTTTGGAGCTGCTGCTTCAACTGGGAGTTGATGGGTTGCGTGGGTTCTGGGGATACCATGGTAGTGATATTCACAGTGTCCTCGGGAGAAAGGGATAGATATTGAAAAAGAGGTTAAGTCCTTACATAGTGTGCTGATGAAAGATGGGTACCTATATGTAGTTAAATAACACTTACGTATATGTGCAAAATTAATAGCAAAGCAACACTGTCATACATGTGTCTTGAGAAAATGCTCAGAGTTTTCAATGGAGCAATACCAAAGTGTCTGGAGCTATACTGTGCATTAGAACGAGTTGAGGATGGGCAGGAAAGTGATTCAGAATGATTGGGAGATAGACTGGGTTTAGATTTTTGGCCAGCTGTCCTGAAAGATATTTCTGGTTTCTAATGCAATGGCTGTATTTTTTTTTCTTTATTTTCAGAGAGATCATTGACAACACTGGCAAAGAAAATGGGATAGATATTATCATGGAGGACAGGACATATCACTTGGTTGCCGAGTCTCCTGAAGATGCAAGGTAAGGTTATGCTGTCCCTTGACTGCCCATCTTGAGACTTTAGCTTCGTATGGTTCACACTACAAAGCAAGCAGGCCTATGGCACTGCATACATGTTGCTGATACATTTACACACTCATTGCCACTTTGTCCCCCATGGAAGAAAAGCTAGAGGGGTTTGTAAGTCAATTGAAACATTTGTGTGACCTCCAGCATGTGCCTTTTGTAAGAACCTCACTTTTACTTACCTGCCACCTAGCAAGTAGCCCTGGACTGAGAGATCTGACTCCCAGTAACATTCATGGAAGGTGACAGCCCGGCTGCGACATCCATGGTGGGAGTACAGGAAGAAGGTGATTACTGGAAAGAATGTTGTTTGGAATGTGTGGTTTGAGCAGCATAAAAGTCAAACAGTAAGTCCCCAATCAGATGTCAGGATGGCAAGCAAGTTATGAGCCATTCATGGCTTGCATCACGTACTTCTTGCCTTTCTCCAAAACATTTACGGGAGGTGGCCAGTTGTCTGTAAACACAACCCATGCGTGCAGAGAAAGCTGCACCATTACCTTTTCCAGTCCACCCAGCTGTCAGTTTTTAAGATTTGCAGCACCAGGGCCCTATAATAGTGTTCTAAATATATGGAATATACTGAACGATGGCTATCTGCATTTAACTTATTCTAGTCACCACGCTGCTGAATATTTGCCTGATCTTGTGCATTAATCAGGTGCCATCACCAGAAATTTAACCAGTGTTACATTTTGATGAGTCTTCCCTAGCAAATTTCAGTCAAAAAGAGACACAGAATAAGAAGTGACGAGTTACTGAGCTTGTGTTTAGCCCTCCCATTTTTCTTCTTGAGCCTTTTAAAATGTTAACATTAGCCTTCTGGTGCTTTGCTTCTTAATTGGCTCCGCTTATGTTATCTCCTTTGTCTAGCTGCCAGCACTTACATGTATAGGTATCAGAAATCAGCACTTCTCTGTTTAATTGCCAGCATCTAAATAACTAAGATACTGAGCAATTGCACTCTCTCTGCATGTGTAGGTTTGTGAAATTGCTGCTCCTGCTGTATGTGTTGGCAAAAGCATATAAGCCTGCTGGAAAATACACATGTGCTTTACAGAAGGCATTGGGGAGTTGTGAATATCCTGATCTGGACATCTCAAGTCTCTGCATCAGCATTCTGTGCAAAAGGGGCTTCTAGACACCTAACTTAGGCATCTATTTTAAGAGCTCAGCTTTTATGAATATTGAGCCCAAAGATGGTTGGTTTTTTTTGTCTTGTAGCTATAGAATAACATCTTAAGTTCACTCAAATACGTAAAACATGGAGAACAGATTCTTTTAGCAAGGAGGCTGCTTTGTTCATTTTCTGTAGAAAGGCAGTAGCTGACGTATTTATTTTTCTTGTTGCAGCCAATGGTTCAGTGTGATGAGCCAGGTCCATGTGTCCACGGAGCAGGAGATTCGGGAGATGAATGATGAGCAGGCAAACCCACAAAATGCTGTGGTAAGTGGGCTTTGATGTTCCTTAGAGAAAAACTATGTATCCCAAGCCACTACCTAACAGTACACTTCATGCAGGAGGGTTGAGAGCGTCTCCAGGGCTCTTTTAACTCCTTGGGCCAGTGTTCTTCATTTTAAGGCTCATAAGCCAATGGTGGCTCCCATTAGCCTTGAGTGCATCTCCCTAAATCTTCCTGATACATATCCTCTGTAGACTTGCAGCTCATGTTGACTCTGGAACAGATTTTCTTTTATTTTTTTCCCAGTATTATGCTGCTCGGAGTGAATAAAACCTTGCTAGCGAATGAAACAGTGAGGTAGATCCAAGGAGGATATAGAAATGTCTTTATTAGAAACGGGTAAAAGACGACACGGCTGTGTTTCGGCCCGAAGGCCTGCCTTAGGGGTCTGTTGTATCTCTGATTTTATAATAGAAGTGCTTAAAAACAAGAGTGAAATCAAAGTCCTGGCTGTAGAGTCCTTGTGATATCCACAATTTGATAAAAACGCTGAGTTGCAGTGGCCATACAGCCGGCAAAAGTTGGTGATGCGAGTGCTGTGAAAATCCCTGCACCATTTGTGCAAGGTTGTGAAAAGAGTTAGTTTGAGCGTTGCAGTGCTGGAAGAAATCATGACAACTGTTCCAGAGGCAGCACCAGTAGTAAGCCCTAGCAGATTGACATTTTATCTATCTGCTTTTTACATGTTGTATTAATATTTTATTTATATTTTTAGTGGAATTCGATTGAGATGTCTATATGGTGTTTGATATATTTATATATAGTTTTTATATATATGTTGTTTGGTTATGTCATGGTGTATGTATGTTATCAGCTGATATTGATTTTATGTATTTACATATTTGTTATTAATCAGTTGTTATATTTTATTTGATTTTTATAGCCCCTGACACAGCCCTGCTGGGCAAAGCACGGCCTGTGTCGAGCAGTATATTTTAGATGTTTTTCTAATAAACCTTGTTTTTATTATTACTGATCTGCTTCATTGGTTTTCATTTAGTCTGAAGTCTAGCTCATTCTGTTTAAGCTACCCTTCAAACTTCCTACATTCAGGGAGTAAACAACCAGTTGGCAGACTCGCTCAGTCCCTACACATAGTCTCTGGATCTGGAAATAACCCTTCATCTCTTTCAAGCTTGGAGGAAACCTTGAATAGATCTGTTTGCTACACTAGAGAATGCAAAGTGTCCACTCTTCTTCTCAGTGAGGCCAGTGCCTCACCATTTTGCTCAAGACTTCTTTGCTATCACACAGGGTCAAGGACTTCTCAAGGCTTTTCCTCCAGTTTCTCTTATCTCCAGAGTACTTCAGAAGGTCATCTGAGATAATTTCACATTATTCTAATTGCTTCTCCTTGCCCAGACAAATCTGGTTCCCTCTATTATCGCTGGCAGTGTCTCTAGCAATACATCTAGGAACTCATCTAACATTCCTAACTTAACAAAACGTGAAATTGATGCATCCAGATCTGTGGTCCCTGAATCTAACAGCTTGCCTGTTGAATGCAGGCTGAACTCATTTGCACTGCTTTCTTCCGAAGTTAGAGATGACATTTTAGCATCCAGGAAACCCTCCACTAGGTGAACTTGTATATCCAAATGGACTTGTTTCACCCTTTGGTGTAAAAAGAATTCTATTCACCCTACTACCTTCTCTGTTCAATCTATTCTTGAATATCTTGTACACCTGTCCAACTCTGGTCTGAAGACAATTTCAGTGAGGCTTCATTTTGCTGCTCTTTATGTATTCCATGACATCGTTGATGGAAATCCAATCTCTCCATCTTTTAGTCTAAATTCATGAAAGGTCTCATGAATCTTTGCCCTTCCATCAACATACCTAATCCAACTTGTACTAGCGCAACTTCTTGAGTCTCCTTTTGAACGGCTGCTTAAGCACATCACAAGGAAAACTTTATTCTTAGTGGCCATCACATCATCCAGAAGAGTTAGTGAGCTACAGGCTCTAGTCCATTATCCTCCTTACACTCAGTTCTTGCATAACAAGGTGGTTCTAAGAACTCATCCCAAATTTCTACCCAAAGTTGTATCAGAATTCCATCTCAACCAGTTGATTGCCCTTCCCAGTTTTTTTCCAAAACCACATTCCAGTGATGCTGAGAGTTCTTTACACTTTAGATTGTCATCATGCTTTTATTATTTTATTTCAAGTGCTCTCAACTTTTTGTTACATTTAATCCATACAATCATGGTCTACTAGCATCAACTAGGACTGTCTACTGGTGGATTGCAGACTGTTTCAAGTTCTGTTATAATAAGAGTAACTTAAAATCTCTAGGAAGAGTCACTGCTCGCTGTCTGCGAGCAAAGTTTCTGTAGCCAATCTTAGAATGGCTTCTATTGCGGATATCTGCAAATCAGTAACCTGTAATATAATATAACTCTTGTGTCCCGCTAACTCCCACAAAAGTGGTTCAAAGCGGGTAATAACTAAGAGAAATTATATAACAAAGTTAGGCTAAACATTTCTTGAACAGATAAGCTTTCAAATGTTTATGAAAAGAATAATAGAAACCCAGAGAATGCAGAACAGATGAAAGGGATAACCTGAAATGAGGAGCTTGATAAATGAAAGAATCCTCAAGAAAATGTTTATACTTCTAAAAAAGAAGGCAAGAACAGGTGAAATGGATCTCTAGTTCTAGTAATACTGTTAGCTGTAGGAAATAAAAAAAAAAATAATGAGCATATATAAGCCAGAAAAAATCCATCAAACATTTTGAATGTTTTACAATCCAATTTAAACAAACCATAGCCAATGAAGAGAAATAACAGCAGCAGAAGCACTGTCTGATCTTTTGAGTCTCAATATAAGCTTGGCTGCTGTATTTTGTAAAATTTGTAACTTTGGACGAACTTTAGTAGTAACAGATAAATATAAAATGTTACAGTAATCAAAATGAGTTAAAATAATAGCCTGCACCAGAACAGTAAAATGCTGAACATGAAAAAAATGACATTCTGCGTAACTGTTGAATTTTTAAAAATGCAACTTGTATAATATGATTTGCCTGAGGTTCAAAAGAGAGTGGTGTCATGAATAACACCAAGAACCTTAGAAGTTCTTTCCACCTTTAAAGAAAGACTATCAGAAATAATTAAGAAGTCTGGCACAGAATCAGTGTTTCTATCTAACCAAAGTAATTTAGTCTTGTTGACATTGTTTAAATCCATAGATGAGACTATTAATAATTAACTTTAGAGATACAGAAATCATTCAATCCATTCTTAACTGGCATTAACAATAGCATGTCATCTGCATATTTCACACCTAAAGAAAAAAAAAGCCAAAACCCATCAATGTCATATAGGCATTAAACATAGTAGCATAGTAAATGATGGCAGATAAAGACCTGAACGGTCCATCCAGTCTGCCCAACAAGATAAACTCATTTTACATGGTATGTGATACTTTATACCCGAGTTTGATTTGTCCTTGCCATTCTCAGGGCACAGAATGTAAAAGTCCACCCAGCACTCTTCTTGTACTAAATGTTCTGAAGCTAATGTCGAAGTCCTTAAAATTTACACGTCCATATCTATTCAGTCACGATCAGGGCGTAGACCGTAGAAGTCTGCCCAGCACTGTTCGTGTACTAAAGGTTGTCAAAATTCTGTAATCCTAAAGAGTTACAAGATTCTGGAATCCCAATTAGTAGCAACATTCCACGTAGAACCCCAAAGAGTAACATAGTAAATGACGGCAGATAAAGACCTGAACATCCAGTCTGCCCAACAAGATAAACTCATTTTACATGGTATGTGATACTTTATATGCATACCCGAGTTTGATTTTCCTTGCCTTTCTCAGGGCACAGACCGTAGAAGTCTGCCCAGTACTGTTCTTAGTACGTACTAAGTTCTGAAGCTAACATCGAAACCCCTTAAAATTTACACTCCAGCCCATCACTATCTATTCAGTCACTATTAGGGCATAAACAGTAGAAGTCTGCCCAGCTCCCGTTTTGTTTCCAATTACCAGCGTCACCACCTAATCTCCGCTAAGATTCCACGGATCCATTCCTTCTAAACAGGATTCCTTTGTGTTTATCCCATGCATGTTAGAGTTCCATTATCCGGTTTCATCTCCACCACCTCCCACGGGAGGACATTCCACATATCCATCACCCTCTCCGTGAAAAAATACTTCCTGACATTAAGGGAAAGGGAAATGGGACTTGATATACCGCCTTTCTGAGATTTTTGCAACTACATTCAAAGCGGTTTACATATATTCAGGTACTTATTTTGTACCAGGGGCAATGGAGGGTTAAGTGAGTTGCCCAGAGTCACAAGGAGCTGCAGTGGGAATCAAACTCAGTTCCCCAGGATCAAAGTCCACAGCACTAACCACTAGGCTACTCCTCCGCTCGCAGTCCTGAGTCTGCCCCCCTTCAACATCAATTCATGTCCTCTAGTTCTACTGCTTTCCCGTCTCTGGAAAAGGTTCGTTTGCGGATTAATATCTTTCAAATATTTGAACATCTGTATCATATCACCCCTGTTTCTCCTTTCCTCCAAGGTATACATATTCAGGTCAGCAAGTCTCTTCTTTACGGTTTGCAGTGCAAATCCCATACCATTTTCGTAGCTTTTTTTTGCACCGCTTCTAGTTTTTTTACATCTTTAGCATAATACGGCCTCCAAAACTGAACACAATACTCCAAGTGGGGCCTCACCAACGACTTGTAGAGTTGCATTAACACCTCCTTTCTTCTGCTGGTTATGCCCCTCTCTACGCAGCCTAGCATCCTTCTGGCCACGGCCATCGCCTTGTCGCATTGTTTCTTCACCTTCAGATCCTCCGACACCAACACCCCAAGGTCTCTCTCCTGAGTCGAGCTTACTAATCTCTCCCCCTCCTATCCAGTGTCTCTTTTTTTGGGTTTCCGCACCCCAAGTACATCACTCAACACTTCTTGGCATTAAATTTTAACTTGATAGTTGTAAAGAAACCTATCAATTTGTCATATATATATAAATGAATAATATTACTCAGTGAGGTAAAACAATATGTGATAGTTCTCAGTGATTAGTTCCTGTATTTCAGCTTGTACCAGTGCACTATTACCCGTCCATCATTGCACTACAGGTCCCTACCTCCCTCCCTGCCTGTGCATGGTTAAATGCAGCGGTTAAAACGAACTGTATAAAATTGTTTTAAATCGAATGACTTATCTTGTCACGTTTTATGTTGATCTGTAATGCTGGCTAGCCTCACTGACCATAAATGTTTCGAAGTTGTAGAGCTTGGCAGGTAATATTTGTAAGCTGGTCTGACAGTATGTTTTGAATCACAGTATAATTTGAGCAAATTCATCTGTGTGAATTTCTTAATAGCCCGTTTCAACACCTTCACCCTTCCTTTTTATGACACAGGGCACACTGGATGTAGGACTCATCGATTCTGTTTGTGCTTCCGACAGCCCAGATAGGTAAGCTGAAATGTAACTCCTGATTTCAGAAATTGATTTGGTAGAGGTTATCAATTTCAGCAAGTTTGAACATGGGATGAGGGGAGAGAACAATGCACCACTTCCAGAGATCCCTCTTTTCTCCTGGCTGCAACAAAAAAAAATTACTTAAATATGCATATGGAGAAAGAAGCCAGCAGATCAATATAACATCAGAAAGATTTTAGTGAAGATACTGCATGTAAACAAATTGCTCGACACAGGCCATGTTTCGCCCACCAAGGGCTGCGTCAGGGGCTAATTTGAAACCTTCTGAAAGGAGCAACTCTAAAAACGGAAAACTTGTGGTGTATAATAGATTGGAAAAAAACAGCTCATACAGCAGATGCCTAAAATGACAGCAGATACTCTATATTTTAAATCACCTAAATAAGAATCTGTGGGGACTATATATCAAATAACAAGGTCATGTCCCAAACAGTAATATATTCAGCAGGAATTTTCTTCAAACTGATGTTCAAATATATACTATAGATTATTTCTCATGATCTTATAAACGTATTTATAGGGATTATCAGACTTCTATGCATCTCGCAACCATCTGAACAATAATGTTCTATCGTTCTTTCTTTGCAAACGAAATGGCGCGGTCATAGGCGTAGACTGGGGGGGGGGGGGAGGGGGGAAAATGCCCCCCCAAACGACGATGACGTGGACTGGCGCTAGAAGTGAAAAAAAAAAAAACAAGCAGGCACGCGCTCGTCTCCGTCCGCTTCGCTGCTTCCCTGCCCTCTCTGTCTGCGTCCCGCCCGAAAGGAAATGACATCAGAGGAAGGCGGGACGCAGACAGAGAGGGCAGGGAAGCAGCGAAGCGGACGGAGACGAGCGTGTCTATCTACCCCCTCTCTTCCTACCCTCCGGCGCAGGCAGCACCAATCTTCTCTAAGTCTTTCTTGTTCCTGGCAGCGGTAGCGACGTACACGCTGCCATCAGCTCTGCCCCGAAGCCTTCTCTTCAAGTTCCTGTTCCCGCATAGGTGGGAACAGGAACTTGAAGAGAAGGCTTCCGGGGCAGACCGAAGGCAGCGTGTACGTCGCTACCGCTGCCAGGAACACAGAAAGGCTGAAGAAGACTGCTGCCTGCACCGGAGGGAGGGAGGAAGAGAGGGGGTAAACGGAAGTCACGATCCTGGACCTCGCGGGGGGGGGGCAGCAGAGGGAAGATGAATGGGACTGGGAGGGTGGAGAGCAGAGGGAAGGAGTAAGAGATGGATGGGACTGGGAGGGGTGGGTGGGGAGCAGAGGGAAGGACCAGGAATTGGATTGGACTGGACTGGGAAAGGAGGTCAGAGGGAAGGAGCAGGAGATGGATGGGACTGGGAGGGGTGGGAAGCAGAGGGAAGGAGCAAGAGATGGATGGGACTGGGAGGGGTGGGAAGCAGAGGGAAGGAGCAAGAGATGGATGGGACTGGGAGGGGTGGTGAGCAGAGGGAAGGAGCAGGAGATGGATGGGACTGGGAGGGTGGGAAGCAGAGGGAAGGAGCAGGAGATGGATGGGACTGGGAGGGTGGGAAGCAGTGGGAAGGAGCAGGAGATGGATGGGACTGGGAGGGGTGGGAAGCAGAGGGAAGGAGCAGGAGATGGATGGGACTGGGAGGGTGGGAAGCAGTGGGAAGGAGCAGGAGATGGATGGGACTGGGAGGGGTGGGAAGCAGAGGGAAGGAGCAAGAGATGGATGGGACTGGGAGGGGTGGGTGGGGAGCAGAGGGAAGGACCAGGAATTGGATGGGACTGGGAGGGTGGGAAGCAGTGGGAAGGAGCAGGAGATGGATGGGACTGGGAGGGGTGGGAAGCAGAGGGAAGGAGCAAGAGATGGATGGGACTGGGAGGGGTGGGTGGGGAGCAGAGGGAAGGACCAGGAATTGGATTGGACTGGGAAATGAGGTGAGCAGAGGGAAGGAGCAGGAGATGGATGGGACTGGGAGGGGTGGGGAGCAGAGGGAAGCCTACTGGAAAGAAGACACTGCATAAAACAGAAGACACTGGGACCAAAGCGAATAGAAAAACTAAATGATCAACAAAGGTAAAAAAGTATTTTATTCAGAATATATTAATTGAAATATGTCAGCTTTTTGAAATGTGCATCTGTGATATTTTGCCTGTAAATTTCAATTCCTTCCTCCATATTAGCATATTCATTTGCATATGTATATATGCAAATGAATATGCTAATATGCTCCGCCCCATCCTTTGCCCCCCCAAATGAAACAGTCAAACTACGCCTATGGGCGCGGTGCAAATCCTCATAGAATCCCACTTTTGCTCTAATATTTAATTAATTTTATTCAAAAAAGATTTTCTTAAAAATTCTTAGAAATCCTTAGAAATTACAACTTATCTTTAATGGCAGCAGCATAAAGTTATCAGGAACCCCCACCGACATGGCCAAGTTTCGCGATCCGCTTTATCAAGGAGGAGGCTCACTGCAAACCAACAATAAAAGTGAGAATCAAACACCTTCAATAAAGGGATTCCTTATAATCTCGAAATTTAAAATAAATAAGGTATTTATTTACCGTTATAGCTTTCATACTGTTCCTGCATCAACAAAATGGCCGCGGCATCTCAGCGCACGCCTTCCTTTTAAATAAGCTACAGCTGATCAAAGGGAGAACTCCAGGATTGGATAATCAATCAAAGTAACCAGCCAATCAAATTAGATCAGCGACCACCAGTCTATTTCAGAATTCAAACCGTCAGGATACAAAGAATTAAGCTGAAAAATCCATCTTTGTTCTTTAAAGTTTAATAATTGAACAATGTTACCACCCTCCCATCCCGCACATATGTGGTCAATAATTCTCCATCTAAGGTCTGTAAAAGAATGATGAAATTCTAACCAATGTTGAACCAGAGGTGCCGAAAGCACTTGATTTTTTATACGAGATTTATGTTCATTCAAACGCACCTTAATAGGTCTACTGGATCTCCCTACATATATCTTGTGGCATGGACAGATTATAACATATACCACATTATTAGACAAACAGTTAGTATCTGCTTGCGTTGTGTTAGTCACATCATTTCCGTTTTTAGACCTTTCAGAAGGTTTCAAATTAGCCCCTGACGCAGCCCTTGGTGGGCGAAACACGGCCTGTGTCGGGCAATTTGTTTACATACGGTATCTTCAATAAAATCTTTCTGATGTTATATTGATCTGCTGGCTTCTTTTTCCATATTGGATTTTGCAGATCGTTTGCCTTGTTGTTTTTTAAATATGCATATTCCATGACTAGAAGAGAATCATTGACAAACGGTAAGCATAGTGTCAAAAGGTATTGCAAGCCACATGGGAAATTTTATAAGAGACTTATATAGAGCAGCGTATGCATGGTCTTTTATAATTGCCCAGGGGTGTATGCATCTGCAAAGTAGATGGACAAAAACACAGTACCTACTTTCATGCGATATATGGATAAACGAGAGGATAAGTGGAGCAAGGATGGAATTGGTACGTATGTGCATATTTTTAGGGATGCAACACATGTGCCTTTGGTGTCTTAACATAGTAACATAGTAGATGACGGCAGAAAAAGACCTGCATGGTCCATCCAGTCTGCCCAAGACAAACTTTCCTGCTTAAGCTTCCTGCTTAAGCTCCCAATTAAAAACTTAAGAATGACCATACTGGGTCAGACCAGGGCTGGCCTGATAGTGATCTGGGCCCCTATCCACCTATTAGAAGTGATTTTAAATAAATGGAGGCTTGGGGAGAGTGGGTCCCCTACTGCTGTGGGTCCTTGGGCATTGTCCTGTTGTCAGTCCACCCCTGGGTTGAACCGATGGTCCATCAAGCCCAGTGTTTTCTTCCCGTGTGATCTTATTCTTAAACAAAACCTGAACCCTGCTGCTATGCAAAGATTGTAGTGATACCAGAACTAACCCAGTGAAACTGCAATTAGAGAGCATTGAATCTCGTGACTTCAATAATATGTGAAAGAGAGGACATTCAGGCCCAGATGGTCAGAAGTAAACGCGGGCTCTAGAGGCTATTAGTGCCATATTAGCGTCTGTGTTTGCTCCTGCCTCTAGATCAGAACCAGCGAGCACATGAAAAAATGAGCTAACCACCTCTGACCGCAAGTAATGTGTAAATGCGTGCAAAACAGGGCATTACCTATTCCTCTCCAGTTCTCAGTGGGCATTGCGCCAAACCCTACTCCAGCTCAGAGCTGGCATTAAGGTTTGCAAAGCATTGGGAAGGAATGAGGAGCACTGTCCAGCATGCATTTGCATGCTTACAGGCCCCCTCCCCCCCCCCCCCCCCCCACACCATAAAAACCTCTGGTAGCCCAGTGGGCAACCCTACCCCCATCTGCCCTGGTGTAGTACTCCCTTCTCCTGGGATGCCACATTCAAAATGGCGGTGCCCTGCCTAGGGCTTCAGGACCATATAATGAGTTCCCTAATGTGGTATTGAAGCCCCGCCCAGTGCATCTCAGGATGCACCAGGCAGGGCACTGCCATTTTGAAGGTGGCGTCCCAGGAGGAGGGAGTGCTAATCCCTCCTCCGCTTTTAAAGGTATGGGGGTGTTTGGGGGGGGGCACTAGACCACCAGGCAGGTGGGGGGTGGTGTTGCTCACTGGGCCACCAAGGAAAGTTTTTCAGTGGGGGGGGGGGGGGGGTCCACCGGACCTCCAGCCTAATCTGTTTGACATGTCCAAGCATTTTGTGGGTTTTTTTTTTTTTTTTTTTTTTTTGATAGCCCGGTCCTATCAGGCAACTTCAGTTGGAGGATTATGCCTTGAGTGCGTGCCCAGGCACAAACCTCCCGCAGAATCCCCCCCCCCCCCCCCCAATGATTATAACTAATAGCATGCATAAATTTGCAAGCTATTAGTTTTGATCATTGAAGCTTTAATTTTCTGCACTGTTCCGGTGCTAACTTTTCAACGCTGTTCAGAATAGCATGGGGAATTTGATCATTGGCCCCTCAGTGAACAAGGACCCTTAACCATAAGTCCTAGGAGCTACAGTTCATATGAATCTACCACTGTTATGGCTAATCATAACGCTTACCACCATCATTGTTCCTCCTTATAAAGTGCATGTGAATCTCCAAATATGTGATCAATGAGTTCCTTATTTATAATTGCAGTGTTCTTAAGACTCAAAAGGAGTCAAATTCCAAACAAATAATACAGGATTCCGATATGCTGGTGTCCCAGTATCTTAGTATAATTCAGTACAACCAACTGTACAAATATCAATTTAGCAATACTTATCTCGAGGCAGGAAG